>NC_073734.1:323412-646825 GCF_023634155.1 Falco peregrinus | reverse complement strand
TGCTCCAACAGCTGACCTTTAGAATTAAACCCTTGGTTTGGGTTTAAAGGCTGTGCTGCTTATACAGCAGTACCAGTTTCTGATTTCCACCCAGTTTGGTTTTGCCAGAGCTGTAGGGAGCTTGTCATGTCGTGGCTGTTCTGGAATGTGGTAGAGTGAAAGGAGAGACTGAAATGGCAAATTTTTCCCCCCAGGGCGATCAAATGCTGGCAGAGGTTGCCCAAGGAGGTTGTGCAGTCTCTGTCCTTGGAGATCTTCAAAGGCCAAGGGCACACAGTTCTCAGCAACCTGCTCGAGGCGAGCGTGCTGGAGCAGAGGGCTTGGCCCAGAGGACCTCCACGGGTCCCTTCCAACCCCCCCTCCTGTGTGGCTCTGTGCTTTGCTTTTCCTCCTAAAGCCCCTCAGCTCAGCCCCAATGCCCGCTGGAAAGGGTGCTGGGGCAAGGGACCATCCCAATCTCCTTCCCGAGGGTCCACCCCAGCACAAGCGCTCCCCACTCCACAAGACCCTATGGCAGACACAGTCAGGAGAGGGAAAAGATTCTTTTATTGTCAACAGCAGCTGCAGGGGCCCAGGAGTCACAGCGGTTCAGCCGGTGAAAATCAGTCGGCACCTGCAACGACAGAGTCAGAAAGCTCTGATAAGCCCCCAGAGGCAGGAAGAGGCAGGATTTGGTTCCCCCCTCTTTGGGGGACGCTGTTTCCGAGGAATTCCTCATGGCCCAGAAGGGACAGCTCTTGCTGGCCTCCACTCGAGGCTGGCTCCGGTGCCTTCTCCCCAGGGGTGATGTCCCTAGGGAGCTGTGCGTGCGCAGGGATGCTGACAGTGCCCCTGTGCCGCGCAGCAGGGCTCGACGGGGAGCCCCCGGGGAGCTGCCGTGGGGCTCATCCCAAACCCTGCTCAGCACCAGCCCTCGCCGGCCCTTGCCAGCCAGCTGGGCTGACTTAGGGCCGTGTTCAGGGCTGGGAAAGATGGGCAGCAGCGCGTGGTACGCACCTGGCCTTCCTGACGTGCTGCACCTTCCTGCATTTTCTCAGGTTTGGGTCCACAAAATCGCTTCCTCTCTTCTCCTTTTTATTTGTGCTTGGCTGTCCCTCTCCTCTGCCCAGGCTTCTTTTCTCTTCCTTTTCCTTGACTTTTCCTTCTCCTGGTGGGAGCCTGCAAACCTTTCCATCCCACAGCGTGATGAGATGGGGAAAGCCCCAAGCCCCTGCAGCGAGCTCTCAGGTCAGGCAAGGGGAGCTCTTCCTACCTGGTTTCCTGGGGCAGGCTGGTCAGTTGTGGCAGGCGTGCCAGGGACTCTGCCGTGCCCTCGGGGGTGCCTGGAGGCAAATCTGGAGGTGCCTAAACCAGAAACTTGGGAGGTAACGGGTGGCAAGTGACAGCCTGGGGTAGTGAGGGCCTGACTGCCAAATTGCTGTATGAGCTCTACAGAGGAGATGCTGGTTTGCATCGTGCACATTTTGCACAGTCCAGCCAACGCAGCCTAGACTTGATGAAGCTGCGACGGAGTAGGATTTGAGCAAAAGCCCTCTCAAGGTGGCAGCTACTCCTTTCTGTCCTTTTGTGGGTATTTTGTAGGTATGTTTTGTTTGATGAAGCAGATCATACTTCATGAAGTGCATTCCAGAAACAGCCTTTCCAGTTTTCCTTAGCACGCACCACTCTGGGGGGAGAGGAGGAACCCCAAAGGCACAAGAGAGCGGCTGCCAGGAGGAGGCCCAGCGGCTGCTTGGCCTCCTGGGAAATTACTGTCCCACCTGAGACATGTTGCCCCAGCGTCTGTGGAGCTGCCGTACCTCTGCCGCTTTGGGCCCTGCCCCTGTGTCTCCCCCAGCTCCGCTGTCGATGCCCAGCAGAGAGGCGGCTGCATCCAGAAAGGCTTTTGCCGGATGCTGGGTCTCTGCTGTGCCTGCAGGGCCACTTTGCTCTTCGCACCGCAGCTCTGGAAAGCAAAAGCACGTGCAGCAGCGCGACTTCTTGGAAGTCAAGAACACCTAAGCAAAGCCCAGCCGAGCCCTACACCACTTGTCTCGTCAGCGTTGAGGTTTCTGGCATCCCAAGCCCCAGTGTCTGTGACAAGCCTCAGTCCCGCCTCCTACCTGTGCCCCTGTCCATGGGTGCTGGCACCTCCTCGGCTGATGGAGGGGAGAGGCCGGCCACCTCCTCCCCAAAGATGTCCCCGCAGTTTTCAATGAGGAACTCCACCAGCACGTTCACCTGCAGACATGAAAGCCTTGGTCTCAAGCCAGGTGCCTGCAGACGTGTCAAGCAGCCTTTCCCACTGCTGACCCTTCGCCTGCGCAGGCGGCTGCGGCTGGGGGTTGCTCTTCCAGGCACCCAGCCCACCAGCACTGGCCCAAGGGAGGAGGCAGCCAGGGACCTCGCAACAGCCAAGCTCCGATGGGCCGGGAAGGCAGCGCTGGCTGCTGGGTAGGGCGTACCTTCTCGGTCACCGCCAGCATGGCCTGCAGCGGGAGCAGGTCCTCGTTGGGTGGGCTCAGCAGGTTGGGCCCGACGCAGATGGCCAGGTTGCTGCAGCTCATTCTGCTGGTGGCTGCGTTGTGGCCGATGTGCTGCAGCAGGGCCATCAGCCGCTTCAGGAGGAGGAGGTTGGCCGCAGGCAACTTGTCAGCCACCCTGAGGGAAGAGGAAGACAAGGCTGATGAAGCAGAGGGTGCCCACAGCCGTCCCCGCAGCTGGCCCCAGGCGGGTGGGAGCCAGCGGCCGTGTTGCACAGCTTTGCAGCTGCCCGAAAAGACAGCTTTCTGAGGAGCCCGTGCCTTTGCAGGCAGGTCCCAGAACTCTCCCGGTCCCTGCTCACCAGGCAGGCTGCTGCCCACACTTACGCTTTCAGCTCCTCCACCTTGGCCTGCTTGCTGGCCCTCTCCATGGCTGCCATCCAGTCCTCGTAGAGGTCGACGACGAGGAGCTTGGTGGGGATGCTTCGCAGGAAGTCCTGCAATGCCAAGGGCTGCAGGTGAGCCTTTGAACGCTGCAGGCCAGCCAGGAGCTCCTCCAGCTGCACGTCAGAAGTGCTCACCTTCAAGATGACGGCCAGCAGCAGCGCAGGCTGGCTTCCTACGTCGATGTCCTTGCCGCGGTCCAGGGCCTCGCGCAGCTGCCGAAGTTCTGTCCCACCGGCAGCTCTGCGGAATATCCCCTCCGTTGCTGGTCCTTGCTGGCGCAGGACAGCCAGCAGCTCCTGCAGGAGAGGCAGGAGGCCACTTGCTTGGCTGAAGAACCAAGCGGTGGCAAGGACCAGAGCTCTGCCCCAGATGTGGTTGCCTAAGCGCCACAAAGGGTCTGGGACCAGAAGCAGGTTCTGGGGGTGCAGAGCCCAGTGCCCTGTCCCTGCAGCTGCTGGGGACACGCAGGCCCTCTCCAGAGCAGCCGGAGGGAGGGCTGGGGACCCCGTCTGTCCAGGCTGGCTTACCTGGATGGGCCGGGGCAGCGTGTTGTCCTCCCCACAGAGGGCTGCCAGGGGCTGCCCAAAGAGCGCCCTGCTGCAGCTGGAGCCCGCCTGCCCTGGCGCCTGGGCAGCGGCCGGGGTGCGCCGCAGGGCGAAGGGCCAGGGCAGCCCCATCCTCCTCCTGCTGGTGCTGCTCCCGCTGCTGCTCCCTCCTGCTGCAGAGGAAAACAGAGTAAGACACCACCAATGGAGACCCCAGGCCAGCGGTCCCAGCGCCTGCCCTGCCCTGCGCTGCCCTGCCGGCAGCACGGTGCTGTGTGGTGCGGCAGGATGGGCAGGGAGGCAGCAGCTGGAACCGCGGCTGTGGCTCGGAGGTGTTGACTTAGAGGCTCTTGAGAGCCATCGTGCCACGGGGTCAGCCTGTGCCAGCCTTCGCCCTGCCCTCCTGCAAGCTGCGGGCAGCAGCAGAGGCTCCGTGTCCCCGCAGAAGCATATCCAGCAGGCACTGCCCAGCAGTTGTCCTTGTCCGTCCAGGTGACATCCTTCCGTGGGCTGCCCAACCTGCATGGCGACACTCGGGACAAGTGAGCACAGCATTGCAGGAGGTTGCCTTGCTTTCCCAAACTCACCTGGTGCGGGGCAAAGTCCCCCTGCGTTTGCAGATGGGGCCGTCGCAGGCCCTTGCTTGGGATGAGCCTGCAAGAGCCAAGAATCGGGCTGTGCTTGGAGAGCAGCCCCGCAGCAGAAAGGGCCACCAGCAGCCTGAGCGCGGCAGAGCTGGGACCCTCTGCCCTCCCGGGCTCTCTTCCCCATGTGGCAGGGTTCCTCCCAGTGTCACCAGTCAGAACGTGCTGGCGTGCTGCTGGCTTCCCAAAACTCTCTGCTCCCTGAGTGGCACCATCAGACCCTCTGTCCCTCCCGCACAAGCTCACCCCAGTCCCTGCGCATCCCGGCGCAGCCAGAGGCAGGTGCAAGGCAGCCATTCTCACCTCTGCCTGTGCCTCCATCAGCCTCTCCAGGCTCCTGGCGCGCAGTGTCCTCCACTGGGCAGGAGAGAAGGAGGGGAAGAAGGTGAGCAGCCATGGCTCTGCTGCTCGGCTGTAGGAGCAGTGCTTGGGGACAGGGCCCAGAGCAGAGAGACACTCACGGCGTGGCGGCGGCTCAGCTCCCTCTCCAGGAGCTTGATGGATGTCAGATGGGTGACGCGGGCTCCCGTGCGTCCTTCTGGTGTCCTGTGCACCGGGAAGGGAGAGGGAGAGAGCTGGGTGAGCCCCAAGCCGTCTCTTGTCTCTTGTCAGGCAGCTGTGCCCGAGAGCTGCTCGCAGCCACGGGGGCACCTTCCCCAGCTGGGGGCTGTGTTCCCCCATCCATCCAGCTTCTCCTGGAGCATCCCCCCGGCTTACCCCAGCTGCGTGGCCACCCACAGCTCCTTCAGTGCCTGGGATCTGCAGATAGAGAGGAGAGAGAGTGTCAGGCCCTGCTGCCCCCAGCCCTGGGCAAAGGTGGGTGCCTGCACAGCCCTGTGCTGTGGGGCAGGACAGAGGCGCTGTCCAAGCCCTGGGTCGCTCTGTCCTGCCTGAGCGGCTGCATTTGCCCTTCCCTTCTGGGGACCAAAAGGTGACCAGGGGATGCAGGATGGGGAAACATCCCACATCCCTCCCTCCCTGCCAGCGAGCTGCCTGCTCCCTGCCCAGCTCTGCACGCAAGGCAGAGGCCTGTGTTCATGGGATGGCGTGGGCACGGCTGGGAACCTCTGCTGCCCGACCACGACTCACCCAAAAGTGGCGATGCAGGAGCCGGTGGGCCAGGCGAGGATGACAGAGGTGCTGTCCTCATCGGTGCCTTCCTCCTCCTCCTGTCCCTCCTGCCCCGCAGCCTCCTTCCCGCTGCTGAGCACCCACAGCTGGTCCAGCGCCAGGCGGAGCTGTGGGCGCAGGCTGGTGCCATGTCTGCAGAGAGCAGAGGCGGGCACTGAGCTGGAGGGGGGCTCCTTGGGCTGGGTCCCCACGCGCAGAGCCCTGTCCCCCACCTGCCCTTGGGACGGACATTGGTGCCTCCAGCACCGAGGGGCCGGGGCCTGGGGCTGGTGCCAGGGTGTCCCTGGGCCGGGGCTGGGGGCAAGGATCTGGGCTCTGAGGGTCTTACCGCAACTTGGCGACCACCAGTTCCTCGTGGAGGAGGAGCAGGCGCCTCTCGCTCCTCTTGCGGCCCCGGGTCAGCCGCACGTCCGCGCTCAGCACCGGCTCGGCGTCGCTGAGAGCCTCCCTGCAGAGCAGAGAGCGGCGGGCATGAGCAACGCCAGTGCTGCGTGGCCCAGCTGTGCCCGCGTGTCCCCGAGCCCGGGGGGAGCCCACCTGGAGCCGCAGCAGCAGCTGGCCTGGCCCATCCTGCCCGGGAGAGGAGGGCCCTGGCCGTGCAGCGAGGAGGGGGCCCAGCCGGCGACGGCGAGGCTGGGAAGCGGGGTGCTGGTGCTGTGGCAGCGCTGCTGGGCCAGAGGCTGCCTCCTGCCAGCGCCGCTGCGTGCCAGCACGGCTCTGCCCTGCTGCCTGTGGTGGCCGTGGGCTCCCCGTGACCAACGGTCTGAGCCCAACGGAAAGTGGGCGGGGCCTGCGGGGCGGGGCTGGGGCCCTCTCCAGTATGGCCGGGCCTGCCTCGCCCCGGGGAGCCCCGCGCAGGACAGGGCAGGGGGCAAGGGCCACCTCCCTGCGCCTGCGGCCAGCGCTTTGCCCTGGGGTTTGGGCAGGGCCCTGCTCGATAAAAGAAGCCGTTTTTCCTAGAGGTGACCGTTGTGGCCTGAGGCAGACTCCTCTTGGTGGAGGCCGGCCTAGCGGTCGGAAGGCCTCTGGCACACAGGCCGTGCCAGGCCTCAGGCCCCAAGGCGCTGGAACTGGAGCAGGCCCAGCAGGAGGAAAAACTTCCATTTTTACCAAAAGACGGGGGGACTAGCAGCAGTCAAGAGCCGCTCGTGTCCTGCCAGGCGCCACAGGGAAATGAAATGTGTGGTGAGCTTCGGCAGGAATTGTGGTGCCCCTGGAGCACCACCCTTGCTTGGGAAGGCTTTATCCCACCTGGGTGCTAAGGCTTCACCCTTGGCAATCAGGGCTGGATGAGCGCCACACAGGAGCCCCTGCCCTGTTAGCCATGACCTTCACCCAGCCGGTGGCCGACACGGCCAGGGGCGAGTCTGTGGGGTAGGCCGTGACCATGGCAAAGAAGGGGAAAAGTAGTCAGCTTTTGATGGCCCGTGTCTCGTTTCACTGTTGACCCTAAGCAATGCCTTGCTTCAAATAGAAGTGATTCAGAGAGTTACACACCCGCCCTGTTCAGGAAAAATGCAGGAAATCAGAGACATCTAGCAAATTCTCTTGTGGCTGTTGTACACTGCAGCAAGAAGCAGCGTGGGTCCAGTGGCTAATGCTGGAAGGGGAATTCAGCACTTCTGGGAAAGGGAGATAAAGGCACTCTTGTGGGCCAGGCTGGGATTGGAGAGCCTGGGTGGGTGTCTGGGGTCCCAGCTTTCCCACAGTGCTGACTGTGGTGCCTGCTGCTTGTTCTTCCCTGCAACGCCGGCTGCATCCACCTGCTGGGGCTGTGCTTGGGAAGGGCTCCGGGGGTGAGCAAGCCCATGGGAGAGGCCTGGGGAGAAGCTCTTCTCCAGAGATCTACCAGAAACTGTCCAGAGCATCCGAGAGGATGCTCTGTATGACAAGGGAAGGTGCCCGTTGGTCCAATGCATGAGAGCCTGCAGGGCTCCCATCAGGGTCCTTTGACCTACCCATCCTCCAGCCAGCAATCCAGGTGCTGGGGGGTCCCATGTAGGTCTCCTGAGGTACCCTTTAGCCCCGGGCAAGGTGTCGTGCCTCAGTGTGTGCTTGCAGGGCATGTTTCCTTCCTGCTGACAAGGGCGGAATTGCAGTTAAATGCCCCTGGGCGATCCCGAGCCAAGCAAACTTTTTTCTATGGGTCACACTGCTTTGCAGTCCATGTGTGTGGTTCAGCTCCTGCATAGGAGCTGAGGACACGAGGTGACCTAGCTCGGAAGCTGGCCACTCTTGCTCCAGGCAACTCCAGTTGCTTGCGTTTTCCTTCAGCTTCCCCAGCCTGATCATCTCCACTGTCACCTCCTCCCTGTCCTACAAGAAGTATCCCTATCCCAGCCATTAGGACAGTGGCACAGCACTCAGAATCCAGATCACTGGTAGAGAAGAAGGACAGAGGAAAAGAGAAGTTCTCCTTTGAAAGAAATCCTTCTTTGTCCTCCTTTAGCTACTAGTGGATGAAAAAAAGGGGGACAGAATTTCAGGCCAGCCACAGCACTTGGTTTCAAGCCTGAGCTTGTCAACTCATGGCTGTTCTGGAATGTGGTACAGTGAAAGGAGAGATAGAAATGGCAAATTTTCCCCCTCGGGGCGATCAAATGCTGGCAGAGGTTGCCCAAGGAGGTTGTGCAGTCTCTGTCCTTGGAGATCTTCAAAGGCCAAGGGCACACAGTTCTCAGCAACCTGCTCGAGGCGAGCGTGCTGGAGCAGAGGGCTTGGCCCAGAGGACCTCCACGGGTCCCTTCCAACCCCCCCTCCTGTGTGGCTCTGTGCTTTGCTTTTGCCCTGGCGGAGATCTTCAGGGACTTTGTGCTCCGTTTTGTGTTGCCTTAGGGCTACGATGTGCTGTGGTTTGGGGGCAACAAGGTCAAGTATGTCAGAGGTCAAGCGAGTTAGTGTCAAAGTGTGTTACTGTTATGGACAGAATCTGTGTTTGTTGGCCCTGTGTTCCTGGGGTTATGGCATTTTTATCTTATCTTGTGATCTGTGTGGTGGGTTTTTTTTGCGGAGAGTGCCTTTT
Organism: Falco peregrinus; assembly: GCF_023634155.1. NCBI lineage: Eukaryota > Metazoa > Chordata > Aves > Falconiformes > Falconidae > Falco > Falco peregrinus. The sequence goes on along the minus strand of NC_073734.1, from coordinate 638,574 downwards.
TTCAGCTATTTTGCCTTTGTGGGGTTTGGATGGGTGCCTTTGGTTTGTGTACGAAGTTTCTTCTGGTTGTTTTTCTGCTGTGCTGGTGGATGGTGGTGGGCTTTTCTGTCTTGAAACCATCGTTACTGGTCTAATAGATCTCCTGCAGGTCAGGCAGTGTCACTTCTGGCGTGGTCTGACTCATTTCTGGTGAGCTGGTGGGTAGGTGTGGAGGACTTGTGGTCCCTCCATGGGGAATGACTGCTAGAGGACTAACAGGCAGATCTGTGGAGGGGTGAGAGGACCGCTGGCCCCTAAGTAGTGACTGTCAGAGGACTAAGTGTACTTGAACTAACGTGGGCTTCCAAATTCGTGGTTATCTGTCCTGCCTTGCGGAAGAGCCATGGGAAGTCACCAGCCACACGGAAGGACAAGGGGGTTCCCAAGGCTACATGGCTTCTTGGGTTTTGCTTTTGAGTAAGAAAGTCTTATCTCTACATCAGTGCAACTGTGGACAGTCAATTTTGCTGACTTTAGAAAGCAGGGAGTAGCACTTTTGTGCTGTGCCTCACATGGCTGCCAGGGCAGGGTGAGAAACAGCAAGAGAATTCCTTCCTGTCACTTCTCCAGGGGAGCCGTGCTGCACTTGTCAAGGTGAGGGTTTTTTGGCTCTATATGATTGAAAAGGTGAGGGGTTAATTTTCTCACCACAGAAATTAGGGAGCAGAACATTTGTGCTGTGCCTCACATGGCTGCCAGGGCAGGGCAAGAAGCAGCAAGAGAATTCCTTCCTGGCACCTTCTCCAGGGCAGCCGTGCTGCACTTACCCATAGTGAGGGTTTTTTTGGCTCTTCATGATTGCAAATGTGAGAGGTCCATTTTCTCACCACAGAACGCAGGGAGCAAAACTTTTGTGTTTTGCCTCACATGGCTGCCCGGGCACGGTGAGAAACAGCAAGAGAATTCCTTCATGGCCCCTTCTCCAGGGGAGCAGTGCTGCACTTTGACAGGGTGAGCTCTGGTTCTGCATGAGTGCACAAGGTTTTGGTCAATTTTCTCACCACAGGAAGCAGGGAGCAGAACTCTTGTGCTGTGCCTCACATGGCTGCCAGGGCAGGGTGAGAAGCAGCAAGAGAATTCCTGCCTGGAACCCTCTCCAGGGGAGCAGCGCTGCACTTGGACAAGGTGACTTTTTTTTGGTTCTGCACCATTTCAAAAGTGATGGTTCTGTTTTCTGACCACAGAAAGCAGGGAGCAGAAATTTTCTTTTGTGCCTCACATGGCTGCCCGGGCACGGTGAGAAGCAGCAAGAGAATTCCTGCCTGGCCCCTTCTCCAGGGGAGCAGTGCTGCACTTTGACAGGGTGAGCTCTGGTTCTGCATGAGTGCACAAGGTTTTGGTCAATTTTCTCACCACAGGAAGCAGGGAGCAGAACTCTTGTGCTGTGCCTCACATGGCTGCCAGGGCAGGGTGAGAAGCAGCAAGAGAATTCCTGCCTGGAACCCTCTCCAGGGGAGCAGCGCTGCACTTGGACAAGGTGACTTTTTTTTGGTTCTGCACCATTTCAAAAGTGATGGTTCTGTTTTCTGACCACAGAAAGCAGGGAGCAGAAATTTTCTTTTGTGCCTCACATGGCTGCCCGGGCACGGTGAGAAGCAGCAAGAGAATTCCTGCCTGGCCCCTTCTCCAGGGAGCACTGCTGCACTTTGTCAAGGTGAGTTTTTTGGGCTGTGCATTATTGCTACTGAAAAGAGGTCAGTTTTCTCAGCACAGAAAGCAGGGAGCAGCACATTTCTGCTGTGCCTCACATGGTTGTGCGGGCACGGTGAGAAACAGCAACAGAATTCCTTCATGACACCTTCTCCAGGGGAACAGTGCTGCACTTTGACAGGGTGAGCTCTGGTTCTGCATGAGTGCACAAGGTTTTGGTCAATTTTCTCACCACAGAAAGCAGGGAGCAGAACTCTTGTGCTGTGCCTCACATGGCTGCCAGGGCAGGGTGAGAAGCAGCAAGAGAATTCCTGCCTGGAACCCTCTCCAGGGGAGCAGCGCTGCACTTTCCCAAGCCATGTTTTTTGCTTCTGTATGAGTTCTAAAGTGCTGTGTCAATTTTCTCACCACAGAAAGCAGGGAGCAGAACCCTTGCGCTGTGCGTCACATGGCTACCATGCACGGTGGGAAGCAACAAGAGAATTCCTTCCTGGCACCTTCTCCAGGGGAATTTCCCAGTTCCCGAGAGACTCCTGGCACCAGCTGCAAGGGGGCTCCCAGCCGAAGGGAATTGGGGTGGGAATTGGTGATGTCTCCTTTCCTTAGGCATGTTAACACTTTGGAATAACAATTGGATGCTTCGCTTCTGTTGCTCTTTTATCATATTGCTCACAGTAACTGCTACTGGTTCCTTTTATCATATTGCATGCTATTTTCTTTTATTGTAATATAAGAAACTGCGTTTGATATATTCCATCATTTGATAGATTTGATAGATTTGATTATATTTGATGTAGAGTTCAGCTTTGCTGTGTATCCAGTCAGTCAGCAAAACATAATTTGGCGTAGTCGGCATCGTGTGAAGTAAAACTCTCTCTATTTAAGAAGAAAAAATGTTCCTCGACTTGCTATTGGCAGGTGGGAACCATTGCCTTACGGTGTTTGGGGCAGAGTGGTCTGGTGGTGCTGGGCAGTTGGGCCGTGCCAGGGACAGAGGGACGGGGGCAGGGGAGGGGGCGGGGGGAAGGGGTTTAGGGACGGACGGGTGGGAATGGATGAAGGTGTTTAGGGATGGAGCGGGGTGTGTGGGGGTGGGGCAAGGATGTGTGTTTGTGGGAGTGGGTGTGGGGGGGGGTGGGGGTTGGGGGGAGGTGGGTGTGTGTGTATTGATACACCGGGGGTGGGGGCGTGGGGGGGGTTGAGGGTGTGTGTGTTATTTAGAGAACAGATTGGGGGGCCTGGGGGAAGGGTTTTAGGGACGGACGGGGGGTTAATGGAGGCCTTTAGGGAAGGACCGGGGGGTTGGGGGAAGGATTTTAGGGACGGGCCGAGGGTGGGGGAGGGCTGGACCAGGGTCTGGGGGAAAAGGTTTTAGGGACAGGGCGGGGAGGTGGAGGTGGGGGATGATTTCAGGAACAGCCAGGGTGGAGGAGGGGGTCAAGGGAAGTCTTTCAGGGTTGTTTGGGGGGAAGGATTTTAGGGACGGATGTGGTGTCTGGGCGGACGTTTGATGCCACCGTATAGATTCCACTGTATATACGTTTATGTCCAGGGATTCTGTTAAGGGAAGGCTGCTGGCTCGGCAAAGGGACAAGATGTCTGAGCTCCCCAGTTACCACACTGATTTGGTGTTTAGCTCTACGTTAAACACACCTGCGCACAAAGGTTAGGCCAAGCTGACTCTCTAAAGCTGTTAGAAGTGACAAATTAAGGGACCTCTCATCCAGGGAGTCAGCCTTGGGAAGGATGGGGAACAAAGAATGGATGGGGAAAAGATCTCCGTTCTCTTCAGTGATGCAGAAAGAGCCTCTGGGTGAGGACGTTGTGGCCACAGGAGGAGACAAGCCGATAGAGTGCTGCGATCCGCAGAATGTTGGTTGGAAGTCGGGCAGAGGTAATTGTTGTGGGGGAGATCGCGACCTCTGACTCAGATAGCCCCCCGAGAGAGGGCAAGGCCCCGCTTGGGGAGCATGGGGAGCTAGTAAAAAACCTCAGCAGTGCTGTCTGAGGGTGTGTGCTCATTTGTATTAAAGCAAGAAACTTGTAACCCATCCCGTGCCTGACTGAAAATGCATGTGTAATGCGCTATGAGTGTGCAAGTGCTCTGCTGTCCGTAGTGCGTGCCCTCGAGTAACTGGGTGAGCACGCTCAGAGGAAACATTCCCCCGTGCTCCCAGCACTGCCATAAAGAATGCCTGCCTTCTGAAACTTGCAAGCAAGGCTTAGAGGGTTTCTCTCCATGACCGACTTTATGGCATCATTCCCACCATACTGCAGAAAGCAAATCTTTTATTGTTTGGTGGTGAAAGCAGCTTGGGCAGTGTCACTGATGTGCAGCACTTTTTTAACCTCAGGTCTAAAGTGCCACCAGTCCCACCGTGGGGTACATCCTTCCTCAGGCTTTCACCAAACGGAAAGGATGCATCAAACCCACCCCACAAACACGTCCTGCACTTTTTTTATCTTTCCTGGAACGTGGGGACATGACCCTGCTGGGCCATCAGTGCCACCTGCCTGGGAGCCAAGATGGTGCCTTTGCATTCCAGGCTAGGAACTTACCTTCTTTTTTTCCTTTTCAGTGACTTTAGAGCCATCCTTAGGGAGGCTGGTTAAGCTGGTTTACTGCACAGCTGGTCGCCAGTGGAGGGAAATGGTAAGCTCCGCTGTTGCCTTTGGTGTTTGCTTGTTACTGTGTCGCTCATTTGAGTGATCTTCTCATGCCCCGGCAAGCAGAAGCTATCACTCCACTTTAGGCCTTGGTCTAATAGTCATGCAAAGCAATATTGAAAGTCATTCTGAGGTCTGGAACAGGCCCCAATATGCATTTTATAAAAGTGCTTCTTGGCTGCTGTTTCTCTTTGTATGGGTTTTTTTTCCCATTTCCCCAGACTGCTGAAGCTCTGAAAGGCACCGATGAGCTGCTCTCCCTCAGTTTGCTCCTTTGCCTTTGGGGACTGCGGTTCATGTTTTCTTCATGGCCTTGCAGAGGAGAATATCCATGAGTACACCACCTTGTTTTTTTCACCTAAGCTAATTTCAGAAACTGCCTCCTTTAACTTAAACATGAAACTCTTCTTCACCTCTTTGTGCACTTGTAGAAAAGCAGGGTGGGGTGGGGGGTGGGGGTGTCTTCAGGAAGTGCCTGCAAAAGAGCCTTTGGGAGATCCTGTCCCTTGACTCACATGTGGGGTAGTGAAGAGTCTGAGAAAGTCATGGGTGTTTTGGTGTTCACCTAAGCAGGTTTTCGTTTTGGTTTTTTTCTTTTTTCTTTTTTATCTTATGTAGCTTATGTCACCAGGTAGTGACAGCCTGGGGATGACAGGAGGGGACAGCAGGCAGTGGCAGTGTGGAGTGTGACCAGAGGGGACAGTAGGCAGGGACAGGCCTGGGGGTTACCGGAGGGGACAGCAGGCAGTGACAGCCTGGGTGGTGACAGGAGGGGACAGCAGGCCATGACAGCCTGGGAGGTGACAGGAGGGGACAGCAGGCCGTGAAAACCTGGGGATGACAGGAGGGGACAGCAGATTGGGACAGCATGGGGGTGACAGGAGGGGACAGCAGGCCATGACAGCCTGCGTGGTGACAGGAGGGGACAGCAGGCCGTGACAGCCTGGGGGGTGACAGGGCACGGGGCGGTGACAGGCTGGGGGACAGCAGGGACACCGGCGGCCCAGGCGGGGCTGATGAAGGCCCCTCCCCCAGGGGCGCTGAGTGGCCCCCTGAGCCCCTCTGTCACAATGCGGAGCCGCCTGGGTTGCCATAGCGAGCAGCTTGGCCTGGCAGCGCTGGTGCGAGGAGGGAGCGGAGGCCGAGCCAGGGCCTGTCCCCATCGTCCTCCCACCGGGGCTGCGAGGAGGAGCCGGCGGGCTCAGCCCGCGCTGCTGGCCCCAGCCCCTCGGTGGGCCCTGACCTGCTGTGGGGGGCCGCGAGGCCAGCTGCTGCGTGAGGTGCCATCGCGGAGCGGGCACCGCCTGGCCCCGGCCATGTCGTGTGTCCACTACAAGTTCTCCTCCAGGCTGAACTCCGATGTGGTCACCTTTCACGGCCCCCACATCTCCCTGCGCGACCTCAGGCGCCAGATCATGGGCCGCGAGAGGCTGAAGGCGACCCACTGCGACCTGCAGGTCACCAACGCCCAGACCATGGAAGGTGCGTGGGGGCGGCGGGCGCGGGGACCGGGGACCGGCCGGCTGGCGATGGCGCAGGCGGCCAGTGAGGCGGTTGGGCCACGGCCGGCAGCGGTGACTTGTGCTGGGGCCTCAGAGCTGCTCTTCCGTGGTTGTGGGCTGGCAGCTGCCGTCAGGGCTGTGTGCGCAGCCAGGCACAGCAGCGTACGGGGTCCGTGTGCGACACCGCGCGTGGAAGAGGTTTGGTTTCTGGGAACCCTTCTAGCTAAAACGATAAGGGAATGTGGGACAATGCCTTGTCATCACAGACCTGCCAGATTTCTTTGAAAGCCGGCAGAGAAGGCTGAACGTGATAGAAAAGGAGTGGGTGGCTAATTTAAAGGGGAAAAAAAGTGGGTTTGGTGACTGAATTTTGTCTTCAGCTACTTTTACTCCACCGCATTGGAAAAGCGGTGCTTGGCTGCTGCAGAAACTGCTCAGTAGCAACGTTTTGGATCAAGAGTGTATCTGTGAGTGAGAAACTATGCAGACCCTGGAAAGCCATCTTGTAGACGAGTGTTCTGTCTAAAGTATACTTGGCATTTCTTGCTAATACAGCTTCTTTGCTGCACCATGCTACACATTCATTCAGATGCTATTGAGCATCATTTCTTCATTTCTTTCAAACGGTGCATTTTTGTCGTGGTACTGCGTGTTAAACGGTGTCAGGGCAGTACTGAAGTTTTATGGCAGATCAGTTATGGTGAATATACCTAGAAATGTTCTTAGAGAAACCCTAAGTTCTTTTGAATCTGAGAAATGGTGCTTGATTCTCAGAGACGGTAATGGTTTTGTATTACTTAGTGTGCTGTTTCAGTTTGGTAATCTACCGTCTGGCAAAGCTTGCATGTGATTAAAGACTTTGGAATATGACTTGTCAGAAATACAAAGACTTGGAAACCGTCTCCATTCCTTAAACATTCAAATTTTATCGGTTGGGGTTTTTTTTCTTTTTTCCTGTGGTTCTGTGACATTCCCACAACAGTCTTGTCGTTACAATGTGTACTCATAGGATTTTTTCCTCTCCCTGTTTGATGTATTAAAACTTAAACAGAATAACATGCCTGCTGCGGTAACTGTAACTTTGGCCCCAGCCTTTCAAGTGGTTGGACCTAAACACGCTGTTTACCTACAGATAGGTAAAGTATGTTCAGGAGAGTATCTGTGAGGAGACTTAACAGCACGGTGTTAGGGGTCTTGGGGGTGTTACGGGATCGCGTGTCATATACAGCAGTAGAGACAGACATGCAGGTAGAGGCAGACGTACAGGTTGTGACACAGATGCTTACTGGAACTTTTGTAAGGGTGTTTTCCCCGTGAAAATGCAAAAATCCCCCAGCGGTTGTCAGAGCAAAGCTAAGGAATACATTTCGGTGTCATTTATGTGTATGCCAGATTTTGGCGTTTTATACATAACCGTGACTTTCCGTTTTTATTGAACAGCATCTACGTGCTTAAAGTCACCTTCAGAAGATGAAGGAAAGAACTAGGCCTGGATGTCCTGCCTAAAGGGGGTTCTTGGAGATCCTCCCTGTGGAGATATGGTAGTGGGTTTTATAACTTTGTGCAGGAGTCCTGACTAAATGGTGACGTGATCTTGGAAAGACCCTTCAGTGAACCTTGAGTGAAGATGGCCAACTTGTTCAGAGTTTTCCGAGCCGCGTGATCACGGAAATCTCGTAATAGAAGCAATGCTAATAGAAGCTAAAAGTAAACAGGATTTTACACATCACTGGGGGGAAAAAAAAGAGATGGTGGACTCTTTTTGAAGATGGTGGGAAGGCAAAATGGATGGTTGGGATGTGTTTTAAAAGGTGGGAGGCGGGGTGGGGGTGTCCTCTTCCGTGCTCGCTATTATAGAGACATGTTCTAGGGTTTTGTAAGCTAACAGGAGCAAAAGCAATGAAAGTTAGATCAGGAAAGAGCCTCATGTTTTAGCAGACTCTGCTTTAGTGACTTTAGAGACCATTTTGCTGTTGGCATTGAAACGATTCAAAACAAATGGAAAAGATTTTGCTGCTTGTGTTTGACTATCAGACCTGAAGATTTCTGGAAAGGTACCGTGAGCGTGTGGACATGATAAAAGCATGACGCTGTGTGTAAAATGTTGCTTTTCTATCCATAAAGGGTTACCTGAAGTGCTATGTCATGACATATTAATATCACTCTTACGAACTGACTGATGCTTTCTCTGTATTGATGTTGTTTTCAGAATACACAGATGACAATGCCCTGATTCCAAGGCACTCATCGGTAACTGTTAGGAGAGTCCCTGTTAGAGGAGTTAAAGCTACCGGCAAGACAGACCTTGGGTAAGTAGCCCTAACGCGTTGTGTTCTGTGGGAGGGGTTTCAGTGTGTTCACCTTCTTTGTGGCTGTTGGTTTACGGAGGCATTCCGGTTGTCTCTTTCTTGTTAAAGCTGCTGTTAAATTGTGTTGTGACAGGGCAGATCTGAATGTATCTGTCCCAAAGCAGACTTAGATTTTTCAGCCCGCTGGGACGTGGCATTCAAAGTCCAACAGTGGTAGCTGTTCAGACGTTTGAATTGGGTTTGTTCTTGGGGTTGGTTTTTCTGAGAGTCAAGTTCTCCATCCTGTTTCCTCTATGCAGAGAGATTCCTTATTTCATGCTTTTGCGTGTATTGCTTTTAGAGTAAACGGAGAGACACATTGCAGTGTGAACTGGTAATTGCTTCCCATCTGCCAGCAGTCCGAGTCCCAGTGTTTGACTGCTTCCTTTGTTTGGGGGCGGGGGGGGCAGGGTATTCTTACACCCCAGAGGGGTGGGGGTGGCGGGGCTGCATGCTGTCTCCAGAGGAAAGACTGAGAGTGGCCAGCTGGCAAACCGTGCAAACAAGAAGTTTCATTCTTAAGTGATTCCTATTAGTTTCCTAAAGACAATGCCTGTGTCGGGCAAGAGAAAAAGAGCAACGTCCTAAAGCGTATTGCCTTTTGTGCCAGGACGGTGAAGGAGCAGTTGATCTTTTCCAAACCTGAAGCTCAGAAAGCAGTTGGGCACATTCCCAAATGTTGGTAGTTACCTTTCTAAGTTTGATTTCACCCTAAGCTGCTCTCTGTGCTCCAGGTATTACTGCTGTATTCCTCAGATTTATGGAGGACAGAGAATCTGATTACAATTGCAGATATTCAAATGTAAGCCTGACTACAGCATTGTTGCTGTCATCGATGTATTCGTCCAGTCCAGTTCTGTATCAGCTGCGTCAGCATGGTTTGAATGGTCATGTTTTCCAGCCTTCTTCAAGACAGACCTCTCCTCCACCATCAGTAGATATTATTGACTTGTGGTTTTGCCGTGTCTTTCTAATGTTAGTTCTCAATAAATAAAGTATACCGGCAAGTTTCAGCGTGTCTCAAACAAACAGTACAGCAGCATCCTAGTACCCGTGAAGCATCTGCAAGCAAACCCCCCTGAATTTATGTGGCTCTCCTGTAAGCTTTGGGCATATTAGTGCTTTCAGGCACTACCAAGAGTTTCTGGATGCCACAGCACTGTGCTGCTAAGCATGGCCTTGTTTGGGGGGTTAATTTAGATGGGGATGCTTAGTGCTGTCTTGTCAATATAGCCTCCATTTCTGGTTGGATGACACCCTCTCCTGGTGTTGGAATGCTGCCCTAAAATGAGAGGCTAGGTGCCACTAGCATCAAAGATCCAAGAAGCACCTGCACGTGGGGATAAGGGATGAATGCCGCTGCTCTGCTAAAGTTGCAAATGGATCAGGCAGGTCAGCTTTCTATTCCTTCAGCTGGAACCATTGTGGAAACAACTGGTAGAGCTGTTAATGTTTGGGAATGGTGAATGCATGCTGTCATGGTGGAGAGGCCTTCAGGAATGTGTTAGTCACCTTGTAGTATCTTCCTCAAGGCAAGTGGATGAAGAAACCATGGTGTGGTAATCTAAAGCTTTTCCTCGCGCTTCCTCATCTTCAGGAGGTACGTGGCTGTACTCGCGAGCCTGGTGGTGGTGTAGCAGTGTCAGGAAGTATGAGCCTTTCTATTTGTGCAGGACTTGCACAGCAGCCTTTGGGTTGCCTCTGCTCGTGGGACGCTTTGGATGAGGTATGAATTGTTTGTTAACTAGATGGGCGGTTGCATGTTTGATTCATGAGTAGCATGCAGGTACAGACCAATGAGTATGTGGAATCTCGGCAAGGGCTTGTGTGTCATAAGTGTTCCCTAAAATATTGTAGCATGTTCAAGATGATCTTAAAGGAAGTTCTGGTAATCAAGACTTTTTTTCTTATTTTTTTAACACAGGCCTCCTCGATCTCAGAAAATCCTAGGAACTGCTTTCAGGTGATGTTTCTACTGCTATTTGTAGTCACTTTAGGCTAAGTATGGTAGGTACCTGAACACAGTGCTTGGGCTTCCACCAAGAAACACTTTTCTACAGACAACTGTTCTCGTTTTGTCAGAGGAGTGTAGAAACCAAAGTGCTCTATCTGGTACCTATTTGTGGTAGTGGGGCTATACAGATTGCCTGAAAGTGCCTTCGTATTTGGATGGCTGACTATTTAAGAACAGAAAAATGTAGCACAGTCTTCACAGTTTTGGTACTTAGAGAGCAGAAAGAAAATATGTGAGGACTTCTTCTTGCACTGCTGTATTCTGTATCTTAGAGTCATTGGGGGCAAAGAAGGAATGGGATTTTGGGTTTTATTTCAATTGCACTGAATGCACCAGGAGAGCACACTTTATGTATAGAAATAAATTTCCGTATTCATAAGACTACCAGTACACAATGTTTTGATGTTCAGGTTTTATAAACTGTTTTCCCTGCTTTATGTTGGTTACGAGTGCTTTATTTTAAGTTCTGATCATCTTTCTTTCTTCTTCTAGAAGTCGAACTGGGCCAGCGAGTAGAACATCAAAAGAGGTATGTAAAAACACAAGCTGAAACTTTTTGCTACATGCTGCACCTAAGTCTAAGAAATGTAGCCTTGTACTAATTTTTTAATATATATAAAAATACATAAAATATATATGTTTTATATATAATATTTATAATATATATATCTCAAACATATTTTCCAGTGAAACATAGTGTATGCTGTAAATCCAATGTATTTGATTCAGCATAGTGAAAACTGAGCAATGCCAAGATTTGCGCGGTTCTAATGTGAATAATGGTATTTGTGCCTAGTAACGCATTGCATTTCGTACTGAATAGGCTAGAATATTTCTTGTGTGACTGTGTGTTGTACCGATAATGTATGCTCATTTTTAGAGCTTGTAGGTTCAAGGTTTGCACCACTGAACTTGGTGCCACTCTTCAGTACGCCACCACTTTGAATTTACATTTGGAAAAGGGGCAGCATTTTTCTTCCGGTCAGAAAACACTGTTGTTCTGCTGCTAAGACATGAATAAGTAACTCGAGGAGACACTTGACTAGTAATGGCCTAGATCTCCACTTGGCCCTTGGGGGGTATGCTACGTGCAACGATGCATTTCAAAATAGCCCTCATAGTACAAACATTACTTTGTGGTGGTGGTTGGTTTTCATCTGTAAGTATAACTGCTTGTTCTTCACTAGAATGGAGGGAGGCATTACATGAGCTCTAGGTCACTGGATCTGATCACTTTGTAAGCTCTTAGGATAACTTAATCTAGAAATTCGTGAACTTGGGGTCTAATTAAAGTAAATGAAAGACAGCGCAAAAACTATACTGCATTCATGAATCATACTTGTGTGCATTTAGTAGATGATGAGCTATTAACTGATTAATTTATAAACTGCACTGACAATGTTTCCTGTAGTGACACTTCCTACTCAAATAAACGGAAATAATTTTTTTAGATCCTTTCGAGCTGCAAATGGACAGCTTCCTTAACCCTCCGTCTTTTAAGCAGTTGTGAGCATTTGACAAGGGTCCCCCTCTGAGGTATTCTGAGCAATAGGTTGATCTCAAGAGGGGTTGGTTACTTTAGTTTCTTCTCATTAACAACGTAGGCATACTTAAGCTGTTTAAGGTTTGGACTTTGTTTTGAACAAGTATAAATTCCACTGGCTTGGAGGTGGCTCTTCCAGTGACACTCAGAGGATATAGCGCAGGCTTTCATACAGCAGTAGGGGTGAACTATTGCTCTGTTTTGATTGTAGAACTTGAGTATGTGTTTAATTTTTCTGAATAGATTGGCGACCCTTCCGCACCTCTTTCTCTGGCCCAGCTTATTAAGGTATGCTTAGATGTACTTGCTTGTGAAATAGTGTTAAAAAGAAAGGGGTGGGTGTGGGTGTGTATCCTTGTATTTTCAAACCTTACACTGTGCTCTCTAGCTGGATAACTGCTGTAATATGAGCAAAACATTAATTGTTAATAATTCAGAGTGTTTCTCCTAACTTTAAAATGTTACTTTGATACTATCCTGTAGAGAGTAGTTCCCAGCTTGGGAAGATGGAAGGGGAGCACCTTATTGGCCTCAGTGTAATGCTGCAGTGTTACTCATCTGCGAGACACAAAGAAGCAGCACTTCAGAAGCTGTTTACCATTTTTCATACGTCCCGCTCATTGTTCATTGGAAACTAACACCATTTTTACAGCAGGATTTAATTGGCTGTAAGTCATGGACATTTCTAGGGCCTTTGCAACAGCCGGAACAGACGTGTTTCTGGAACATGGACAATTGCATGGCTGTTTTTGAATTTTTAGTCATTACAGTTACAGATCCATTCTTTGAATGGTGCGGGACTGCTTGAATTGTGGCATACAGATAGAGGACGACGCAACCTAATTTGTTTACATGCAGACTGTGAAAAGTGTGCAAGTGCACCTAATTGTTGATAGGACTGTGCCAGTGTTTATGCGAGGCACATCAGCAGACGTGACCGCCTGAAAGCATATTTTGTAATGGAACTGCTTGTATTTTGTGCTCAGCAACGTGTAACGTTGTCTGGGGAAACACTAGTGATTGCACTTGGTGAAGAGGCATAGTGCTAGCCACAGAAGTGATTAAAAGCATAGTCTTTAAAGTTACAAAGACTAGAGAAGGCAGGGCCTAACGCAGAGGAGCTAGTTCTTTCCTCTGAAAATGAAGGCCAGAGCTCATGTCCAAGAGAAAGAAATCCTTCCCACTGGGAACGTCTTCCCTCGCTCGCTGCATTTATTTATTTTCTTAATAAATTTAATTGTGTTAATTAACATTTTGCGGCAGGGTGGGGGTGGGGGTGGAGGTGTGTGCAGAATTAGTTTGGGAAGCAGCCACCAAAAGACATTGGTCTCCCTCAGGGCTGTCCCTTGGTTCTGTAAAGTCATGTGAAATTTACTCTAAAATGTGGAAAACTGTCCCAGCTTTTGAGAAATTCAAAGATTTCAGAAATACGGAGATAGGTAACAAAGCAGCTCCGAACTGTTACCCTAGCCTCTTTAGTGCAGGCTGGCACAGGAGGCAATGTGTAGTAAGAACTTTTCTGCTTTGTTATGACTATGTATTGAATGCCGTATTTGAATGGTGGTCTGTTCCTAGAAATGTGTTGTGGGTTTTGGATGTGTTTTGTAAACCATTTGGGTTCAGACAAATCAGTCAAGTGTCTATAAAAGTTCTCTGCAAATGTTACTGGAAATGATTTCATAGATGGAGATCTGGATTATGTTCCTGCGTATATGGAACAGCTAGATGAAATAACATGTGGAAACTAGTTGGTTGCTTTCGTGAGTGAATGCATGTAAAAAGGAAAACATGAGCAGTTGGTCTGTAGGATAGGTGCTTGAAGTTCCAAATAATTTACAGTCACCCCCTTTGACCCTGCTTGTATCTGGACTAGTGTGTAATAGAAACATTTGAAGAAGTACTGTGTAAAAAAAACCATCTGGCTTCCATAGTTCGTAGATCTAGTTCTGCGTAAGGTTTATATTACAATTTGCGTGTTAAAAGGACAGTGACAACTGGAAAAAAATTGTAGTTCAGTCACTTCCTATGAAGAAGCGAGTGGCGGTGGGGGAGGGGGCGGAACCGTGCGGTTTGGACTGCCTACAGCACATGATGGTCAGATGTCTGCTGAAAAGAATCTTTTCTCTTGCTGAGGGATTATAGAAAGCTTGATTCCTTTTAATGCTTCTGGGTCTGAAGCTGAATTTCAGCAAGCAAAACCAACTGCCACGACTCTGAAGTTGTGTGTCCTTTTGACACTGCAGAATGTAAATACTGCTACTTGCACACATCTTTCTCAGTTAAATGTACCGTGGCTAGCTTCTTTGACTAGTCTGGAGCTTAAAGACCAGCTTCAAAATGCTGGCTGGTGGGCTTTTTTCTACACATAGCTTCAGTCCGCTTGGACAAAACTTGGATTGGCTTCACAAGTCTTTATGTAAGGTACAAAGAGAGCCTATTTGTAGCCTAATGTGTGTGTCAAATAACCATTACCTGTTAAACAGACTGCCAACCTGGCTGAAGCCAATGCTTCCGAAGAGGATAAGATAAAGGCGATGATGATACAGTCCTGCCATGAATACGATCCATCCAAGTAAGTATCAAATGTGGTCTTCAAAGGTTATGGAAAAAGTATGGAGATGTTTCTTTTAAGAAGAGAGACACATGCATACCTTTTCCTTTTTTCCCCCAAACCTTCTAGTTACTTGAGGGAACCCTTGGATCTGCCTCCACCATCATCCAGTTGCTTTTGCTGTGGAAAACCTGGCCACTATGCCAAGAACTGCCCGGTAAATAGGGTAAGATTGGGGCAGGCCTCTGGTGTTACCGAGCTTTTAGGGTTTTTTACCTTGGCATTTATGTGACAAAGACATGAACACTCCCAGTAAGAATTGTTTCTCTCGGGGCGAAATGTTACATGGCAATGTTGCAAAGCCCTCCCAAATTCAAGGGAAACTTGGAATTCTAAATGTGAAACTTTTTTTTTCTCTAGGTCACAGACATTAAAGATGTCCATAGATCTTTCTCAGTGAACTTTCATAGATATTTGTATCTATTTCAATAGTACTGGAAATGTTCCTGGTTCTAACTCTTTCTAATGACAGTTCAAAGTTGTTGGTATTTCCTCTAAAAACAAGAGGTTTCTGTCGACCCCGTCTATTGAGTATCTGTCAGTTTTAACTACAGAAGCCTCTGGCTGAATATTCATGCCGTTTAACATCAGTCCCTGAATGTACGTGCAGGAGGGATGAATTCAGCCTTCCTATATAGATGTGAATGTAAGTTTCCATGGGGGCTGATTTGGAGACCCTGAATTAAGCTCTCACACGTTGCCCAGGGGCTTTGGAGGGGGAACAGGTTTGTGCCTCTGCTCTGAGCGGACGGTGAGCAAAGGGCTGTTTCACCCTGAAGGGTCCTGAAGTTAAGCCAAAGAATGACGACTGGGTTCAAAACTCTGCTCAAACCTGTGGTACGTCCTGGCTATGCTCGTTGGGGAAAGCAGGAGTTTGAGTCGAGCAGCCATTATGTTAGGTAAAAGGAGGGGATTAAAGGCTTTCGCTGCTTAAAATTATCTCTGAAACGTCATTTTAAGTGTGCGTCTGAAGAGGAGAGATGTCTGCATTTCTGTTCTCAACAGGACAAAAATGTGGAGCCTGTTCGCAGAATTAAAAGGAGCACCGGAATTCCAAGGAGTTTCCTGGTGGAGGTGAAGGATCCCAACACAAAAGGTGCCATGCTGACAAAGGCTGGGAAATACGCAATACCAACTATTAATGCGTAAGTATGGAATTAATCGGACCGACCAAAATGCGAATGAGAGCAACCATGCGTAAATGTCTGAGTGGCAATGCAGCCGAGGTGGCCAGCCTCTAATTACGAGGGAGGAAGCACTACCGTCGTATCTTAACCTTAAAATCTGCAATACTTTCCCATATTGAAATAGAGTAGTCCTACTGTTCATGCCCCGGGAAGCTGGCTGACCTTGGGGTATGCTAAGAACCTGTATTTCTGCAAGGCATTTCAGTAGTGTTTCCAGCTGGCATCATTCTCTCTGAATGCTCATTTTGCTTCTGGTTTATGTTTCAAAGGCTTCTTGCAAAATTTAACAAATAGCCCTTGGACTGAGATTTCCTCCTCCTCTGACTTTTAACAAATCTCATGTGTGAAACGGGCTGAAGTGTTCCTGTTGCTATAAACTAAGAAATTACTGCTGTGTGCTGACAGGAGTGGCTGTTGGAAAGTGCACTCGGTAGCACTTCCCTTTTTCTGTCATGGATCTCCTGTTGTAGAAGCTGTAGCACAGACTTCTTTCATTTACAAAATGAAATTACTTGGGGACGAACTTTACCCTGATCCAGCAATTTGCACTTACCCTCTGGCAAAGGAGAGGTGGGATTCCTTTCCCCTGCTCTCTAGCTGTCAAGCAATTATTTTTCTAGTCTGAGCTCATTTCGTAGTTGATCCAACGGATGGGAGAGTTCTGCAGAAGGAAAAATGTTCCCCCCTCCTTCTTCTTCTGATAGTGTGGCTCTAGAGAAGTCATTTAGCGTAAATGCCTACGTTGTAGAAAGCCAATGTGGAGTGAGAAGACTTCCATCTATCACCTTAGTTTGATAAAATCCAAAGCTTGGAAAATTTTTCCTTTCCCATCTTTCACTTTTTTCTTTTTCCTTCCCCACCTGCCCTCCAGGGAAGCTTATGCTAGAGAGAAAAAGGAAAAGCCACCCTTTTTACCAGAGGAGCCCTCCTCCTCCTCCGCAGACAGGCCTGTTCCAAACGAGTTGTTATGTCCCATTTGTAAAGATCCAGTGACGGATGCAGCGCTTATTCCATGCTGTGGAGCAAGTTATTGTGACGAATGTAAGTGCGTAATGTAATGTAAGGAGTAAACTCCCCTCCCGTGTTTTTTAATCCAAAACACCACATCAGATCTTCTGAAAGCAGGAATAGGAGATCACCTGTGCTACCAGGTCTATTTCATACTTCAGTACGCCCGGAGTAGGAAAGGCCTCTTCTCCGTAATGGGGGGGGGGGGGGGGAAAAACAAACCCAAAGGCCAAAGAGCTTTTTTCCCTTTCTGTGTATCTAGTCAAATCTTCTTCACATGCGGAAGGTCGAGTACGAGAAGAGTGCATAATTGTGCAGGTGAATACAGTATTAGATATGGAATGCACGTAGTTTGTCCACAGCTCTTTCTCTCATACACAACTATAGAGCCAGCTCTGGTGACTGACTCTGCTCCACCACAAACAGGCAGTCGGGCATTTAATCTACATTCTTTGCCACAGGAGTTGGTTAAACCTTCAAAACTCGAACCGACTCATGGCTTTTTGAGATGTGCTTTGTTCATTAGCCTTGATGTTGGTGGCTTCTTGCTGTACTCGGTAGTAGAAAAAAGACTAGTCCAAACATCAGGACACAGCCCACTCTATGGTCTTCAGCTGTTACAACAGGGAAATGTCAAAACTGTATAGCGATTTGCTGCATACTGGGCATTTTTTACACTAATGAACATTTATAGCTTCATGCTCTCCATTCAAGACCATATCCAGCCATTAATCGTCTGTGTGTTCTTATAATTGATGAGAACCCCAAAGAGTTCCCTACTTTGGCTGAAACCTATTTTGACGCTTCTAATTACACACAGGTATTAGAACAGCTTTACTGGAATCGGAGGAACATATTTGCCCGGCGTGTCATCAGACAGGTGTTTCTCCTGACGCTTTAGTTGCCAACAACTTCCTGCGCCAGGTAACGTGGTGACTTTTTCATCAGCTGTTTGTAAGGAAAGTCTGTTTGTAAAAAGCTGAAAGGGAGGAAATTATTGACATCTCCTTAAAGAAGGATAAACTGAATAAGGCTGCATTTACTTTTCAAATGCATTGTCTGTTGTTACAGAAGCTGACAACTCTTTAGAGATAATCAGGCAAACTCAGGTCAAACTTTTGTCTAAACATGCTTGCCTGCCTCTCAGAGTCGCTGTTAACACTGAAGTCCTTTAACTACAGATACTCTGAGCTACCAGTCCTTAATAGCAGTGTTTCATGTGATGTGTTCCTATCTCTGTGTGCTGCTTTACTCTAGGCTTGATAGCATGTACAGGACTATACAAGTCATTTTACCCTGTGGAGGCTTTTCTTCATCTATTGTCATCATAATCTGACACTTTGATCTTTTTGTCCATGTTCTTCTGCCTCTAGGCTGTGAACAACTTCCACAATGGAACCGGCTACACAACAGGGCTCCATAAGGAGATTCAGCAGCAGCAGCAGCGACAGCCGCCGTCACCGCCTGCACGACCACTTGTGACTGTGACACCTGCTGCTCAGGTGACTGCCACCAAACTTTCTAAATCTTCCTCTCTGTCAGTCAGCGGTCTGTTAAGTTTTATTTCAACATATGCTTTTGAAATACAGTATTTATTAGAGCTTATTTTCCAACTGTTTGCATTTATTCACAAGGGCTTTCCGGTTCCTGTAGCAAGACAACCGGCAGTACCATGTCTTCTGGGCCCCCAAGAGCTAAAAATACCCACACCTGGTGAGTGACCGTAACTTTAGAATTTCTTCTAAAAAAATTATCTTCAGATGAACTGAATGGGATTTATTTCTTTTTCCTCTCCCCACTCCAAAAGGTCATCCGATGAGAGCCAGTGCAGTTCGCTCAGCAGGTGGCAGACCAGGCTGGGGACTGTAAGTATTTCACCGAAATTCAGTCTCTGACGACTTGTAACCTGTTAAACCAGGCTGTAACACCTACATTACTTCTACAGTAGCTGATTTATAATGAAATGCGTATGCACAGATAGCTGTGGAGAATACAAGTGGCAATTCATTTTTAAGTGGCTCAGCTTGAGTTGGCTCTAACAAAGGGGATCTGTGCTTGCAGTAAAACGATTACAAATAAAACTCCAGTATGTGACCCAAAAGTAGACTCTGAAAAAGAAACGCTTTTGGAGGAAACCGTAAGTATATATCAAAATGAAACATAACGACAGGATGAGGTGCAAAGCCACCCTTTCGAATTACTTACTGGCTGGATAGGGCTGAAGAAACTGATTTCCCAATTGAAGTCAGCCTCCAACATTTGATTCTTAATGACTTAGTGATGGAGCAAATTGTTGGAAGAGTCAGTGCTGTTTTTTTATGACCATTTTGAATTTCTTTAGTCTAGTCATCTCAAATAGCCAAGCTGCTTTCTCTCCGTTGGAGAGAGAGGAATCTCTTTTTGCTGTTATTGCCCTACCAGTTAGTTCTTCCTTTTGGTATGTATTTGTTATGGATAGATTATAAGTGTGCATCGTGTTTATAAAATCTTAAAGATAAATCAAAAGAAAACACAGCAATCCGTCCCAGAGATACCTAAAATTCTCAGGTTCAGTAAGCAAGGAAAGAACAGTTCAGGGACAAGACCAGGCCAAACAGATCATCACGAGGCAACAACCTAGGAAGTTTGTGGGGAAGAACTGAAAGGAAGTTGGAGAGAAGCTTGGTTAATATCTGTGCAGTACTTTGAAGCTCGGAAGTGTGAAGTAGGAAGTGTATCGAGGAGTGGCAGAGGAGCCGTGGGCACCTGGCACCTGGGAGATGGGAGTCTCCTTTAAGCATGGGCAGCCTCTGCCCACAGTCACAAAGCTGAATGTAGGGGGAGAAGCCTGAGGCAACTACTTGGGGTGAGGATGTGGAAGGCAAGTGTGAGGATCCAGAAATGAGGGTAGGCTCAAATGGACAGGAAGCTGCCAGAAAAATGCTCAGGTTGAGAACAAGAAGGGCTCGC
The DNA here is from genome assembly GCF_023634155.1 of Falco peregrinus. Taxonomy (NCBI): domain Eukaryota; kingdom Metazoa; phylum Chordata; class Aves; order Falconiformes; family Falconidae; genus Falco; species Falco peregrinus. Next base: position 619,056 of record NC_073734.1, on the reverse strand, counting down.
CACCGTGCTCCCGCTTCATTCACATTCCTCTTTAAAATCAGGGCAGAGTGTGACAGTGACACGCGGGTTTGGGTTTCTCTGGAAGTTCAAATGGAGGACATCCACGTAGCACACGTACCCAGAGGACTCAGGCCCCGACACTGCCATCATCAACAGCAGCCTCTGTACCTGTGCCTCCACCTCCCTTGCATCCTCCCCCACCCCAGGCGCTTCCTTTCCCGCTGGCGGTACCACCACCACCACTACCTCCTCAGTTTCCACCTGGTCAGCCTCCATCTGCTGGGTATACCCCCGCCCCGCTCCAGAATATCCCCCAGCTCCTGCAAACATGTCATCAGCCAACAGCACGGCCAGCGACTCATTCAAATACCCTCCCAGCGACACCAGCACTTTCTTTATAGAATCACAGGGTCATTTAGGTTTAGTTGGAAGAGACCTTTAAGATCATTGAGTCCAGCAGTTAACCTAAACCTACAAAGTCTGCCATGACAGCAGGTCCCTAAGCGCCACCTCTACATTTCTTTTAATACACCCAGGGATGGTGACCCAACCGCTTCCTTGGGCAGCCTGTTCCAACGCTTGACAAACCTTTTGGTGAAGGAATTTTCCCGAATATCCCATCTCAAGCTCCTGTGGCGCAACTTGAGGCCATTTCCTTTCCTCCTATCAATTGTTACCTGGGAAAAAAAGAGACCGACCCCCACCTCACTACAGCTGCCTCTCAGGTAGTTGCAGGGAGCAGTGAGGTCTCCCCTCAGCCTCCTTTTCCCCAGGTTAACCAACCCCAGTTCCCTCAGCTGCTCCTCACAGGACTTGTGCTCCAGAGCCTTCAGCAGCTTTGTTGCTCTTCTCCGGACACGCTGCAGCACCTCAGTGTCTTTCTTGTAGTGAGGGGCCCAAAACCGAACCCAGTGTTGGAGGTGCAGCCTCACCAGGGCTGAGTACAGAGGGACAATCCCTTCCCTGGTCCTGCTGGCCACCGTATTTCAGGCAGAAGCCAGGATGCCGTTGGCCTCCCTTGTCTAGGGAGGAGTTTTACGGGAACAATGGAGGCTTCAAAAGGAGTAAGTGTTTGGCTCCAGGAAGTTGCACGGGTTTGCGCTTTGGTATTTCGTTAGCACCTTGGACTGCAGTTACACTAAAGTGCATCTGGCAGAAGCAAAAATGGCATCGTGTTTTATCCAACAGACCTTTTCATTGCAGATGGTAAATGTGCAAAACTCAAGCAAGACAAATGGAGTTGTAGAACTTTCCCTGAATCCTGGGGGAATTCTAAACTCGTTTTGCTTGACTAGGATGTTCGTGTTTGGCATTACATGCAGTAAACATTTTCTCATCTTGGCCGTGTTTTGTATTTTGGTGTCTGTTTGGAATAAATATCCAACTATAATTGTAATAATGGTCAAACTGATTTTAACAGGGAAGAGAAAAAGCCCAGACCCGAAGTGTTCACAAACACTTCTTCTATGGAATTGGTGGCACGTGAGGAGTTTCAGGAGGAGCGCAGGCATTCATTTCCCAGGTAATTGCGTTGCATGTCCCTAACGGAGAAGCAGATTGTCTAGAAGAATCAGGAGGAGTTCCAGTCCACCTCTCTATCCTGAGGTGGGTTGGATGGTTCAAGGGACGAGCAGTGATGGGAGCTCCACATGTAGGTCACTAGCTCAAAGATGGCAGGGATTACAGGTGACTGATAGTTATAACTGGGCAGCAGTTGAGAAGGAACGGGTGTCTCTTTTGCCAAAGCTTCTCTGTAGTGACATCCTTCGCCTCCTGACAGCCCTGAGGAGGCTAGAAACTGGACAGGTGTGGATTCCTGTGCCTCCGTGCTCTGACTGTAACTGTTACCTCAAAGCACTTTGGAGGAGATACGTGAGAGGAATTGCCTTTGTTGCCTCTGTCGTCTAATCTCGCACAGACGGATTGCAACCTGGACTGCAAACTGGCGCCTTTTGCTCAGATTCTGCTGACATCCTTAAATTTTTCTTACAAATTAAAAGATCAGACTTGCGTAAGGAAATCTTAAGTTGGAGGAGGAATGAACATACGTGGAATAACTCGTGAAGAAAAATCTAAAGATAGCTGCTGTCTTCTGTCCTTAAAAAGCCCTTGGGCAGGAATCTGAAGAGCTCTCTGTAGTAATGCTGTCAGTATCTTTCCCAGAGTAGTGGCATTCCATCAGCTTACTGGAGACTGAGTTTAGAAGCTTTTAGCTAGGATTTTTCTTGAAATGCAGTCACCGGCCTTGGTTGGAGCTAGAGGTATGTGCAGAATTTGGCTACCACTGGCTAGAAGTGGGGCATTTTGCATGCTGTACAAATTGCCAAATACGTAGTGAAGTTAAATAGACTAAGCTGGCATTTTCAAATGGAGCTTTACTGCCTCCAGGCTAAACCCTGCTTTCCTGACAGTTGATACTGCGCTGTAGCCATTGAGACTCACTTGTTTTGCATCTTACGGCAACAAGAGTGATTTGCGCTGCAGGTGGATGCTGGGTAGTGAGACATCTGCATGTCCATGTACCAGCAGAGACCAGTAGACACCCCTGAAATCCATCCATAGCTAGGGCAGTCCATGCGATAGAAGTGAGTGGGAACAGACTTACCCTTCCTGCGTGTTTTTACACTACCACAGCAGCAGCCGTTCTGGCTCGTAAGCAGAAACCTTTACACGCCGCCATGCTCTTCGGTTTGCAGCAGCAGTATATCAGCAGCTGAAAGAAGCTTTGACATAAGCGTATGGAGAGGAAAAAACCCCAAACCCAAACAAATTTGGGAGAAAAAAAAATGGTGTGAGTGACTGTTTTGAATTAACTTCATTCATTTCCTTTGTGTTGCGTTTTGTTTTTTAAGGTCCAGGTCTCCCTATGCCAGTTCTTCTCGCTCTAGAAGTTGGCATACCTACTGCGAGTCAAGATCAGGTCCTTCCCACCCTCGCTGCTGCTCTCAATCATCTAGTCATGCCCCCTCTCATTCCTACCCACGATCACCACCATATCCAAGAAGAGGCAGAGAGAAGAGTTGGGGCTGTCATTCTAGGTCAAGGTCACGTGGTTATCCCCGCTCAAGGTCAAGGTCACATGGCTCTCCCCGCTCGTGCTAGCGGACTCACCCTTTCTCTCGTCTTCCCTTAACTGAACATTTTTGGAAAAAATACTGCAGATACAGAATTTAAATAAAAGCTATTTTATGAAGCATTACAAAAGATGACAGCCAGTGTGCACCGCGCCCGTTGCGACTGGACTGCGCCCTTTTTCCCTCTTGGCACTGGTTCTACCAGAGGAAGCCCCGTCAGACAGAGTGAATAAAAGCCAGTTACAAAAGGAACCATCATTAATACCATGGAGGAGTACAACAAGGACAACACTGCGACACCCCGAGATGTCCCCTCCCTGCGCTGTCCCTGCGGTGCAGGCAGCCAAGTGCCACTCGGCAGAGCCCCAGCATCTCCCCCAGGCTGCCTTGGGACAGGAGGGGACAGCAGGTGGGGACAGCCTGGGGGTGACAAGAGGGGACAGCTGGTAGTAACAGGCCTGGGGGGTGAAGGGAGAGACAGCTGGTGGGGACAGCCTGGTGGGTGACAGGAGGGGACAACTGTTGGGGACAGCCTGGGGGTGACAGGAAGGGTCAGCGGCTGGGGACAGCTTGGGGGTGACAGGAGGGGACAGCAGGCAGTAGCAGCATGGGAGTTGACAGGAGGGGACAGCAGGCCATGACAGCCTGGGGGGTGACAGGAGGGGACAGCAGGCTTTGACAGCCTGGGGGGTGACAGGAGGGGACAGCAGGCCGTGACAGCCTGGGGGTTACAGGAGGGGGACAGCAGGCAGTGGCAGCATGGAGGGTGAGAGGAGGGGACAGCAGGCCGTGACAGCCTGGGGGGTGACAGGAGGGGACAGCAGGCCATGACAGCCTGGGGGGGTGACAGGAGGGGACAGCAGGCCGTGACAGCCTGGGGGTTACAGGAGGGGACAGCAGGCCGTGACAGCCTGAGTGGTGACAGGAGGGGACAGCAGGCCGTGACAGCCTGGGGGTGACAGGAGGGGACAGCAGGCCATGACAGCCTGAGTGGTGACAGGAGGGGACAGCAGGCAGTGGCAGCATGGAGGGTGAGAGGAGGGGACAGCAGGCCGTGACAGCCTGGGGGTTACAGGAGGGGACAGCAAGCCGTGACAGCCTGGGGGGTGACAGGAGGGGACAGCAGGCCGTGACAGCCTGGGGGTTACAGGAGGGGACAGCAAGCCGTGACAGCCTGGGAGGTGACAGGAGGGGACAGCAGGCCGTGACAGCCTGGGGGTTACAGGAGGGGACAGCAGGCCGTGACAGCCTGGGGGGGTGACAGGAGGGGACAGAAAGCCGTGACAGCCTGGGGGGTGACAGGGCACGGGGCGGTGATGTGCCCAGGGCTGCTGGGAGAGCCCCCACAGGCGCAAGGGCTGACAGGTGACGCAGGATGGTGAAGGCCCCAGGGGGTGACAGCAGGGACACCGGAGCCCTGGGGGGTGACAGGGCACGGGGCGGTGACAGGCTGGGGGACAGCAGGGACACCGGCGGCCCAGGCGGGGCTGATGAAGGCCCCTCCCCCAGGGGCGCTGAGTGGCCCCCTGAGCCCCTCTGTCACAATGCGGAGCCGCCTAGGTTGCCATAGCGAGCAGCTTGGCCTGGCAGCGCTGGTGCGAGGAGGGAGCGGAGGCCGAGCCAGGGCCTGTCCCCATCGTCCTCCCACCGGGGCTGCGAGGAGGAGCCGGCGGGCTCAGCCCGCGCTGCTGGCCCCAGCCCCTCGGTGGGCCCCTGACCTGCTGTGGGGGCCGCGAGGCCAGCTGCTGCGTGAGGTGCCATCGCGGAGCGGGCACCGCCTGGCCCCGGCCATGTCGTGTGTCCACTACAAGTTCTCCTCCAGGCTGAACTCCGATGTGGTCACCTTTCACGGCCCCCCACATCTCCCCTGCGCGACCTCAGGCGCCAGATCATGGGCCGCGAGAGGCTGAAGGCGACCCACTGCGACCTGCAGGTCACCAACGCCCAGACCATGGAAGGTGCGTGGGGGCGGCGGGCGCGGGGACCGGGGACCGGCCGGCTGGCGATGGCGCAGGCGGCCAGTGAGGCGGTTGGGCCACGGCCGGCAGCGGTGACTTGTGCTGGGGCCTCAGAGCTGCTCTTCCGTGGTTGTGCGCTGGCAGCTGCCGTCAGGGCTGTGTGCGCAGCCAGGCACAGCAGCGTACGGGGCCCGTGTGCGACACCGCGCGTGGAAGAGGTTTGGTTTCTGGGAACCCTTCTAGGTAAAACGATAAGGGAATGTGGGACAATGCCTTGTCATCACAGACCTGCCAGATTTCTTTGAAAGCCGGCAGAGAAGGCTGAACGTGATAGAAAAGGAGTGGGTGGCTAATTTAAAGGGGAAAAAAAAGTGGGTTTGGTGACTGAAATTTGTCTTCAGCTACTTTTACTCCACCGCATTGGAAAAGCGGTGCTTGGCTGCCGCAGAAACTGCTCAGTAGCAACGTTTTGGATCAAGAGTGTATCTGTGAGTGAGAATCTATGCAGACCCTGGAAAGCCATCTTGTAGACGAGTGTTCTGTCTAAAGTATACTTGGCATTTCTTGCTAATACAGCTTCTTTGCTGCACCATGCTACACATTCATTCAGATGCTATTGAGCATCATTTCTTCATTTCTTTCAAACGGTGCATTTTTGTCGTGGTACTGCGTGTTAAACGGTGTCAGGGCAGTACTGAAGTTTTATGGCAGACCAGTTATGGTGAATATACCTAGAAATGTTCTTAGAGAAACCCTAAGTTCTTTTGAATCTGAGAAATGGTGCTTGATTCTCAGAGACGGTAATGGTTTTGCATTACTGAGTGTGCTGTTTCAGTTTGGTAATCTACCGTCTGGCAAAGCTTGCATGTGATTAAAGACTTTGGAATATGACTTGTCAGAAATACAAAGACTTGGAAACCATCTCCATTCCTTAAACATTCAAATTTTATCGGTTGGGGTTTTTTTTTCTTTTTTCCTGTGGTTCTGTGACATTCCCACAACAGTCTTGTCGTTACAATGTGTACTCATAGGATTTTTTCCTCTCCCTGTTTGATGTATTAAAACTTAAACAGAATAACATGCCTGCTGCGGTAACTGTAACTTTGGCTCCAGCCTTTCAAGTGGTTGGACCTAAACACGCTGTTTACCTACAGATAGGTAAAGCAGGTTCAGGAGAGTATCTGTGAGCAGACTTAACAGCACGGTGTTAGGGGTCTTGGGGGTGTTACGGGATCGCGTGTCATATACAGCAGTAGAGACAGACATGCAGGTAGAGGCAGACGTACAGGTTGTGACACAGATGCTTACTGGAACTTTTGTAAGGGTGTTTTCCCCGTGAAAATGCAAAAATCCCCCAGCGGTTGTCAGAGCAAAGCTAAGGAATACATTTCGGTGTCATTTATGTGTATGCCAGATTTTGGGGTTTTATACATAACCGTGACTTTCCGTTTTTATTGAACAGCATCTACGTGCTTAAAGTCACCTTCAGAAGATGAAGGAAAGAACTAGGCCTGGATGTCCTGCCTAAAGGGGGTTCTTGGAGATCCTCCCTGTGGAGATATGGTAGTGGGTTTTATAACTTTGTGCAGGAGTCCTGACTAAATGGTGACGTGATCTTGGAAAGACCCTTCAGTGAACCTTGAGTGAAGATGGCCAACTTGTTCAGAGTTTTCCGAGCCGCGTGATCACGGAAATCTCGTAATAGAAGCAATGCTAATAGAAGCTAAAAGTAAACGGGATTTTACACATCACTGGGGGGAAAAAAAAGAGATGGTGGACTCTTTTTGAAGATGGTGGGAAGGCAAAATGGATGGTTGGGATGTGTTTTAAAAGGTGGGAGGCGGGGTGGGGGTGTCCTCTTCCGTGCTCGCTATTATAGAGACATGTTCTAGGGTTTTGTAAGCTAACAGGAGCAAAAGCAATGAAAGTTAGATCAGGAAAGAGCCTCATGTTTTAGCAGACTCTGCTTTAGTGACTTTAGAGACCATTTTGCTGTTGGCATTGAAACGATTCAAAACAAATGGAAAAGATTTTGCTGCTTGTGTTTGACTATCAGACCTGAAGATTTCTGGAAAGGTACCGTGAGTGTGTGGACATGATAAAAGCATGACGCTGTGTGTAAAATGTTGCTTTTCTATCCGTAAAGGGTTCCCTGAAGTGCTATGTCATGACATATTAATATCACTCTTACGAACTGACTGATGCTTTCTCTGTATTGATGTTGTTTTCAGAATACACAGATGACAATGCCCTGATTCCAAGGCACTCATCGGTAACTGTTAGGAGAGTCCCTGTTAGAGGAGTTAAAGCTACCGGCAAGACAGACCTTGGGTAAGTAGCCCTAACGCGTTGTGTTCTTTGGGAGGGGTTTCAGTGCGTTCACCTTCTTTGTGGCTGTTGGTTTACGGAGGCATTCCGGTTGTCTCTTTCTTGTTAAAGCTGCTGTTAAATTGTGTTGTGACAGGGCAGATTTGAATGTATCTGTCCCAAAGCAGACTTAGATTTTTCAGCCCGCTGGGACGTGGCATTCAAAGTCCAACAGTGGTAGCTGTTCAGACGTTTGAATTGGGTTTGTTCTTGGGGTTGGCTTTTCTGAGAGTCAAGTTCTCCATCCTGTTTCCTCTATGCAGAGAGATTCCTTATTTCATGCTTTTGCGTGTATTGCTTTTAGAGTAAACGGAGAGACACATTGCAGTGTGAACTGGTAATTGGTTCCCATCTGCCAGCAGTCCGAGTCCCAGTGTTTGACTGCTTCCTTTGTTTGGGGGCGGGGGGGGCAGGGTATTCTTACACCCCAGAGGGGTGGGGGTGGCGGGGCTGCATGCTGTCTCCAGAGGAAAGACTGAGAGTGGCCAGCTGGCAAACCGTGCAAACAAGAAGTTTCATTCTTAAGTGATTCCTATTAGTTTCCTAAAGACAATGCCTGTGTCGGGCAAGAGAAAAAGAGCAACGTCCTAAAGCGTATTGCCTTTTGTGCCAGGACGGTGAAGGAGCAGTTGATCTTTTCCAAACCTGAAGCTCAGAAAGCAGTTGGGCACATTCCCAAATGTTGGTAGTTACCTTTCTAAGTTTGATTTCACCCTAAGCTGCTCTCTGTGCTCCAGGTATTACTGCTGTATTCCTCAGATTTATGGAGGACAGAGAATCTGATTACAATTGCAGATATTCAAATGTAAGCCTGACTACAGCATTGTTGCTGTCATCGATGTATTCGTCCAGTCCAGTTCTGTATCAGCTGCGTCAGCATGGTTTGAATGGTCATGTTTTCCAGCCTTCTTCAAGACAGACCTCTCCTCCACCATTAGTAGATATTATTGACTTGTGGTTATGCCGTGTCTTTCTAATGTTAGTTCTCAATAAATAAAGTATACTGGCGAGTTTCAGCGTGTCTCTAAGACTTATCTCTAAGACTTAACCTTGAGACATAGCCATAAGTCTTAACCTAAAGACCTAACCTTAAGACTTAACCCTAAGACTCAACCCTAAGACCTAATGGGTAGAAGCTCCTGATCTGGCTCCGGTCAATCTGGGATCATCACTGGGAACCACGGAACTTGGCCAGCACAAGGTCTGTGAGGTAGCAGGTTAAATGAGGCAGAGGAGAAGCCCACCACTCTGATGAGCTGGGTTCTTGGCACCAAGGTACCTCTGTGACATTTTCACTGTGCTGCAGTGTAAAGACGGCCTGTGATTTTCAAAAACTGAAGATCAGTCTTTAAAATGCAATTCCTTGGACAATAATAACATTGTGTCAGGTAAATACATACACCCCTCACCAACGGAGTTTTGGTTTTTTTCTTTGTACCTTTGCTGCTTCTGCAGAAGCCAGTAGTGCAGAGGGCTGAGGGTACAGCTACACAGAGTGGCTTCTGTTCTGTGAGCTCTAACTAGACGTGCAATGGACAGCCATTAAGATTGGGAAAGCTCACAAAAAGCTTAAAAACAGATAAACCACAACATTTCTTTCTTTTTTATAGAACTCCTTAGACTACTCCTTTTTTTATAAAAATGAGAAATCAGGGGTTAGTCATGCTTTGTATGCTATCTAAAGGCTTTAATCAGCAGTGCCTCCCCTGTCCATGCAGAGGAGGTCATGTCCATCTTTTTTCAGATTTTCTGTAGCTGGAAGAAGTGTTTTTGCCAGCCACCACAGACAAGTTTTCCTAAAAGGCATAATCTGTCCATTTAAGTGTTCCTTCAGCCTGATAATGATTTAAAAACTGTGCCTGCTGGTCTGAACCTGGATTTCATGTTCTAGTTCCCTCCTAACCAAATAAATAGAATGTTCTTTGCTGTAGATGCCCCATTGCAACGGGGTCTTCAGGAAGGGATTCTGCATCCAGCCCATCATAAATAATCACGCAGAATTCCAGAGAATATTTTAAGACCAACACGCTCTGCACTGATATACGTCTTCACCACTGTCATCTACAGTGGTGAAGATGACAATGAGGAGTACAATGAAGAGGAAGAGAACTGTAAACAGTTTTTTTCTCTTTTTTTGCAAGGAAGAAGAATGAGGGGCTTTTCAACTCTTGCAATGCACTGCGTGAACGATTTCTTAGAAAGAGCATTACAATTCTAGGAAAGACTTGTCAACAAGTTTTTTGAAATAGTTTCCTAATCTTCAAAATATTGGAGCTGGTAGTCACCAGCTGTGGCTGACGCACCATTTTCTGACTCCTGTGAAGTGCCTAACTGTCTGTTTCCATAGTGGTATCATTCCCATACCTCCTTTTCCTTAAATAGAGTTTAAAATGGGGTCCACAAATCAGATGATGCGGTCCACAATTCAGATGGCCATCAAAGAGTCTTCAAAATTTCTCAAAATTCAGGTACTTCTTTTCTGGGAAACATACTCTTTGCGACTTTAACAGAACGTGTATGTGTATGTATGTGTAGGTATTTACAAAGAGGCATTTTGTAAAACATTAGTTAAAACGTTGACTGTCTCTCACTTAGAGGTGAGAGATTCCGGGGGAAGGAATGGATTGCACATTCCCAGCGAGTGAAAGCGAGAGAACACCCTGCTCCCGCGCGTTCCCTCCGTAAATGCCTGTGCTAGTTCTCAGGCGGCCCCCAAGCTGCTTTTCACATCCCCCCTGCCCTTCAGGCTGGCTGGCAGGGCTGCCGGTTAGCGCTCCCTCACCGCCTTTCAGGCTGAGCACGCCTGTCAACAAGACAAACAGGAGGGCTTTGCTAACCTTAGTATCCTCAGCGGAGACGGGGAAGGAGCACTCGCGTCACCAGCTCTGCTGGCAGGCATCACAGGACAGCAGGTCTGCGCAGAGGTTTTGTGTCGAGCCCTCCCTGGGGACACGTTGATCCCAAAGGTTTCCTTTTGGGTGTCAAAGGGCGATTGTTTTGAAAAGGAGTGCTGAGGATGGTTTTGGAATGATTTAAGATCAACAAAGAGCAGCTTCTGAGTACGTGTTGGACCTGCAGTTCCACTGCACTTGGCAATAGCTGCTGTTAAGGACTCCTTTTCCTGGCCAGGAGCAGAGCTTGTGGGCAGACAAAAGCCAACAGAAAATCCAGTACCAACAGAAAATTCTTAAATCCCTTGCTAAGGGATTATCAAAAGCTTGATTCCTTTTAGTGCTTCTGGGTCTGAAGCTGAATTTCAGCAAGCAAAAGCATCTGCCACAACTCTTAAGTTGTGTGTCCTTTTAATGCTGCAAAACATAACTAATGCTACTTGCATGCATCCCAGTTAAATGTACCGTGGCTAGCTTCTTCAACCAGTCTGGAGCTTAAAGGCCAGCTTCAAAATGCTGGTGGTGTGCTTTTTTCTACACATAGCTTCAGTCCGCTTGGAAGAAAACCGGATTGGTTAAACAAGTCTTTATGTAAGGTACAAAGAGAGCCTATTTGTAGCCTAACATGAGTGTCAAATAATCAGTACCTGTTAAACAGACTGACAACCTGGCTGAAGACAATGCTACCAAAGAGGATAAGGTACAGGCTATGATGGTACAGTCTTGCTGTGAATACAACCCAGTCAAGGAAGTGTCAGGTATGTTCCTTGAAGGTTATGGGAACATTGTAGAGATGTTTGTTTTAAGAAGAGAGATGCATGCATACCTTTTCCTTTTTTTTTTTTTCTTTTTCAAAAAACTTCTAGTTACATGAAAGACCCCTGGGATCCACCTCCACCATAGTACATTTGCTTTCGTTTTGGAAAACCTGGCCACCATAAGGTTAAGTCTTAGGTTGAAGTCTCATTGTTGAGACCTAGGCATAAGTCTTGGAGCTAAGTCTTAATGTTAGAGTCTTAGGGTTAAGTCCTAAGTTTAAGTCTCAGGGTTAATTCTTAAGTTTAAGCCTTACGGATTGAGTCCTAGGGTTAAGTCTTAAGTTTAAGTCTTAAGTTTAGGTCTAGGGGTTAAGCCTTAGGGTCGAGTCTTGGGGATAAGTCTCAGGGTTATGTCTTAGAGTTAAGTCTCAGTGTTAAGTCTTATGGATAAGACTTAGGGTTAATTTGTAGGGTTAAGTTTTAGTGTTAAGCCTTAGGGTTAGATCTTATTGTTAAGCCTTAAGGTTAATTCTTAGGGTTAAGTCTCAGGGTTAAGATTTAGGGTTAAGTCTTAAAGGTTAAATCTCACGGTTAAGTCTCAAGGTTAATTCTTAAGGTTAAATCTTATGGTTAAGTCTTAGGGTTAAGTATTAAGGTTAAAACTTAAGGTTAAATCTTAGGGTTAAGTTTAGGGTTAAGTCTTAGGGATAACTGTTAGGGTTAAGTCTTAGGGCTAAGTCTTAGGGTTAACTATTAGGGTTAAGACACAGGGTTAAGTCCCATGGTTATATCTTAGTGTTAAGTCTTAGGGTTAAATCTTACCTTTAAGTCTCAGGGTTAAGTCTTAAGGTTAAATCTTAATTTAAGTCTTAGTGTAAAGTCTCAGGGTTGAGTCTTAAGGTTAAGTCATAAGGTTAAATCTTAAGGTTAAGTCTTTGGTTTAAGTTTTACGGTTAAGTCATAGGGTTAAGTCTTATACTTTAAATCTCACGGTTAATTCTCAAGGTTAACTTATAAGGTTAAGTGTTAGGGTTAATTCTTGTAGTTAAGTCTGGGGATAAGTCTAAGGGTTAAGTCTCAAGGTTAAGTCAGGTTTAAGTCTCAGTGTTAAGTCTTAGGTTTAAGTTTTAGGGTTAAATATTAAGGTGAAGTCTTAAAGGTAAGTGTTAGTGTTAAGTCTAAGGGTTAAGTCTTAAGGTTAAGTTTTAAATTTAACTCTTAAGGTTAAGTCTTAAGGTTAAATCTTAAGGTTAAGTCTTAGGGTTAAGTCTCAGGGTTAAGTCTTAAGGTTAAATCTTTAAGGTTAACTATTCAGGTTAATACTTACGGTTAAATCTTAAGGTAAAATCTTAAGGACAAGTTTTAGGGTTAAATCTTAGGGTTAACTCTCAGAGTTAAGACTTAACATTAAGTCTTAAGTTTGAGCCTTATGAATAAGTCTTAGGGCTAAGTCTGAACGGTGAGCCTTAGGGTTAAGTCTTAGGGTTCAGTATTAAGATTAAGTCTGAAGGTTAAGTCTTAGGGTTCACTCTTATGGTTCAGTCTTAGGGTTAAGTCTGAAGGCAAAATCCTAAAGGTTAAATCTCAGGGTTAAGTTTTGCGGTTAAGTCATAGGATTACATCTTATGGTAAAGTCTCACGGTTAACTCTTAAGGTTAAGTTTTAGGATTAAGTCTTAGGGATAAGTCTTAGGGTTAAGTCTCAGAGTTAAGTCTCAAGGATAAGTTCCAGGGTTATGTCTTAGGGTTAAATCTCAGGGTTAAGTCTTAAGATTAAGTCCTAGGCTTAAGTCTTAAGTTTATGTCTTAAGGTTAAGTCTTGGGTTAAGTCATAGGGTTCAGACGTAGGGTTGAGTCTTAAGTTTCATCCTTTAAGGTTAACCCTTCACCTTAATTCTTAAGGTTAAATCTTAAGGTTAAGTTTTAGGGTTAAGTCTTAGGGTTAGTTCTCAGGCTTAAGTCTTAAAGTTAAGTCTTAAGGTTGAGCCATAAGTATAAATCATAGGGTTAAGTCTTAAGGTTAAGTCTATAGGGTTAAGTCTATAGTGTATATCTTATGGATTGAGACTCAGGGTTAAGTCTTTAGGTTAAGTCTTAAGGTTAAGTCTTATGGATGAGTCTTAGGGTTAAGTCAAAAGTTTAATTCTTAAGTTTAAGTGTTAGGGTTAACTCTTAGAGTTAAGTCTTGGGGATAAGTCTTAGGGTTAAGTCTTAAAGTTAAGTCTTAAGGTTGAGTCCTAGGGTTAAAACTTAATGTTAAGTCTTGGGTTCAGTATTAGGGTTAAGTTTTATGGTTAAGTCTTAGGGTTAAGTAGTCTTAAAGGTTATATCTCAGGGTTAAGTCTTAGGGTTAAGTTTTAAGGTTAGATCTTAGGGTTAAATCTTAGGATAGAGCCTTAAGGTTGAGTCTTAAGGTTAAATCTTAAAGATAAGTCTTAGGGTTAATTCTCAGGGTTAAGTCTAAACGTTATATCTTTAAGTTTGAGCCTTAAGGTTAGGTCTTAGGGTTAAATCTTAGGTTTAAGTCTTAAAGGTTGAGTCTTAGGGTTAAGTCTTAGGCATATAGTCTTAGGTCTCAGTCTTAAGGTTAAGTCTTAAATTAAAGTCTTAAGGTTACGTCCTAGGGTTAAGTCTTAGGGTTAAGTCTTAGGGTAAAGTCTTAACATTAAGTTTTAAATTTAAGTCTTAAGGTTAAGTCTCAGGGTTAAGTCTTAGGTTAATACTTAGTGGTAAGTCTTAGGGTTATGTTTTAAGGTTAAGTCTTAGGGTGAAGTCTCGGTGTTGAGTCTTAGGGTTAAGTCCTAAATTTAAGTCTTAGGGTTAAGACTTAAGGTTAAGTCTTAAGGTTGAGTCTTAGGGTTAAGTCTTAGGGTTACTATTATTACCGGGAACAGAGGTGTATTTCTCAAGTTCTTGCAACTTAGTCTTCTGCAAGATTGATCGATAGATAGATAGTCAGACGGACAGAAAAATTACGCAATAGCTGCCGTAAATGGTTCAGAGATTTGTTTCCATCAGGGTAGGGCGCAGAACTTCCTACAGTGGTTATCTACTTCCTCATGCGGCCAAGAACTCCATCGTGTTTGCCATCACTGCTACCAGTTGCTCTGTTCCTTGCTTCTTTGGGCAACTTTGGAGCCTTTGCTGTGGAAACAGGCTGGTGTGATGAAATTTAGCACATAGGAATACTTCATGGTTTGCTGGCTCTTCAGCAGGGGTTTCCTTCCTCCACTCCCTGCCCAGCTCCACCCCTGTTCTCTTCATTCCTCTGTCCCTCTCCTGTCCCTCTCCTGCCACCACACCGCCCCATCTCACCCCCCTCTGCTGCTCGAAATATTAAGGGAACTAGACCTGTATTGAAAAAAGTGGGGTTTCTCTTTCCTCTCCTGAGGATTTACCACCCAGAGCAGGCTCAGGTTCTGATCCTGCCAACTGCTCCCCAGCGCCTGGATGCTTGCTCTGGGAAACAAGGACAGCTGCTATACTTCTTTTGCAGGCACAATCTTTGTTTAAATTCTAGTTGAAATGAAATAAAGAGCTGTCATCAGTCCCACCTGTGGCACAGAGAGACACCTGTGTTTCATGCACATGTCTGCACAGAAACACACACAGAGGGAAAAAAGCCCAGAACCGCTTTGTGCAAGGAAGTACGTAAACTCTCCCTATCAGCATTGCTTCTTTGAGCAACTGAATTGTTCTACAGTCAACTGACAAGCCGACACGCTGCCCATCAAATGAGAACCAGAATGTATGCCATTTGCAAGATGGGGCAGCAATAAGCTTTCGACCACTTTCCAGCAAGATCATGTCAAGCAAGGTGGTGTACTCATGGATTTTCTCCTCTGCAAAGCCATGAAGAAAACATGAACCGCAGTCCCCAAAGGCAAAGGAGCAAACTGAGGGAGAGCAGCTCATCGGTGCCTTTCAGAGCTTCAGCAGTCTGGAGAAATGGGAAAAAACCCCATACAAAGAGAAACAGCAGCCAAGAAGCACTTTTATAAAATGCATATTGGGGCCTGTTCCAGACCTCAGAATGACTTTCAATATTGCTTTGCATGACTATTAGACCAAGGCCTAAAGTGGAGTGATAGCTTCTGCTTGCCGGGGCATGAGAAGATCACTCAAATGAGCGACACAGTAACAAGTAAACACCAAAGGCAACAGCGGAGCTTACCATTTCCCTCCACTGGCGACCAGCTGTGCAGTAAACCAGCTTAACCAGCCTCCCTAAGGATGGCTCTAAAGTCGCTGAAAAGGAAAAAAAGAAGGTAAGTTCCTAGCCTGGAATGCAAAGGCACCATCTTGGCTCCCAGGCAGGTGGCACTGATGGCCCAGCAGGGTCATGTCCCCACGTTCCAGGAAAGATAAAAAAAGTGCAGGACGTGTTTGTGGGGTGGGTTTGATGCATCCTTTCCGTTTGGTGAAAGCCTGAGGAAGGATGTACCCCACGGTGGGACTGGTGGCACTTTAGACCTGAGGTTAAAAAAGTGCTGCACATCAGTGACACTGCCCAAGCTGCTTTCACCACCAAACAATAAAAGATTTGCTTTCTGCAGTATGGTGGGAATGATGCCATAAAGTCGGTCATGGAGAGAAACCCTCTAAGCCTTGCTTGCAAGTTTCAGAAGGCAGGCATTCTTTATGGCAGTGCTGGGAGCACGGGGGAATGTTTCCTCTGAGCGTGCTCACCCAGTTACTCGAGGGCACGCACTACGGACAGCAGAGCACTTGCACACTCATAGCGCATTACACATGCATTTTCAGTCAGGCACGGGATGGGTTACAAGTTTCTTGCTTTAATACAAATGAGCACACACCCTCAGACAGCACTGCTGAGGTTTTTTACTAGCTCCCCGTGCTCCCCAAGCGGGGCCTTGCCCTCTCTCGGGGGGGTATCTGAGTCAGAGGTCGCGATCTCCCCCCACAACAATTACCTCTGCCCGACTTCCAACCAACATTCTGCGGATCGCAGCACTCTATCGGCTTGTCTCCTCCTGTGGCCACAACGTCCTCACCCAGAGGCTCTTTCTGCATCACTGAAGAGAACGGAGATCTTTTCCCCATCCATTCTTTGTTCCCCATCCTTCCCAAGGCTGACTCCCTGCATGAGAGGTCCCTTAATTTGTCACTTCTAACAGCTTTAGAGAGTCAGCTTGGCCTAACCTTTGTGCGCAGGTGTGTTTAACGTAGAGCTAAACACCAAATCAGTGTGGTAACTGGGGAGCTCAGACATCTTGTCCCTTTGCCGAGCCAGCAGCCTTCCCTTAACAGAATCCCTGGACATAAACGTATATACAGTGGAATCTATACGGTGGCATCAAACGTCCGCCCAGACACCACATCCGTCCCTAAAATCCTTCCCCCCAAACAACCCTGAAAGACTTCCCTTGACCCCCTCCTCCACCCTGGCTGTTCCTGAAATCATCCCCCACCTCCACCTCCCCGCCCTGTCCCTAAAACCTTTTCCCCCAGACCCTGGTCCAGCCCTCCCCCACCCTCGGCCCGTCCCTAAAATCCTTCCCCCAACCCCCCGGTTCTTCCCTAAAGGCCTCCATTAACCCCCCGTCCGTCCCTAAAACCCTTCCCCCAGGCCCCCCAATCTGTTCTCTAAATAACACACACACCCTCAACCCCCCCCACGCCCCCACCCCCGGTGTATCAATACACACACACCCACCTCCCCCCAACCCCCACCCCCCCCACACCCACTCCCACAAACACACATCCTTGCCCCACCCCCACACACCCCGCTCCATCCCTAAACACCTTCATCCATTCCCACCCGTCCGTCCCTAAACCCCTTCCCCCCGCCCCCTCCCCTGCCCCCGTCCCTCTGTCCCTGGCACGGCCCAACTGCCCAGCACCACCAGACCACTCTGCCCCAAACACCGTAAGGCAATGGTTCCCACCTGCCAATAGCAAGTCGAGGAACATTTTTTTCTTCTTAAATAGAGAGAGTTTTACTTCACACGATGCCGACTACGCCAAATTATGTTTTGCTGACTGACTGGATACACAGCAAAGCTGAACTCTACATCAAATATAATCAAATCTATCAAATCTATCAAATGATGGAATATATCAAAGGCAGTTTCTTATATTACAATAAAAGAAAATAGCATGCAATATGATAAAAGGAACCAGTAGCAGTTACTGTGAGCAATATGATAAAAGAGCAACAGAAGCGAAGCATCCAATTGTTATTCCAAAGTGTTAACATGCCTAAGGAAAGGAGACATCACCAATTCCCACCCCAATTCCCTTCGGCTGGGAGCCCCCTTGCAGCTGGTGCCAGGAGTCTCTCGGGAACTGGGAAATTCCCCTGGAGAGGGTTCCAGGCAGGAATTCTCTTGCTGTTTCTCACCCTGCCCTGGCAGCCATGTGAGGCACAGCGCAAGGGTTCTGCTCCCTGCTTTCTGTGGTGAGAAAACTGACCTCTCACATTTGCAATCATGCAGAGCCGAAAAAACCCTCACTATTGGTAAGTGCAGCACAGTTCCCCTGGAGAAGATGCCAGAAAGGAATTCTCTTGCTGCTTCTCACCCTGCCCGGGCAGCCATGTGAGGCACAGCACAAATGTTCTGCTCCCTAATTTCTGTGGTGAGAAAATTAACCCCTCACATTTTCAATCATACAGAGCCAAAAAAAGCCTCACCTTGACAAGTGCAGCACGGCTCCCCTGGAGAAGTGACAGGAAGGAATTCTCTTGCTGTTTCTCACCCTGCCCTGGCAGCCATGTGAGGCACAGCACAAAAGTGCTGCTCCCTGCTTTCTAAAGTTAGCAAAATTGACCGTTCACAGTTGTACTCATGTTGAGACAAGACTTTCTTACTCAAAAGCAAAACCCAAGAAACCACGTACCCGTGGGAACCCCCTTGTCCTTCCGTGTGGCTGGTGACTTCCCATGGCTCTTCCACAAGGCAGGACAGATAACCACGAATTTGGAAGCCCACGTTAGTTCAAGTACACTTAGTCCTCTGACAGTCACTACTTATGGGCCAGCGGTCCTCTCACCCCTCCACAGATCTGCCTGTTAGTCCTCTAGCAGTCATTCCCCATGGAGGGACCACAAGTCCTCCACATCTACCTACCAACTCACCAGAAATGAGTCAGACCACGCCAGAAGTGACACTGCCTGACCTGCAGGAGATCTATTAGGCCAGTAACGATGGTTTCAAGACAGAAAAGCCCACCACCATCCACCAGCACAGCAGAAAAACAACCAGAAGAAACATCATACACAAACCAAAGGCACCCATCCAAACCCCACAAAGGCAAAATAGCTGAAAAAAGGCACTCTCCGCAAAAAAACCCCACCACACAGATCACAAGATAAGATAAAAATGCCATAACCCCAGGAACACAGGGCCAACAAACACAGATTCTGTCCATAACAGTAACACACTTTGACACTAACTCGCTTGACCTCTGACATACTTGACCTTGTTGCCCCCAAACCACAGCACATCGTAGCCCTAAGGCAACACAAAACGGAGCACAAAGTCCCTGAAGATCTCCGCCAGGGCAAAAGCAAAGCACAGAGCCACACAGGAGGGGGGGTTGGAAGGGACCCGTGGAGGTCCTCTGGGCCAAGCCCTCTGCTCCAGCACGCTCGCCTCGAGCAGGTTGCTGAGAACTGTGTGCCCTTGGCCTTTGAAGATCCCCAAGGACAGAGACTGCACAACCTCCTTGGGCAACCTCTGCCAGCATTTGATCGCCCCAAGGGGGAAAATTTGCCATTTCTATCTCTCCTTTCACTGTACCGCATTCCAGAACAGCCATGAGTTGACAAGCTCAGGCTTGAAACCAAGTGCTGTGGCTGGCCTGAAATTCTGTCCCCCTTTTTTTCATCCACTAGTAGCTAAAGGAGGACAAAGAAGGATTTCTTTCAAAGGAGAACTTCTCTTTTCCTCTGTCCTTCTTCTCTACCAGTGATCTGGATTCTGAGTGCTGTGCCACTGTCCTAATGGCTGGGATAGGGATACTTCTTGTAGGACAGGGAGGAGGTGACAGTGGAGATGATCAGGCTGGGGAAGCTGAAGGAAAACGCAAGCAACTGGAGTTGCCTGGAGCAAGAGTGGCCAGCTTCCGAGCTAGGTCACCTCGTGTCCTCAGCTCCCATGCAGGAGCTGAACCAACACATGGACTGCAAAGCAGTGTGACCCATAGAAAAAAGTTTGCTTGGCTCGGGATCGCCCAGGGGCATTTAACTGCAATTCCGCCCTTGTCAGCAGGAAGGAAACATGCCCTGCAAGCACACACTGAGGCACGACACCTTGCCCGGGGCTAAAGGGTACCTCAGGAGACCTACATGGGACCCCCCAGCACCTGGATTGCTGGCTGGAGGATGCGTAGGTCAAAGGACCCTGATGGGAGCCCTGCAGGCTCTCATGCATTGGACCAACGGGCACCTTCCCTTGTCATACAGAGCATCCTCTCGGATGCTCTGGACAGTTTCTGGTAGATCTCTGGAGAAGAGCTTCTCCCCAGGCCTCTCCCATGGGCTTGCTCACCCCCGGAGCCCTTCCCAAGCACAGCCCCAGCAGGTGGATGCAGCCGGCGTTGCAGGGAAGAACAAGCAGCAGGCACCACAGTCAGCACTGCGGGAAAGCTGGGACCCCAGACACCCACCCAGGCTCTCCAATCCCAGCCTGGCCCACAAGAGTGCCTTTATCTCCCTTTCCCAGAAGTGCTGAATTCCCCTTCCAGCATTAGCCACTGGACCCACGCTGCTTCTTGCTGCAGTGTACAACAGCCACAAGAGAATTTGCTAGATGTCTCTGATTTCCTGCATTTTTCCTGAACAGGGCGGGTGTGTAACTCTCTGAATCACTTCTATTTGAAGCAAGGCATTGCTTAGGGTCAACAGTGAAACGAGACACGGGCCATCAAAAGCTGACTACTTTTCCCCTTCTTTGCCATGGTCACGGCCTACCCCACAGACTCGCCCCTGGCCGTGTCGGCCACCGGCTGGGTGAAGGTCATGGCTAACCGGGCAGGGGCTCCTGTGTGGCGCTCATCCAGCCCTGATTGCCAAGGGTGAAGCCTTAGCACCCAGGTGGAATAAAGCCTTCCCAAGCAAGGGTGGTGCTCCAGGGGCACCACAATTCCTGCCGAAGCTCACCACACATTTCATTTCCCTGTGGCGCCTGGCAGGACACGAGCGGCTCTTGACTGCTGCTAGTCCCCCCGTCTTTTGGTAAAAATGGAAGTTTTTCCTCCTGCTGGGCCTGCTCCAGTTCCAGCGCCTTGGGGCCTGAGGCCTGGCACGGCCTGTGTGCCAGAGGCCTTCCGACCGCTAGGCCGGCCTCCACCAAGAGGAGTCTGCCTCAGGCCACAACGGTCACCTCTAGGAAAAACGGCTTCTTTTATCGAGCAGGGCCCTGCCCAAACCCCAGGGCAAAGCGCTGGCCGCAGGCGCAGGGAGGTGGCCCTTGCCCCCTGCCCTGTCCTGCGCGGGGCTCCCCGGGGCGAGGCAGGCCCGGCCATACTGGAGAGGGCCCCAGCCCCGCCCCGCAGGCCCCGCCCACTTTCCGTTGGGCTCAGACCGTTGGTCACGGGGAGCCCACGGCCACCACAGGCAGCAGGGCAGAGCCGTGCTGGCACGCAGCGGCGCTGGCAGGAGGCAGCCTCTGGCCCAGCAGCGCTGCCACAGCACCAGCACCCCGCTTCCCAGCCTCGCCGTCGCCGGCTGGGCCCCCTCCTCGCTGCACGGCCAGGGCCCTCCTCTCCCGGGCAGGATGGGCCAGGCCAGCTGCTGCTGCGGCTCCAGGTGGGCTCCCCCCGGGCTCGGGGACACGCGGGCACAGCTGGGCCACGCAGCACTGGCGTTGCTCATGCCCGCCGCTCTCTGCTCTGCAGGGAGGCTCTCAGCGACGCCGAGCCGGTGCTGAGCGCGGACGTGCGGCTGACCCGGGGCCGCAAGAGGAGCGAGAGGCGCCTGCTCCTCCTCCACGAGGAACTGGTGGTCGCCAAGTTGCGGTAAGACCCTCAGAGCCCAGATCCTTGCCCCCAGCCCCGGCCCAGGGACACCCTGGCACCAGCCCCAGGCCCCGGCCCCTCGGTGCTGGAGGCACCAATGTCCGTCCCAAGGGCAGGTGGGGGACAGGGCTCTGCGCGTGGGGACCCAGCCCAAGGAGCCCCCCTCCAGCTCAGTGCCCGCCTCTGCTCTCTGCAGACATGGCACCAGCCTGCGCCCACAGCTCCGCCTGGCGCTGGACCAGCTGTGGGTGCTCAGCAGCGGGAAGGAGGCTGCGGGGCAGGAGGGACAGGAGGAGGAGGAAGGCACCGATGAGGACAGCACCTCTGTCATCCTCGCCTGGCCCACCGGCTCCTGCATCGCCACTTTTGGGTGAGTCGTGGTCGGGCAGCAGAGGTTCCCAGCCGTGCCCACGCCATCCCATGAACACAGGCCTCTGCCTTGCGTGCAGAGCTGGGCAGGGAGCAGGCAGCCCGGTGGAAGGGAGGGAGGGATGTGGGATGTTTCCCCATCCTGCATCCCCTGGTCACCTTTTGGTCCCCAGAAGGGAAGGGCAAATGCAGCCGCTCAGGCAGGACAGAGCGACCCAGGGCTTGGACAGCGCCTCTGTCCTGCCCCACAGCACAGGGCTGTGCAGGCACCCACCTTTGCCCAGGGCTGGGGGCAGCAGGGCCTGACGCTCTCTCTCCTCTCTATCTGCAGATCCCAGGCACTGAAGGAGCTGTGGGTGGCCACGCTGCTGGGGTAAGCCGGGGGGATGCTCCAGGAGAAGCTGGATGGACGGGGGAACACAGCCCCCAGCTGGGGAAGGTGCCCCCGTGGCTGCGAGCAGCTCTCGGGCACAGCTGCCTGACAAGAGACAAGAGACGGCTTGGGGCTCACCCAGCTCTCTCCCTCTCCCTTCCCGGTGCACAGGACACGAGAAGGACGCACGGGAGCCCGCGTCACCCATCTGACATCCATCAAGCTCCTGGAGAGGGAGCTGAGCCGCCGCCACGCCGTGAGTATCTCTCTGCTCTGGGCCCTGTCCCCAAGCACTGCTCCTACAGCCGAGCAGCAGAGCCATGGCTGCTCACCTTCTTCCCCTCCTTCTCTCCTGCCCAGTGGAGGACACTGCGCGCCAGGAGCCTGGAGAGGCTGATGGAGGCACAGGCAGAGGTGAGAATGGCTGCCTTGCACCTGCCTCTGGCTGCGCCGGGATGCGCAGGGACTGGGGTGAGCTTGTGCGGGAGGGACAGAGGGTCTGATGGTGCCACTCAGGGAGCAGAGAGTTTTGGGAAGCCAGCAGCACGCCAGCACGTTCTGACTGGTGACACTGGGAGGAACCCTGCCACATGGGGAAGAGAGCCCGGGAGGGCAGAGGGTCCCAGCTCTGCCGCGCTCAGGCTGCTGGTGGCCCTTTCTGCTGCGGGGCTGCTCTCCAAGCACAGCCCGATTCTTGGTTCTTGCAGGCTCATCCCAAGCAAGGGCCTGCGACGGCCCCATCTGCAAACGCAGGGGGACTTTGCCCCGCACCAGGTGAGTTTGGGAAAGCAAGGCAACCTCCTGCAATGCTGTGCTCACTTGTCCCCGAGTGTCGCCATGCAGGTTGGGCAGCCCACGGAAGGATGTCACCTGGACGGACAAGGACAACTGCTGGGCAGTGCCTGCTGGATATGCTTCTGCGGGGACACGGAGCCTCTGCTGCTGCCCGCAGCTTGCAGGAGGGCAGGGCGAAGGCTGGCACAGGCTGACCCCGTGGCACGATGGCTCTCAAGAGCCTCTAAGTCAACACCTCCGAGCCACAGCCGCGGTTCCAGCTGCTGCCTCCCTGCCCATCCTGCCGCACCACACAGCACCGTGCTGCCGGCAGGGCAGCGCAGGGCAGGGCAGGCGCTGGGACCGCTGGGCTGGGGTCTCCATTGGTGGTGTCTTACTCTGTTTTCCTCTGCAGCAGGAGGGAGCAGCAGCGGGAGCAGCACCAGCAGGAGGAGGATGGGGCTGCCCTGGCCCTTCGCCCTGCGGCGCACCCCGGCCGCTGCCCAGGCGCCAGGGCAGGCGGGCTCCAGCTGCAGCAGGGCGCTCTTTGGGCAGCCCCTGGCAGCCCTCTGTGGGGAGGACAACACGCTGCCCCGGCCCATCCAGGTAAGCCAGCCTGGACAGACGGGGTCCCCAGCCCTCCCTCCGGCTGCTCTGGAGAGGGCCTGCGTGTCCCCAGCAGCTGCGGGGACAGGGCACTGGGCTCTGCACCCCCAGAACCTGCTTCTGGTCCCAGACCCTTTGTGGCGCTTAGGCAACCACGTCTGGGGCAGAGCTCTGGTCCTTGCCACCGCTTGGTTCTTCAGCCAAGCAAGTGGCCTCCTGCCTCTCCTGCAGGAGCTGCTGGCTGTCCTGCGCCAGCAAGGACCAGCAACGGAGGGGATATTCCGCAGAGCTGCCGGTGGGACAGAGCTTCGGCAGCTGCGCGAGGCCCTGGACCGCGGCAAGGACATCGACGTAGGAAGCCAGCCTGCGCTGCTGCTGGCCGTCATCTTGAAGGTGAGCACTTCTGACGTGCAGCTGGAGGAGCTCCTGGCTGGCCTGCAGCGTTCAAAGGCTCACCTGCAGCCCTTGGCATTGCAGGACTTCCTGCGAAGCATCCCCACCAAGCTCCTCGTCGTCGACCTCTACGAGGACTGGATGGCAGCCATGGAGAGGGCCAGCAAGCAGGCCAAGGTGGAGGAGCTGAAAGCGTAAGTGTGGGCAGCAGCCTGCCTGGTGAGCAGGGACCGGGAGAGTTCTGGGACCTGCCTGCAAAGGCACGGGCTCCTCAGAAAGCTGTCTTTTCGGGCAGCTGCAAAGCTGTGCAACACGGCCGCTGGCTCCCACCCGCCTGGGGCCAGCTGCGGGGACGGCTGTGGGCACCCTCTGCTTCATCAGCCTTGTCTTCCTCTTCCCTCAGGGTGGCTGACAAGTTGCCTGCGGCCAACCTCCTCCTCCTGAAGCGGCTGATGGCCCTGCTGCAGCACATCGGCCACAACGCAGCCACCAGCAGAATGAGCTGCAGCAACCTGGCCATCTGCGTCGGGCCCAACCTGCTGAGCCCACCCAACGAGGACCTGCTCCCGCTGCAGGCCATGCTGGCGGTGACCGAGAAGGTACGCCCTACCCAGCAGCCAGTGCTGCCTTCCCGGCCCATCGGAGCTTGGCTGTTGCGAGGTCCCTGGCTGCCTCCTCCCTTGGGCCAGTGCTGGTGGGCTGGGTGCCTGGAAGAGCAACCCCCAGCCGCAGCCGCCTGCGCAGGCGAAGGGTCAGCAGTGGGAAAGGCTGCTTGACACGTCTGCAGGCACCTGGCTTGAGACCAAGGCTTTCATGTCTGCAGGTGAACGTGCTGGTGGAGTTCCTCATTGAAAACTGCGGGGACATCTTTGGGGAGGAGGTGGCCGGCCTCTCCCCTCCATCAGCCGAGGAGGTGCCAGCACCCATGGACAGGGGCACAGGTAGGAGGCGGGACTGAGGCTTGTCACAGACACTGGGGCTTGGGATGCCAGAAACCTCAACGCTGACGAGACAAGTGGTGTAGGGCTCGGCTGGGCTTTGCTTAGGTGTTCTTGACTTCCAAGAACTCGCGCTGCTGCACGTGCTTTTGCTTTCCAGAGCTGCGGTGCGAAGAGCAAAGTGGCCCTGCAGGCACAGCAGAGACCCAGCATCCGGCAAAAGCCTTTCTGCATGCAGCCGCCTCTCTGCTGGGCATCGACAGCGGAGCTGGGGGAGACACAGGGGCAGGGCCCAAAGCGGCAGAGGTACGGCAGCTCCACAGACGCTGGGGCAACATGTCTCAGGTGGGACAGTAATTTCCCAGGAGGCCAAGCAGCCGCTGGGCCTCCTCCTGGCAGCCGCTCTCTTGTGCCTTTGGGGTTCCTCCTCTCCCCCCAGAGTGGTGCGTGCTAAGGAAAACTGGAAAGGCTGTTTCTGGAATGCACTTCATGAAGTATGATCTGCTTCATCAAACAAAACATACCTACAAAATACCCACAATAGGACAGAAAGGAGTAGCTGCCACCTTGAGAGGGCTTTTGCTCAAATCCTACTCCGTCGCAGCTTCATCAAGTCTAGGCTGCGTTGGCTGGACTGTGCAAAATGTGCACGATGCAAACCAGCATCTCCTCTGTAGAGCTCATACAGCAATTTGGCAGTCAGGCCCTCACTACCCCAGGCTGTCACTTGCCACCCGTTACCTCCCGAGTTTCTGGTTTAGGCACCTCCAGATTTGCCTCCAGGCACCCCCGAGGGCACGGCAGAGTCCCTGGCACGCCTGCCACAACTGACCAGCCTGCCCCAGGAAACCAGGTAGGAAGAGCTCCCCTTGCCTGACCTGAGAGCTCGCTGCAGGGGCTTGGGGCTTTCCCCATCTCATCACGCTGTGGGATGGAAAGGTTTGCAGGCTCCCACCAGGAGAAGGAAAAGTCAAGGAAAAGGAAGAGAAAAGAAGCCTGGGCAGAGGAGAGGGACAGCCAAGCACAAATAAAAAGGAGAAGAGAGGAAGCGATTTTGTGGACCCAAACCTGAGAAAATGCAGGAAGGTGCAGCACGTCAGGAAGGCCAGGTGCGTACCACGTGCTGCTGCCCATCTTTCCCAGCCCTGAACACGGCCCTAAGTCAGCCCAGCTGGCTGGCAAGGGCCGGCGAGGGCTGGTGCTGAGCAGGGTTTGGGATGAGCCCCACGGCAGCTCCCCGGGGGCTCCCCGTCGAGCCCTGCTGCGCGGCACAGGGGCACTGTCAGCATCCCTGCGCACGCACAGCTCCCTAGGGACATCACCCCTGGGGAGAAGGCACCGGAGCCAGCCTCGAGTGGAGGCCAGCAAGAGCTGTCCCTTCTGGGCCATGAGGAATTCCTCGGAAACAGCGTCCCCCAAAGAGGGGGGAACCAAATCCTGCCTCTTCCTGCCTCTGGGGGCTTATCAGAGCTTTCTGACTCTGTCGTTGCAGGTGCCGACTGATTTTCACCGGCTGAACCGCTGTGACTCCTGGGCCCCTGCAGCTGCTGTTGACAATAAAAGAATCTTTTCCCTCTCCTGACTGTGTCTGCCATAGGGTCTTGTGGAGTGGGGAGCGCTTGTGCTGGGGTGGACCCTCGGGGAGGAGATTGGGATGGTCCCTTGCCCCAGCACCCTTTCCAGCGGGCATCGGGGCTGAGCTGAGGGGCTTTAGGAGGAAAAGCAAAGCACAGAGCCACACAGGAGGGGGGGTTGGAAGGGACCCGTGGAGGTCCTCTGGGCCAAGCCCTCTGCTCCAGCACGCTCACCTCGAGCAGGTTGCTGAGAACTGTGTGCCCTTGGCCTTTGAAGATCTCCAAGGACAGAGACTCCACAACCTCCTTGGGCAACCTCTGCCAGCATTTGATCGCCCTGGGGGGAAAAATTTGCCATTTCAGTCTCTCCTTTCACTCTACCACATTCCAGAACAGCCACGACATGACAAGCTCCCTACAGCTCTGGCAAAACCAAACTGGGTGGAAATCAGAAACTGGTACTGCTGTAT
The DNA here is from genome assembly GCF_023634155.1 of Falco peregrinus. NCBI lineage: Eukaryota > Metazoa > Chordata > Aves > Falconiformes > Falconidae > Falco > Falco peregrinus. Next base: position 592,531 of record NC_073734.1, on the reverse strand, counting down.
AAGCAACACAGCCTTTAAACCCAAACCAAGGGTTTAATTCTAAAGGTCAGCTGTTGGAGCACCATGAGGCTCTGGTGGGACAGCTCTGGAAAGAGTTAAGCCTACGCATCTTCAAAAGTTCTGCTCACCTTGGAAGAGGCCACATATGCAGGGCTAGCGCTGCCCGTACCCTGGAAGGTTAATTTAACCCTAATTTCTAAATAGCACTGCAGATACCATTTGAAGGGCACAGCACTGTCTGCCTCTGTCTCACTAGGAGCAAACACTGACCCGCTGGCTAATTATTCAGCTGCTTTGGGGGGCGGGGGTGGGGGGTGGGGGTGGTAATTTGCAGTAGATTTAAAAACCACCCTCTTGCCAATTCAAGTCTGCTCCGACTTCAGTGAGAGCAGCTGGGGAGAACTGCAGTCAATGCTGACATGCTCTTCAAAGCCTTCACTGCCCCCAGCCTGCACGGTTTGCTCAGAGAGCAACAGAATTGCCCGTCAGCCAGAACAAGGAACAGAATCACTAAAGCAGCATCCCCTCATCGGCACTGTTTTTAAGTTTATCTCCTCCGTGTTTTGCTGTCTCTCCATATGGCCGTTTTGTTAATAAAGGCAGTGTCGCCAAAGGCTTGAGGTAATAAACAATTAAATTAGTAAATGAAAAAAATTGTGTGCTAGAGGGGAGAAGCCAGTATGGGAATGGGAACTGCGTGTTCTGCCCTTGCTTACACCACACCTGACCAAGAGCCTTTATACATTGCCTGAAAAATCAGTTATCTGCAGTGAATCCCAGTGACAAGACAAATAGTTACAGCTTTTTTTCTTTTTTTAAAAAACAAACAAAACTTGGTCTCTTCTGCAAGGTCAGCTCCAGTTGAATGTGACAGCAGCGCATCCCTGGGAACGCCGAAGGGGATCTGCACTGAGCCACCAGGCACCCTCCTGAAGACGATGCAGCTGGCTGTACGACCGCTGCTGGAAACCAGGCAGCAGCGAGCTTCACCTGGAGCACAGGGCTCTGGATCAGGGAGGTCAGGGACCAGGCTGAAGGAGACAGGACCCCGCATTACGACTGTCATGCGAAGAGGAAATCCCAAGGAAGGTCTTCTGCCTCCTCCCTCGTTACAAGGCGCTGGGAAACCATTTGCGCCCTGTGGCAGCACATAACAGACCCAGCACGGGGGTTATGCAGGCAGAAAAAAGCTGCCACTGATTAAGAAAACTTACACCCTAGGCCTGTCTCTTCTTTCCTGATCACAGAGACGTGACATGCAGCTGCCTTCTGTGGTGCCAAGAGATGTCAGCCTTAGCAGCCACATAAAACATCTCCGAGAAGACAGCATGACAAAGAACAAGTAGGAAATGACCTAAGAATGATGCTTTTTCCTTTCTGCAGGGAGAGCAAACACTTCCATCAGTCCATAACAAGCCTTTGGCACTTGTCAATACGGCAAAAATCAGGCACTTAGGGAGGCAGGAAAAGAAGATGACAATGGAGCAAGGAGGAGAAACAGCCACTTTTGTCAGCAGGTTACATCAGCCCCCAGCTAAGCTGCAACAGCTCCTTCATGTTGACTCATTCCTCCAGTCTTTTTTTACCCAAGACAGACACAAATCCTCCCCTTGCTGGATCCAGAGGATTCCCTAACACGCTGGGCTGCCTGGCAGCTGGGAAAGCAATCTGACAGGGAAAAGCACACCCGACAGACACAGGATTTGACAGTGTGAGCACAGGACGACACACTGGTCCCAAGGGTCGCAGATCTGCAGACACCCTGGCAAGCAGGGATAAGCCAACCGAGGACGCAGGTATGCAGTCCCTACACCCCTCTTCCAACCCAAAAAGCCCCGTCTCAACACACAGATTTGGCGGGTTTTTACTTATTTTCTTCTGGTGGCAGAGATACTCCCTCCCTGCTGCTCCCTGCAACTGAGAATAGAACAGACACAACTCACCCAGCAGAGAGGAGAGGGGTACAGGGAAGCTGGTGCCTGAGGGGGACTGCAAGGAATTCCTGAAGTCACTTTCCCAAAGTGAAGTTCACCACAAATCATGCTGGCTTGCTCAGGTAATGATCTTGTCTCCCACAAAGCCAGCAGCAAGCTTGCCTTAACAGGAAGAGCAATTATCACTCGAGGGTTAAGAGTACCACCGGGGTGGCAGCACGGCCACCTGCATTACAGCATTTTCCTTTTCTGTTTCAAACAAGACACCAGCCTTTCGTTTGCCCTGTTGCCGCCCCTTCAATTAACCTCATTCAGTTTGTCAAGCTGTCCGTCAGTCTGCATAACATTCCCGATGCAACGCTCCTGTGAAAATTTCAGTCGATAACTCGCCCTTTCAATTGGAGACCATGATCTCTGAGCCTCACAGCCACCGTTTGCAGACTGGCCAACAAATGGGAGACAGGGAAATGACGGCTCACCACCCTGCAGCAACCTCCAAGCAGGAATCAGAGCAGCGGCTTTGGCGCTTTACAGGACACAAGGCTTGGGTTCAGGGACACGGGGGAATGAAGGATGCCCGTGTCACCCATCAGCTGGGCTAAGGCACAGCCCAGCCTGCTCCGCTCTCAGGTGGACACGTGCGCGTCACCCTGACGCCCGACTGCATCTCAGGCTTTATCTCCACAATTATTCAGTCCCCTCTGCTTCCCGTCAAGGAGCTGCCAGGCAGCGTAAGGCAGCCAAGGGCAAAACTTCAACTGGGGCAGCAAAAGAGCGGCAGAGCAGGCAGCTGCTGAGGGCCAGGGCGCAGCTCGGGCACATCTCGCCCACGCCCGCGCTGCTCCCATCAGGCAGCCTCAGCAGCACCGTGCCCGGAGTCTGTCTGAAGAGCCTTTGGTGAAGCGGCTGATGGAGCAGGTTCCCAGGACCTGCCTCCTGGCACGTCTCCATGAGAGCAGCAGCTGCCCTGAAAAGCAGAGATGCTCACCATGGGGGAACTCGGCCCCGTGGAGTCAGCAGGGGGGATCATCACACACACAGAGTCACAGAGCGGCTGGGGCTGGCGAGACCTCTGGAGATCATCTGGTCCAAGCCACTGCTCAAGCAGAGCCCGTCTTTATTGCAGGCAAAGAAACCGTCCCTGAGCCGCCTCGTGTTACTGCTCTAGTGACTGATCAGCCCCAGGACTGGCAGAGATGGCGGTGAAGCACGACAGGCTTTATTGCCCAGTCCCATGGGTTAGGGCCCTGAGGCAACGGAGGGGCAGATGTACCCTGCAAGCCCCCCGGCTACACCGCGAGCTGCCCGGGGAGGAGGGAGGCATTGCACCGGGGCAGCAGGACCCGAACAGCTCTGCGGGTCACTGCCTGCGACAGGCATGCAAACCCATCATTTCAACACCAGTACCAGCCATCCCTGGTGGCTTGCTCTCGCCACAGATGGAAAGCGGGTTTTCATGGTGGATTCAAAGAAAGCTGCCCTGGGAATCCCTCCCCCACTTGGAGGTTACTGTTGTCCCCCAAACAGCTGGAAAAGCAGCAAGGAGGAAATTCGCCCCCCTCCCCCTTGGCCCAGGAGGCTGAGCCTGGCCTCTCGCACGCTGCCTGATGCTTTACCCGCAGACCCAACCAAGCCCACAGAGCCAGGCCTGGGTGAACCAGCTCCACAAATCCAGCCCACCTAGCGTGGAGCAGAACAAACCTCCCCCCAACCCTGTTTTTAAGCCCCTCACAGATCCCACCTCCAGTGAGCGGCACATCCCACCCAGCGTCTGCACGGGAGCCCTCCCTGGCTGCACCAGCCCTGCCCCCCCCTGCCAGGGCAGCGACCCAACCTCCTCCTGACACGCAGCTTGTCAGCTGCAGCCTCCATCAGTTCAACGGCCTTTCCCTGCGGCTGGCCCCCGGAGATGCTCTGCAACGCGACGGAGCCCACACGCTCTGTAGCTACACAACCCTTACCGTTACATGTTTGTGCAACACCACAGCTGGTTGGGCCCCCAGCAGGTGTGAAACTCACCTCACCACAGGCAGGCTGAGGACAAACTTCACACCCCAGACTCTGTCACAAACAGCAGTCTGACACAAAGCAAACGCAGACCTAATGGGGAAAGCGTCGGGAAATCCATGCCCTTCCAGGAGCAAAGGGCCACAGGGGCCTCTTGATCTCAGAGCTCCAAAGACACGACTCTCCGTTAAATACCACCCAGAAAACAGAGGGAAAACTTGTAAAGATGATCCAGACTCATTTCTGCACAAACATCTATGCAAGCTGTCTGTTTTACTGAGGGGTGCCCCAGCTAACACTGCCCCCAAGCCAGGCTCCTCTCGCTGCGTTGGGACGGAATATCTTGCTTTCTCTCCGAGACAGCAATATGGGAACGTTGCATGTAAAAATCAGGCCACAGGCTGCTACAGACCAGTCAATTTTCATTGGGAAATAGCCCCACAGATACTTACCATCTCTACACAGAAGGAAGCAGGGATGACAGCCTGATTGGAGAGGTGGAGAGTTTTGGACGCATCTTGTAGGACTTCAATACTGCTGGAATTTATCTCACTCAGATGCACGTAGACAACCCGTTCTTCTCCAATGCTCACTAAAGACACATTCTGCTCCAGGAAGCAGGTAGGAAAGAAAAAAGAAAAGCAGGGGAAGTTAAAAAATATGAGACAGCTCTAAGTGTCCTCCTCGACTGGGCGATAAGTACGGCTGTTGGAAGTTTTCAGTGTTGCCAGGCTGAAACAGAAGGCCTGGGGCAAGTGCAGGCTCGGGAGTGACCCCATCTGAAAGCCACAAGCTCCCGTTCTCAGGGGACAGAGAAACCCTGGGTCCCACGCTCTCCTTTCCAGACCTCCTCCACAGTTAGCTCTCCTTTCTCTGCCTTGTGCCTGCTCCCGCTCCTTCTGCCGCTCAGCCTTGCCCCAAACCTCCCTGACCGCTGCTGCTGCACAGCGACACTTGGACAGTTACTTCTCTGACATTCCCAAAAATGCACCTCTGAAAACCAGCACAAGCCAGAAGCGAAGCAGGCTCTTCAGAGCAGAGATCGTGCAAGTTATGGCCTCTGATGTGTGCTTATGTGTATTCCTGGTATGGCATGAATAACAGGCATTAATTATTCATTACATCATTCAAGTGGTGTTTTTTCTCTTGACAGTCAGAACCAAAAGCTTTCTCCTTGCAGAACTGGCACAGACTACTGGAGGAGGAACACAGATCCCTTTGCTAAACCACCTTCCCACATCATTAAAAACAACGAGAATTTGTCCACTCTTGCGGTGGATTTCACTGGTTCCAAACACCTCAACACTTCAACAGGATCTGAATGCATAGAACTCCCAACACTGACCAGACGCCGTATGATTCACTGGAGGGCACAGAGTACGATTTAACCGAAAAAGAAACCAGCTTCCACGATGTAAAACCTTTAATGATGTCTGGCTCAAGGAAGTGGTATTGACCGCTGTCAGAATCACCAGCCCAACTCAGCCAGAAGCAGCAGCATCCAGAAATGCTCATCCCTTGGCAGGGCACTGCTGCGTGCAACTAAGAGCCAAAAACCTCACCTACCAAGGCTGGGGCCTCCAAAATAAGGAACTGAAGCCATGCACGATGATGCATGTCTGGGCGATGCTGCCCAAAGCTCCCGGGAAGGAGGAGCTGCAGGGAAGAGCTGCGCCTCGCCAGCCAGCTCAGCTTCCCGGTGACAGCGGGACAGCAGCAGCAAAGGCAGGGCAGAGCCCTTTGGGGATGAGCGGAACAACATCTGGAGGATGCCCAGGAGAGCTGCCTTCTGTCAGCCTGTGTACTAACACCACGCATCCTCACCACCAAGGAGAGGGCTTCAGAAACGCTACCCCTTCATCTACAGGGTTCTAAAAGGGACAAGGAAAATGCCATTCAACAGCGTTACAGGCAACATGGCACAGGGAAAGGCAGCAAGAAGCGATGGCAGCTCTGCCATCGGCAATATTGCCACAGCTACAGACACAGCCGCCGCCCCCCCCCAGCACCGCTAGCTTTGTCAATAGGTAGGTCATGTCACATTTGATCACTTAGGAACGACGAGCATCTGACCCTGGCGGACAGCTGTGCTCCAGTGCCCGCTTATTCCGACAGCAGCCAGCTGCCAAACCCCCTGCCCGCGGCACACGAGGCTGCCTTGCACCAGTAACGCCAGCGCTGGGATTTACCAGCTCCTTCATGCAGATGACACACGCCAGACTGGAGCTGGCACACGGTCACCTGCAAACCAAATACCCGACAACAGAGCTGTGGAGGGACTCTGCACAACCTGGATGAACGATCTGTACCACGTTCCGCCTGAAACAGTGGTAAAGACCAGGCATCGACACTGGGCACCCCAGCCTAAGGCAAGAACGAGCTTTGAAGTTCTACTGGAACACACTGCAGCGATTCCCAAGGTCAGACTTGCAGCCGTACGGGTAGGATCTGCCACCAGCGCAGGACACGTAACAAGACAGCCAGCTCTTCTGCCAGCCCAGAAAGCTTTGGGTGCGTCAGCTACCAGGGAACTACTGGAACTGCACTGCAACCAGAAGACAGACCTATAGAAAATGCAACGCATCTAGTCCTTTCTTTAGGCACAGCTACGCTTCTCCAGCTGAAATGCTCGCCCTTTGGGCAAAACATTGACACGCTCACGTCCAAACAGAAAAGATTAAGGTAAGGTCAACTTTCAATTTATAAATTGTTAGCCCAAGCGTAAAAGCTTTTCAAGGTACCTGTAGTTCAAAATCCAGCTGACATTTAAACAACTGGTTATTCCAGTGGGGAGAAACCCTCCTCTTTCGGGGAAGCATGCCTTCTGTTTGCAAGCAACTGTTTTGTCAAACTTGAGACTTCCCTGCAAAGCCTGCATTGCCTGGCCTTGCTGTTGACTGGTTTACATGCACACCCCCAGCAGCCAGGGTTGAGATGATCAGTGGCATCCAGGGGATTTGGCATCATCGTTTCAATTTGGTTTATAAAAAGTTTATATCCCTGCAATTGTTTTCAAAATGTCAGCCTTCCTTTCTGTTACAGAAAGCTTCACGTTCTCGGGAATCCTCTGATATCCCCTTCCGTGCTCAGGGAGAGGACAAGACATTTTAAAACAGCTGCTTCAAAAGTTAGTATCCTTTTAAATTAAAGTTTAATTAACTAAATTTGTTCTCGATTTCAGCCAGTGGAAGCCAGGACACCAGATACAACGTTCTCTTGCCTACACTTTGTTGTTGCTGCTGTACATGCCTGAATGCAAATGTCCTGTAGGAGCCTTTAGTCCAGGAATGCTTTGCCTCACCCCTTTTCAAGCTTGGTAGGGAAAAAAAAAGAAAAGAAAAAAAAGCTTGTGCTCCAGATGCAAGCAGTGTGGAGTCTCATGCGTCTTTGGCTGGGGCTTTTGGCAAAGAGATATGATGGATATTTCTCAGGCAGGATGGACCTGACTTTCAGGAAAGCTTAAATCCAGCTTTACAGAAATCATCATTTCAGCACGGTCTCTTACACCGCTCTTGCTTTAGTGGTATTCAGCGATGTCCCCGTGCGCTCCCGAACAAGAGTTCTAATGAAGCAGCGGTTGCTGCTCATCTCGTAACGCAGGAGAGCGAGAGACCCAGGAATTGCTCTGGGTTTCAGACTGGGCTTGTTATCCCGCCTCACACGTCCGTAATTAAACACCATCTCAGACACTTAGATTTCCACCTAAGAGGACACCACCCTTCTCTAGGCATTAGCTGCTACTTATGCCATGAATCCCTTCTTTCCGTGTCCGCACCAGCCACGTATTGTCACGTTCTCCTTTTCCCTGGCAGAACCCCTGTACACTTTATGCCCACCAAGATGAGTCACACAAAGGCACGCATCTTGCCTAGCACTCACCAGCGGGGATCTTTCATTCCCAAACACTGAGACACTAGCCACAGTGTCCTGCCTTCCTATCGCCTGGGCTTCCAGCGTCAACGGGATCTCCACCGAGCTGTGAGGCTGGATAATCCCACACGGCACAGGGCTGCAGTACCACACAGCAGCATCCTCCTTGTGCTCCTATAAGGGACAGAATCAAAGACAACTTCAGAGTGACCTCTGAGGAAACTCCAAGCTCCTTAACATCTACCACAATGGCAATTCACCCACATTTTTAAAAATCCCTAGGAGAAAGCAGAAAGGCGCAACACAAGGAGCAAGATTTATATGGGCCTAATTAGCATCCTCACAGGGTCCAAAAGCTGCTGCACTCACAAACGCCCACTCCGGTGCTGGCGGCCTCCTTGCAGCAGCTTTTCACAACCCTCCAAGTTCTCCTGCATGAAAGCACCCCAAAGACTAGAACCGAAACTGCTTCCTGAAGAGTTCAAACCGCTCCTGAAGTTCATATTCAGGTAGCTTCCCGTTCTCTCCAAAACTTTAGGTTTGAATATAAAACAGCAAGGTCTTATCCAAACCCCGTTTCTTTCCTAATAAACCCCTCGATAACGACGTTTGAGGGCAGGAGGCGAACACGACGCCAAACCTGAGGAAGGACTCCATAGCAGCCTGGAAGATCGCTGTCGTTCACAAGGGTCAGCATCCACTCGCAAGGGAACTTCAGAAAGCACCGTCCAAATGTCAGAACAGGGCTGAGCACGTGCAGCGGAGGAACGACACATCCGGGTGAAGAGATGACCAAAGGGAATTAGAGACACTGAGAGAACGTAGAAGTTGTTTACTCCCCAAACAGCATGAAACAGACACAACGCATTTGTCTCTGCCAGATAGACATTTCCTACCTCTACGGCAATCGATCACCTCTAACTTCTTCTTACTCAACAGCCTCTTGTAAAGGAGGGGCAGCCCCAGACTCCCGTGGCAGAGGCTGCCCAGTGCCCTGCCCCAGTGCTCTCTCATCAAGCTTTGCCCCTCCCTTGCCCCAGGAGGCCGGCAAGGACCCTCCCGCAGTCCCAGCAAGGCACGAGCTCTGCGGGAGCCTTCCCGCTGAGGACCAGCGCTCCCCAAAGCTCAAGGAAAACAAGACTCCCGCATCTCAGTAAAAGCAACTCCCTCCTCTCCCGTACCGCTCTCGCCCTGCCTGAAACCTCAGCCGCTTGCCCCCGCGATGGAGGGCACCAGCACCGCCTGCCTCTCGCAGTGGGTGACCAGCCTCTCCCAGCTCCTGCAGCTGCCTGGGTCCTCCACACACCAGCCCACACACTGACTCTTCCCATTCCCACTCGTTTTACAAAATTGCAGCCCAGGCACCCAGTGGGTGACTCTGCCGGGGAGAGGGAACAGCACCAGCGAACTGCGTCCCTCTCGTCATTAAACTGGCACCCGCTGCGGCGCAACGGCATTGAACGTGGCTGCAGCTTTTGGCTTAAGTCTGGGAACGTTCATGCTCAAGAGAACCAGAGAAACCTGAGCTCACCTGCCACACCAAGGACTAGTTTCCCCTCACCACTCCTGCCGTAAGCCCCTTTCCCATTTGCACACGCCTTCATTAACTGAGCCAGACCCCAGCTTTCAGCAGGCTGCTCGCCGCCTTCCAAACAAATGCTGCATTTTGGGCCAACCCAGCACAAGCCCACCGCTTGCAGGGAGAAGCAGGGGCAGTCCTTTGGAGATTCATTACTCCTCAAGTCCCAGACAACAGGCCAATAGTGAATATAATCACTGCTCCCTTAAAAATAAAATAAACCAAAAAAAAAAAAGACAGAGGCATGGCCCTGAGCACTGAGCACAGGTGCCTCTCAACATGGGCTGCTTTCAAAGCACGGCTGTGCTCACAGCGAGCTGGGCAGAACTAGCTCGTTAAGCAACATTTCTCATTTGGAGCTGAAGCCAGGACACCCCACGCCAGGCAGCGTGCTGGGCATGGGTACGCGGGGAAAGGTGGCCAGCTGCAAGGAAAGCGCCGGTACCTGGCTGTGAGAGGCACGCCAACACCTCCTGGCCAACACCATCCACGCCCACCACCAGCGCCAGCTCGTATCGCCTCACCGTGCTGGAACACAGGGTGACCTGGTAGAGGAGAAGAGCGTCAGATACTTAATCACTGCCAGAAGCCATCAGCCACGCGTGGTGTCCTCTGGCTCTCACCCACGCTCAGGAAAGGGAGCGGTATTTTGCCTTAGTTCTCCTGCTGGTCCACGTGTAGACCACTGTCTTTCCGAGTAACAAAACTCTTCTGGCGATATCCGATTTATTAAGTACGCCTTGCATACCAGGGCATATGTGAGCTAAATTAAAGCACAATTCATGTTCTACTTGCCACTGGGACCAATTTTTACTCTCGACTACAACAGCATAAATCCAGAGGAAATCTGTTGACTTTCACAGAATGAGTCCAGCTTTACAGTGGGAAGCCGAGGGCAAAACGTGGCCCAGCAGCAGCTGTGCAGCTCACGGCTGCTGGAGCTTTTCCAGTCCTCGCTGCAGTGGATGCAACCATTCTGCTCCACACGAGAGGAAAGATAAGACCGGGAAGAATAGCAAACTGCTTTATGCAATGACATCTTTCTTTTAACAGTCACCTTCTGTCCCCATCCTTCCTCGGCCCGCTTTAAATCAAATTGCTCTAAGCAGCTCAGACACACACGCGTGGCTTCTGTGCTTGACCGTAGGGTACATGATCCTTGGCTTACAACTTTGGAAACAAAACGGTGCTCCGCCCCAGAGTACCCCAGCTCACAAAAACCTAACACGAACACCGATCTCTTACTTGCGTTATGCCCAAAGCCAGCAGCACTACAGCCCTCCTGCGCACCAGTGAAGCTTCAGCTCCACCTGCTGAAGCACGTATGGCCGGGCTCGTGCCATACCTGGATACCCAGGGCTCCTTGGGAGCGGATGGTCCCCTTGCAGGGCATTATGGTGAATTCAGTTGGCTTGATGTGATGTTGGGCTCCCTTTCTCCAGGACGGGCAAGTGTTGTCTGATATCTGAGCAAAACTGGTGACGCTGCGCTGTCCTGAGCCTTCGCCAGGGATGCGAAGGTTGAAAGTCATGGGAACCAAGGAGGTGTTAGTCAGGCGACACGGCAGGGTGCGAGGAAAGCCTGGGAAGGTGAGACAAATATCAGTCAAGTCCCCGGCTATCCCGTGATTCCTGGTGTGACTCTCCTGTTAGGATAGACCGGTGCTTGTTGTTTATCTCTTTTCAGTGTGAATGAGAGGTAATGGAGAAGCTCAGGGAGGAGTGAGTTGTGACTGAAGTTGCTTTTTCCATGGATGGCACAGCTTGCTTCCTTGGCAATGGGCAGTGCCGTTGGTGCTGAAGAGCTGTCTCTACCTGTGAGGAGCTCTCTCACCTGCCCCCAAACCAGCCCCAACTCTTTCTCACTGATCAGTGTGCACCCAGACAGAGCATTTATTCTGAAAATTCAGTCTGTAAAATCCCCCATTAACTCCATGAACATTCCCCCAGTTTTCAATATATGAAAGTAGGGCATTGTCATGTAAGGAAAAGAAAGGATGAGACCGGGCACTACAACATGATGCGTTGCACTCTAATGCAGTTTCTCTAGGCAGGACCCTTAAGGCATCTCCTGTTTCTGGGCAACCAGACTGAGCACATGACAGCTCAGCCCACCTCACTGCAGGCAAACCTGATGCTTCCTTAGAAATGAGCAGGAACTGTGTCTCACCTTACCTAACAAACGGGGACATCACATCCACACTGCCTTTGATTACTGCCCACAAAGCCTGACATCACTTCAGCTCTGACACTTGCTTTCCACAACGGAAAACCAGTGGTACAACCACACTGGGTGAGGGGGTGGCTGTTCTGCAGAGGCAGGACACCAGCCCACAGCTTGGTCTGGAGCGGACACCAGCTCTGCCAGAAGACACCTCCCATGCCCTGCTTACCAAGTGCTATTTGAATAAAGACAGGGAGGAAAACCACCCGCAGACACAGCAGATAGTTCCTCTGTGCCCAGCAGCAGTGACCATTGCCCACCGCCAGCAATTACTCCGGCAGGGAGGCGGGGGTGGGGCACAGAAAGGACATGCACCGACTGACCCACTGCACAGCCCCAAATGGGACCGAAGTCACCAGATGCAGACAACAGCCAGCAGCACAGTGACAAGAAGCAAAAATACAATAGCTGCCTTCAGCTGAAAAGGCCTTGTTAATGAAATCAGATTAAAGTAGGAGGAATCTCCTATTACACAACCGCATTTCTGCCGGTGCGTTTCTTGTGGGTCTATTTATTCAAAAGGAAGCAGAGAAGTGGCCGAGTGGTGATGCAGGGAGAGGGGGAAGTGGCTCAGGGAAAGTATTGAGATTTCCTAGAAAGTCCACGAACCGCATGAAACCACAGAGGCATCCTGGGCACAGAATGATCATGGCCCTTCAATCAATCCCCAATTGATTTCACATGTAAACTTTAGACCATCTCAGTACAAAGCCTTTTCTCTGAGACTCGAGATGGAGAATCAGAATCTGCATTTCAGTGGAGATGCTCTGGGTGCTCAGCCACCGGCTCCGTCAGTGGAGCAGTGCTTCGGCTGGGGAAGGAGAAGGAGCCCACATCTCTGGAGACATCACTGCCCAAACCAATGCCGAGCTACTGCCTGGGCTTATTACCGGGCAGGTGATAACGAGGAGCCCTCACAGCACAAATTAACAGCTCACACTAAAGGTCAAGTGGGTAAGTGGTGTCCTCGCCTTGCAACAGGAACGTTCACCCTGAGCAGCCACAGGCTAGCGTGTGGCTCCAGCTCCCTTCTCCTGCAGCCCCATCCCCTGGGCCCTTCTGGGACAAGGGCTTTCACCATCATTCTGCCGCCAAGGATTGGGAGGTTGGGGCTGAGCAGGCTCTGAGGGCACCAGGAAAATACTGACTTTCTATTCCTTTGGTCCTGTTTGATCTCACGGCAGCAAAATACCACCTGAGCAAGCGGCAGCCCTGGTTCTAACACCCTGAAGGCTGCTGTGGAGGAACACAAGCGACAGACGCTCCCAAAGCGCTTCATTTCAGTAAGGCACAGACCTCCCCACCAGCGGTCCAAGCCCAGGGCACACTCACCAAAGGAGACGTCGCCGAATGGAGGGAAGGTACATGGAAAGGGAAAGTCGGTCCGATGACACAGCCCCTGTAAGGACAAAGGCAGAGGAGGAACTGGCTTGGTTAAAAAGAGCTGCAAAGTGTTCGGCTTTCGTTACCACCGGGACGGATAGAAGCTGGTCTCAGCAGCACGGTGGGTTTCAAATCAACCCGTCACCCCTGCGCTCGGCACAGCATCCCTGTGCACAGGAGGCAGCCAAAGCAACGTGGTCAGCAGGTGGCGGCTGCTGAGGTGGCTCAGGGCACCAGGGCAGGCAGGGTACACCCCCAGGTTGCTGCTGGCCCAGTGAAGGACCCTGAACAAGTGATGGCTCTGTGCCTCAGTTTCCCCACCTGTCATGTGACGGGCAGAGCTGTCCATGCAGAAGCAGGTTCATTGTAACTAGCCCTCTCAGCCACAGGTTCCCTGCTTTGGTATCTCTTTGCTGGAACTGGCCTTTCCATGGGCTATATGGACATCTTCCTCAGACCTTATTCCACACTACCATTATGCGTGCAGGATTTTGAGGCACGAATCCACAGGAGCCCCAGACATCTACTGAGAAACGCAGCACAAGTTCTACACAGTGGATGGCGGAATCTTGGAGGAAAGTATCAGCTTGTCACCAGTGCACCGGCTGACACATCCAAGAGCAAGACTATTTGCACCACCGAACATGAGTGTCCTGAAGCCACCACACCAGCCCGCCCATCCCTAAATTCAGAGATGTTCCAAACTCCCAAACTCACCAACATCCACTGAAATCAGCACTTGAAGCTGCACAACGTTCATTAATTTCATGGTTGATGCCAATCAATGCCAGCTCTGCCTCTTGCTGAAAAAAACAAATACAGATCAAGGAGCACAGTGACCCGTGCCTCCTAGTTTTATTCACAGGACTGCCACCGGGTCTCTCGTACACATGAACAGACCCCAGCCTCCCGCAGGAGGGACCTGCACTCACCCGTGGTGTCCCAGTTCCAGCATCCCTTTCTAAAGAGCAAAAGAACAAGCGTTCAGGACCTCGTCAGGTCTGTTTCCAAGCAAAGAGTGATCACCTATGGTTTGGGCATCTTCTGACTGCACAATCAAAAAGCACTCAAAATCTGACTTTCAGGAGTTTCAATCCCATGCTAATTCTCGATTCCTGGAGCTGAATCCGTTCCTGAGAACAAGTTAGGTAGCAAATCCCTTCTGGCAATGAGGTTCCCTCTCCAAGGACCTCACGTAATCAGACTTAACCTGCCAAGCCCCAGCATCCTACTCTGGATGGAGCAAAGGGAGCAGACATGCTTTCCGTAATAGCACTTGCCAAAAGACAATAGAAAACTGCCTCCAAACCAGCCACAACTGGGTCTCACACTGGGAAACTGCCAAGGGTGAGCCTTGCAGCGAGGGGGGAAATAACTGCCGTTTCTGCTGAGCACACAGGAGCTGTGCTCAAGGAAGTCAGACCTGAAGGACTGCCCAGAGGGCTCGGCCAAGCAGCCAGCCCAGAGCCCTGTGCGCTACAGCCGGTAACAGCGCAGCTTGCAAGAGAACGGGGGAAGAGGGCAGTCTTTATGGCAACAGCCACATCTTCCAATAGTGCTTCTGAAGGGAGATCGGGGTCCTCGCAGAGCAGGAAGGAGCACAAGGTAGGAGAGGAACCACCTGCACTCCCACCGCTGTTCCTTCCTCTGCAGCCCCGTGTCCCACCAGCCAGCTCACCTCCACTCAAAAGAACTGGGAGTTTTTCCCTCCCTGGAGAACTAAATCCAGTGCACAACCCCCCCTGAAGAGGGAGGCTCGGCTTGCCCCGGTGGGTGGGCATCTCAAAAGCATTTGAAACAAACAGCTTGAGTTGTGGGGCTGGAGAATGAGAGATAAGGGCTGGACAGGGGTCCTTGGAACAAAGGCAAGACAGAAAGCAAGGAGGCAGATGCCATCTCGAGGAGAGGAGTCTGCAGTGGGAATTACTGTGGAGGCACCCCCCAGGCTCCTGTAACCCTCCTCACCTGACGGTCAAGGTCACGGGCTCAGGGGACCCATCCGCACTGAACCGGAATCCTTCTGTGAACTGCCCCAGGGCGGTGGAACTGAAGGAGATCTGGATGACTTGGAGGCCATCTGGTAAAACGATGCCCTCCTGGGGGAGAAAGGAGAAGCAGGAGCCCAGAGCGGTCGCCGGAAGGACCAACTTGGAGGGGGCATCAATGACTCCTTTGTTAAACAGGATCACCTGCAGCAGCAAGAAAGCAAAATGGAAATACATGAGGAATCTTCTTTCCTTACAGAAGGCTGATTTGTTTTCTAATTAAACTTCTACAAAAGGCAGAAGATGCTGTGTGCTGCTGCTTGGCTGAAGCCAAAGAAAACACAACAGGACAGTTTCTGCCTTTGGGTTTTTGCATGCAAAAAACCCCAGTGATAACTTCACATAAACAGAGTCACTCTGGGTTTATTCCACTGACACAGAGCAGTCCGCTTGGACTTGCAGGGCTGAGGATGTGCTCAGCATCACCAAGGCGATGCAGACCTGCCCCAAAGAGCAGCAAAGGGCGGTCGCAGCATTACAGCGAATCGTCACCTAACTGCTCCCGCTCCAGATGAGCCCAGTCCTGCCAAGGGCAAAACACATTCAGCTCCCGTCACAGCCAGCAAGTTTACTGGATGTAGAAAATACCTCGGGACAGCCCCATAACCAGCTTCAGCAGCACTCCCCGACTCTGCTAGGGTACGTCAGTGAGGCGCATTTTGTTCTTTTCTTTGATCTGAGAGTCTCTTTGTCTTTGCTCAACCAGACATGTCAAGAAAGGATGAGAGGGAGGGGCATAGCAGCTCCACCTGCTCTAAAGAATCTCTTTCATAAATATTCACAGCCATCATCTACTAATTTACCATTATTTACTGTTCCAACAAGCTACACAATCCTGCAGCATTTGCTGAGATTCAGCAAGAAATGCCCACACCTGCCTGTGAGTATCAGCACACTGGTGGTCACCAAACCTACCCAAAGCAAAGCTCTACAGTTTCCGAAGGCTGCAGGTGAAATCCGGCCATTTCTGTGGACTTATCTACCTGCTTGGCAGTTATTTTCCCTAACTTTTGTCCTCGCAAAACCTGTCAGAAAAACTGAGACAGAAGCAGAGGTACAGCCCTTATTTTTTTAATTTTGCAGCTGCTGTTGAAAACATTCCTGTATTCAAATTCTGCACTGGTAACTTGGAAACTACTCATATGTTTTACACCTTAATTACAAATTGCACTTAGGGATCCTACACTGAAGTTTACCTCCAGTCTGGCTACTTAATACAGCACTTGGAGTATCATCTACTTATTCACATTTTCTCCAGTAATGAAACCAACACATTGATATATATAGAATCAATAAAGAATCAGCATTAAAAAATGCATACATACAGTGCACAATATTTTGGCAAGAAAACACCTTAACGTGTCCTTCCCTGCAACAGTCAAGCTTTTGAAAGTGTCTGGCACGATGTACTGCCTCATTTTCTACCGCCTCCAGTTGCTGTATCTTGGGGGTTTTTTTGGTTGGTTTTTTTTTGAGAAAACTTGCCACCATCGGCGGGGGGAGGCAAATACCCAGAAAGCTCCTTTGCTTCATTTCCAGAACTGCCCTGCTCTGTTCATAGAGCCAGAGGGGCACCAGGTCTGAAGGGTGGCAGGAGGCTGGTCAGCAGGGACAGCGCTCCCGGTGCCTGCGCGGGCAGCTCTGCGCGGGGAGGCTGCCCGGCTTCCCTCCGGCGCCAGGATCCAGCAAGTTGCGCTTCACTGAAAGGTGTTTGCAACGGACTCGAGTCGGAACACAACCCCTTTGTTCCAGCTGCTTTTTAACCGCCAGGGTACCAGGGCACAGTGCATCTAGGGCTGAAACAAAAGCCTCTGGATCCTGACCTTTTTGACCCGGTGTTGCTATCATGTGTCAAGGGCTGGATTTTCTGCATGAAGCCTCCCAGCTGGTCTCAAAGGGAGGTTGCCAAAACGCAGGGATCGGGGCTTTGTGGACAACATACACACCTTTCAGACCCCATCAAAACTATCCAGATTCTGCAAAAACTCCCACATTTAACTTACATCAAATAATGCGTGCACATAACTGCCTGTGTTGCCAGAAATCCAGCAGGTGCACAAAGCTCACTGCTGCCCCAGGGGCCATCAGGATCCACCCCAACCCCAGCAAGCCCCACTGCTCACCTCGTAGCTGGGGGCTGACGCAACAAAAACCTTCCCGATGTCCAGCTGGTCAAAGCTGAAGCGCAGCTGGGGCCCTATGCCGCTCCCTTTGATGCGCAGGGGCAGCCTGGTCTCACGGCCTGGGGAGAGGTTGCCATGTCAGTACAGAATTCCTTCGGTTCGCCTGGATTTTCCAGGCAGCCTCAGAGCCAGTCCCCGACTCCGGGCTGGGTGGCACCAGCACTAGATGCTCCGCGAGAAGATACGGGACCCTTCTCTTCCCTCAGCAGATCAACTTTGCGGCTGGTTTCTAACTTCTGACGGAGCCCTTGGGCTGGTTTGTAACTTAGCAATCAGTTTGCACCCTCAGAAAGTGATGCTGCGTATAAAACATGATTTCTGAATTCCTTCCCATGCACTTAAACGAGCTTTGAAATCCATTCAGAGAAGGCACAAAGCTCACAAAACAGAGCCGGAGAGAAAAATCTGCTGTCTGTATCGCTGCAATCGGAGACGACCGCACAGGAGCTGAGAAGTATGAGCCCAAGCAAGGCAGAGCAGCCTGCTGACAGCGATACCCCAGCAGCCTGCTGACAGCGACACGCGCACCCGAGCGCTGCCTCAAGCAGGCAGAGCATCTCAGCCACCACCTGCGCCTAACGTAGGGCTCCGTACCGGGGTGCTCCAGGGCTCACTGCCTGCAGCAGCGCCTTGTTAAGACGGGGCTTTACGGTCTCCAGAGAGCAGCACTCACCTGTTCCCACCATCAAACCAAGAGCTCAGCTTTGTAAAGACGCCCCACCTGAAGCATACTGAGCAGTTACGGAAAACCAGCCTCCTCGCTACTGAAACCAGATAAGCTCTAAGTGTACTGCTAACACACATACCCCTTGCTGCAAAGGCAACTGAGACCACAAGGCTTACAGCTGAACTCCAGGATGCTGAGTTTCTTCCTTAAGTCTGCTAAGATGGCATAGTGCAGGATCTTTCAGTCTGAAGCCTTTCTTGAACCACTGGAGCAGCCTAGAGTGCCTGAATTCTAGCTCAGATTTTGGCTTAGGTCCCCCTGCTGTTATAGATTTGCTAATAAGTTAAGATTGATTGACTTTATTTGATTGATTATTTGATTTTATAAAATCAATCATGTAATAGAAATATAAGAGGATAAGAAAATATATTTTAATGAAACTTATAGTTATAGTAAAAAGCGGCTATAAAAAACCCTCTGTACAGCCCCGTACCAAGGCCGGAGGAATTGGTCAGAATCACCTAGTAGGAATGTTTAGAACTTAGATAACAGACTTAAGATTTGAGATGATTGTTTATATGTAACCTAGGAGGATGTACTAAAATGTCAAAATGAGAATTTATGTGAACTGGGAAGAGTCGAGTGAAGCAGCCCATAGCTGCCGGCCAAGAAACAGTTACCTCAAGTGGCAGGTAATTCCGGCAGGGGGAGATCGAGACCACCGACTCACATACCACCTACCCAAATCGTACCCCAGACCCATTTCCGGACCTTTCTAACCTTTACTGCGCAGAATCGGGTACGAGAGGAGAGTATGTTAATGATTTATGGGAAATCTTACGATTATGCATGGATATTTAATGAATATGTATGAATGAGTTCTATACAAGGTGTATGATTTTGAACCATGGTGTGCGTCGATCGTGAGGGGACTCACTCACGCACCCGGCCGTCCATAAAGAAATGTCTGCTTATCTACATCACATTGGTGTCGGTAAGTTCTTCATTCCGAGATTTCGGTAACAGTTTTGGCGACCCAGATGGGACCTCGCTGAAGGAGACCGGAGGAGTCGGGGACCTGATCGGTTCCAGCCGGCACCGAGGATTTCTCGGGGATACCCATCGATCCCCGATCCGTAAGGCTCTTCGCGACGTTCCCTGGATTTTGGTAAGACACTTCTTCTTGTAATTGTAGTAAGTGGGTAGGAGTCCCACTATAATAAGTGTATGGTAAGGAGTGGGTTGGAGACCCACCAGTGGGTTTGAGTCTCACTGAGTAAGTCTGCCTGTCAGACGCGGTGAAAGCTGCGCAGGCTTGGACTATAAGGATCCTTGTGGAAGAGGAAGCCTAGGCGCCTGCCCGTAAGACATAAGCGAAAGCTATTGCAGGGTTGGACAAAAGTGGAAACAAGAGAACCTACATGCTCTAGTGTTCTCTAAGGTAGTGCCTCTAACAAGAAGTTAGGAGGGGTTTTTCTTCTGATACAGAATTGTTTATTGTGTCTGTGTATCGAGAAGAAAATTAAGAAGTGTATAATATTGTGTTTTATGTCTTTGTTTAAAGTAACAATTGTGGAAAAGTGTGAGTGTGGCTGTAAGGGTGAGACGTGCAATTAAGCACGAAAGCGAGTGTGGAGCGTGGATCCGCGGATCGGGGAGACAGAGTTGAATAATTGTGTATTGTACTGTGAGTGATTATACCATGGCATCTAAGTTAACTCGGTTGTTTAAAAGTAAAAGCATGCGTAATCTTGCTGTAAATGATAAAATCCCGAAAAATTCTCCATTGGGATGTTTATTGGCACATTGGGGAGATTTATATGAGGATTTGCCAAAAAGCCAGATGATTGAGTATTGTAATAATTGGTGGCCTCTGTATACATTGGAAAATCAGGAAAAGTGGCCCATAAATGGAACACTGAATTATAATACTATTCTGCAGTTGCTCAACTTGTGAGATCGGGAAAGGTTGTTTAAAGAAAAAGATTGTTACTGAGAGTGATGATGGACCAGAATTAGATATATCCCCTCTTAGGAGAGAAAGGAATCAGGGTCGAGAATCTAGGGCACGAGAACAGGCGATTGAACCGGATAGCAGTGGAACAGGAGATGTGGAAGAGAGATTATCGGAGATTGTAATTCATACTCCTGTTTCAGGGAGAACTCGGCAACAGACACAGACTATAGCTCCCCTGCGACAGGGAGTTGGTAGTGATGGACCGGTCTATGTGAAAGTACCTTTTACAGCTATGGATTTGATGACTTGGAAGCAGGCAGCAGGAAATTATAGAGAAGATCCTGAAAAAGTGGGCAAGGTGGCAGATACTATAACTAGAACACAGAATCCGGACTGGAATGATTTACAGGTGATCCTGGATAATGTGTTAGATGATACAGAGAAGCAAATGGTATTAAAAGCTGGTAAAGCTCAGGCAGAGTTGGATGTGATGAGTGGAATTACAGGTGGAACAATAGAACAGAATTTTCCATCTGGGGATCCGCAGTGGGATCCAAATAATGTAACACATAGAGAAAGACTGAGACGGTATCAGAAATGGGTTTTATATGGGATTAGACATGCCATGCCTAAATCTCTGAATTGGTCTAAATTATATGAAGTAAGACAAGATAAAAATGAATCTCCCTCAGCATTTTTGGAACGATTAAAGGAAGCTGCCAGAAAATATACTGATTTGAGAGTGGAAACAGAGGCAGCACAAATGCAACTGGCTTTGATTTTTATGGGGCAATCGGCACCAGATATAAGGAAAAAACTCCAGAAACTGGAGGGAGAGAATTCAAGGAGTTTGAATACAATGCTGGAAGTCGCATGGAGGGTATATAACAACAGAGAAAGAGAAGAAAGAAAATCAAGGAGAACAGATTTATTGGCAGTAATGACAGGAACGGTAGACAGAGGAAGGGGCAGAGGAAGAGGACGAGGATTTAATGGGAGGGGAGGTTGTATGCACTGTGGCCATCGGAAATTTAATACCCCCTTAGGAGTAAATCAGTGTGCTTTGTGTAGAGAGGAAGGACATTGGAAAAAGGATTGCCCTAGAAACAAGAGTGTTTCTCACGACCTTGCCAAGATAATGATTTTAGACGACTGAAGGGGACCGGAGGGAACCCAGCTGAACCTCTGGTTAAAATTTAGCTGGGAGATAAAGAAGTTAAATTTTTAGTAGATACAGGAGTGACATTTTCGGTATTAAATACATGTAAAGGAAAAATAGGAACAAAACCAGCCAATATAATAGGAGCAACAGGGAAAGAAGAAAACCAGGCCATTCCTACAACACCTAGATTTGAAATTTGGAAATAAGATAATTACACATGAATTTTTGTATGTACCAGAATGTCCGATACCCTTGTTAGGAAGAGATTTGTTGTCTAAATTAAATGCACAAATTGTTTTTGATGAAGGAGAACTTTTCTTGAAAATACCCGAGTCAAAAACGGGAGAAACCTTGATGCTACAAGAAAGAGTAAAGGAACAAGAAATTCCACCGGAGGTGGATTTGGCAGTGATCCCTACTGTATGGGAAACAGATATTCCTGGTAAATCGAAGCTAGCAGAGCCTGTTAAAATAGATTTGAAGGAAGGCGCAGGAACAGTGAGAATTAAACAATATCCAATCAAACCGGAAGTGAGACAGGAATTGAAGAAATTGAGTGATAAATTTTTGGAGTATAACATTTTGGAAGAATGTGAATCTGAGTATAATACTCCTATCTTACCAGTCAGAAAACCCTCGGGTGAATATAGGCTGGTACAAGATTTGAGAGCAGTAAATCAACTAGTTAAGGATATTTATCCTGTAGTAGCAAATCCTTATACACTGTTAACAGCATTGAGGGACACTTATCAACGGTTTACAGTGCTTGATTTAAAAGATGCTTTCTTTTGTATACCTTTGGAAAAAGAAAGCAGAAAACTGTTTGCTTTTGAATGGGAAAATCCTCAAACCGGGCGAAAGATGCAGTTGACATGGACTAGATTACCCCAAGGATTTAAAAACAGTCCAACTATCTTTGGAAATCAATTAGCAAAGGAACTTGAAATGTGGAAACAGGATAAATCAAGACCTGGGCATTTACTTTTACAATATGTGGATGACATATTGATTGCTACAGAAGAAAGACTTACCTGTATACAGGTGACTATCGACCTCTTGAATTTCCTGGGACTAAATGGATACAAAGTGTCCAGGAAGAAAGCCCAGACAGCCTGCCAGACTGTGATATATCTGGGCTTTGAGATTTCAAAAGGACAATGACAATTAGGAAAAGATCGCAAAGAAGCTATTTGTGGTATACCTGAGCCGAGAAACATTCATGAACTCAGAGCATTTTTGGGAATGAGAGGGTGGTGTCGCCTTTGGATCATGAACTATGGGCTAATAGTTAAACCGCTGTACGAGGCCCAAAAGAACTCTCCCTTTGTATGGGGCCCACAACAACAAAAGGCTTTTGTAGAGTTGAAACGTGGCTTAATGTCTGCACCTGCCTTGGGACTGCCGGATCTAACCAAAGATTTCCAGCTGTTTGTACATGAAAGGCAACACCTTGCACTGGGAGTGTTAACTCAGAAGATAGGAAGCTGGAAACGACCAGTCGGATATTTCTCTAGACAACTGGACACAGTGAGTAGAGGGTGGCCAAACTGCCTTCGAGCAGTGGCAGCAACAGTGATGCTCATACAAGAAGCTCGGAAATGGACTTTGGGAAGAACAATAACAGTCTATGTCCCACACATGGTGATAACTGTCCTAGAACAGAAGGGGGGACACTGGCTGTCTCCCAGCCGAATGATGAAGTACCAGGTAGCACTGACTGAACAGGATGATGTGATTCTAAAGACAACTAACCTGGTAAATCCTGCAGTATTTTTAAGTTCCATACAGGAAGAAGGACGACTGGAACATGATTGCTTGGCTGCCATCGAGTATGTTTATTCCAGTCGTGAAGATCTGAAGGATGTACCACTGGAGCGACCAGACTGGGAACTGTACACTGATGGAAGCAGCTTCATGGAACAAGGAGTCCGATACGCCGGATATGCGGTAACAACAGAGACTACAGTTATAGAAGCAGGAGCATTGGCGAGTACCACATCAGCCCAAAAGGCAGAACTCATCGCTTTAATTCGAGCCTTAGAGGTAAGCAAAGACAAGAAAGTAAGTATCTGGACTGATTCAAAATATGCCTTTGGGGTAGCGCATGTCCATGGAGCTTTGTGGAAAGAGAGGGGGTTATTGTCCTCTCAAGGATCAAACATTAAGCATCAAACAGAAATGTTATGATTATTGCAAGCAGTTCAAAAGCCAGATCAAGTAGCAATCATGCACTGTAAGGCACACCAGATTGGGAATACAAAAATAATAGCTGGGAATAATTTAGCTGATAGAACAGCAAAAAAGGTAGCAAAGAAACAAGCATTGCAAATGGCAATAATTCCTTCTAAAACAGTAACCCTTCCTAGGGAAAACCCGAGATATTCAGAGGAAGATGACAAATTGAGTCCGTTATTAAATGCTAAGAAAAACTTAGCGGGATGGTGGGTAACCCCTAATGGACAGGTAGTAATTCCACCTCTTGTGATGAGAGAGATAATTCAAACGAGACATCAGGAATGTCACTGGGGAGCAGAAGCCTTAGTAACATCTTTACGAAAACAAGTAATATCAGTTAAGATGTTGGGAATAGCTAAAATGGTAACTGCAAAGTGTGAAGTATGTTTGAAAAATAATCCAATGATTAAGAAAAAGGTTCAAATGGGTAGACTGAAATCTGGTGTAGAACCTGGAGATGATTGGCAAGTAGATTTTTCAGAGCTACCCAGACAAAATGGGTACCGGTACATCCTGGTAGGGGTTGATACTTTTACAGGATGGCCAGAAGCCCTTCCCTGTCGCACCACACAAGCAAAAGAAGTGGTGAAGTGGTTATTACAAGAAATAATTCCGAGATTTGGAGTTCCTATTGGAATTTCTTCTGACAGAGGTCCACACTTTGTTGCTGAAGTAGTCCAAAGTGTTAGCAAAGTATTGGGTATTAATTGTGACCTACATTTATCTTGGAGACCCCAATCTAGTGGGAAAGTGGAAAGGATGAATCAAACTTTGAAACGACAAATAAGTAAAATTTGTCAAGAAACCAGTCTAAAGTGGCCTCAGGCGCTTCCATTGGCATTATTACGTATCAGGGTACAGCCAAAGAGTGGAACCTCACTCAGTCCTTATGAATTATTATATGGAAAACCATATGAGTCTCCAGAACCAAATCCAAACGTACATGTAAAAGGAAAGCAGGATGTATATAACTATTTGCTTTCTCTAGGAAAAACTTTGGCTGCAATTCGGAGTGCAGTAATTTGGAATAGACCTTTATCCCTGGAAAATTCAGTGCATGATTTCCAACCAGGAGATTATGTCTATGTGAAGACCTGGACCTCTGAACCTTTACAGGAACGTTGGAAAGCACCTTTCCAAGTACTGTTAACCACTTTTACGGCTCTCAAGATAGCAGAATCGGATGCTTGGATCCATTATACTCGAGTGAAGAAAGCACCTATTCCATGGAAGATTATCAACCGTGACCCAAAGACTTTAAATTTGACTTTGAAAAATGTCTAATTTTTCATATCAGGTTATGATCGTTCTTTGGATTCCATTTGGGTTGGTAGTGTTGGCAGGATCATGGGCTGACTTGGTGGACAGGAATGAAAGACAAATAGAGACAGAACAAGTGATTGAAATTCCCAAACAAACGGCTGAGGAAAATTTGATGGTAGGATTGATTAAAGGATTTGCCAATTTACAAAATGTTATGCAGATCACTGCTTGTTTACCAATACCGAGGGCAGTAGGTGAATCTATTCCATGGGGAATCTTAACCATGAATCTGACCAAATTAGAATATGAAAATGAGACAATGGATTGTAAACAAGAACCTAGGGAAACTTGGGAATTGCAAAAGGTTAAAGGTGGGGAAGAATCACCAGTATATTCAACCATTTGGGAATGTAAAGGATGATTTGTAGCTAAACCGGGATTATATGGAGATTTAGGGAACAAGGGATGGTGTTACTAGCCTAAAATGGCTACAACAAACACCAGTGTATGGATAACCGAGACAAAATGTGAGAAAAAGAATCGAACCCTACAGGAAAAGGAAATAGTTTGGGATTCGGTTTGGTCTATGACCTTATATTCCCATTTTCAGTATATGGCAAAAACTCCTTGGTGTTTTACCTGGGATGGAAAAGTGTTTTCAGTATTACCCTGGGTCAATGATAGATCAACTTCATTGGGAGAAAAGGAGAATAAAATAGTGCCATGGTGGAAATGTGAAAAAGTGTATGATTGTAGCAATGCAGACTTAATAATTCAAAGAATCCCTCCTTTGGCTGCCGCTTTAAAATATGGTTGTTTTTGTCGAGGTCTTAAGAATACTCTCAATCTATCTAGCGCCTATATACCCAGAAGAGGAATTATGTTTAGTTGTAGAAAATCTACTATTCAAAGTCCAGGACATTTAATTTGGGCATTGAGTGATGGAACCTGGACAACTCATCTACCATTAGATGGTAAAGTGAAACAAATAACTTTAGGCGTGCCAACATTGTGTCCGATTTGGAAGAAATCACCGTTTAGAGGATCTCTAGAAAATTTAGAACTGAAACGAACAAAGAGATCTGAGACAAATGATGATACTTGGAATGAACCATCTACAGGAGTGAAAATTGGCTGGGCAATTGAATCACTTTTAAATCCTATAGCATCATATAGAAACAGAGCATGGCTTTATAAGTTAACTGGTCAAGTGGAAAAATTAGCAAACGTTACCAAAAAGGGGTTTAAGGAACTGAATATACAATTACAGGCGACCTCTAGAATGACTTTACAAAATAGAATGGCACTAGATATGCTCCTACTTAAAGAACATGGAGTATGTGGATATCTCAAAGATAAGCTGGACCACTGTTGCATCCCCATTTCAAATGTCACACAAGATGTCGAACATGATTTGGATTTATTAGATAAAATTGAAAAAGAAACAGAATCAATTCAAGAAGATATGTCAGAAGACTGGTTAGGGAAAATTTTTAACAAATTAGGAAGGAACTTGAGCTCTTGGATACAATCCCTAATCAAAACTTTGTTTCTGTTACTGATTGTCCTTTTGATGATCATGTTGGTATATGCATGTTTGAAGAAGCAGTTTACCAACAGAATTGCAATCAATCGTATGATCATGAGAGAAGTACCAACCAGTCCACCAAGGTATAGCCCACCACCAAAATATGTTGAAACAAATGATATGTAAATAATGTGAAAGTATTGAAATAATGATTTTCAACACTTTCAAAGGGGGGAAATGTTATAGATTTGCTAATAAGTTAAGATTGATTGACTTTATTTGATTGATTATTTGATTTTATAAAATCAATCATGTAATAGAAATATAAGAGGATGGGGAAATGTTATAGATTTGCTAATAAGTTAAGATTGACTTTATTTGATTGATTATTTGATTTTATAAAATCAATCATGTAATAGAAATATAAGAGGATAAGAAAATATTTTTTAATGAAACTTATAGTTATAGTAAAAAGCGGCTATAGAAAATCCTCTGTACAGCCCCGTACCAAGGCCGGAGGAATTGGTCAGAATCACCTAGTAGGAATGTTTAGAACTTAGATAACAGACTTAAGATTTGAGATGATTGTTTATATGTAACCTAGGAGGATGTACTAACATGTCAAAATGAGAATTTATGTGAACTGGGAAGAGTCGAGTGAAGCAACCCATAGCTGCCGGCCAAGAAACAGTTACCTCAAGTGGCAGGTAATTCTGGCAGGGGGAGATCGAGACCACCGACTCACATACCACCTACCCAAATCGTACCCCAGACCCATTTCCGGACCTTTCTAACCTTTACTGCGCAGAATCGGGTACGAGAGTATGTTAATGATTTATGGGAAATCTTACGATTATGCATGGATATTTAATGAATATGTATGAATGAGTTCTATATAAGGTGTATGATTTTGAACCATGGTGTGCGTCGATCGTGAGGGGACTCACTCACGCACCCGGCCGTCCATAAAGAAATGTCTGCTTATCTACATCACATTGGTGTCGGTAAGTTCTTCATTCCGAGATTTCGGTAACACTGCCATCCCATTCTACTCTTGTACGGAAAGCGAGTAGCACAAGGAGCAGAAGGTAGCCCCAGAAGTTGTACACAACCGTCACTGTGGCTTTTGTGCAAAACTATTCCTCTATCCTTTGAGCTCCTTTTGTGTGACACCCACCATTAACTAAAGCTTAGGGACTGGAAGTTGATTTCTTTTTTTATAAAAGTCTGCTGCTTAGTCATTCCAGAATGTCCAAACCAACTTCTTATTGCAAAGAGCAGCCCACGTGTGACTAGATCACAACTCGGAAAAAACCCTCCTGGAACAGCCTTTTCAGTGATCCCTGACTTTGGGCTTGCAACCGTGGCACGGGGATGTTTGATCACATCCAAAGCCAGAAAGGAAGAGCTAGGGAGCTTGTGCTGAATTCAGTGGTTTTTCAGTGGATCCAGCCGCAGCCCAGCTGACAGCAGAGATGAGTTACACTTCACAGCTCAGGCACGCATCAGAGGGCTGTGTACTTCTATTGCACAGACACCTGAAAAGAGGCAGTACTGGGTGCTCGCTGTTCAGAAGATTTTTCCATCTTGCATCACATGTGGCCTAATTTTCATTAAAAACTTGACGTTCTAAACCATCAAAGCTCTTAGGAAATGACAAAGATTTCCAAGGGACAAGTTTTGCCCATAATCATGGGTGAGGCATGCCCCACGGCCACTATCATCAAAAAAAATCAGTGGCCATTCTTTCCCTTCTGCAGCAGGCCCTCAGCCTCTCCTGGAAGGTCTGCGGAAGCTATCCTTTCTTCTGCCCCACCATTGATGCTGGAACTTTAGGAAACCCTGGGAGTTTTACGCTCTCTCCTTCCAGGTGAACCTCAGAGAGTGCTCTCCTGAAAGGAGGAGGAGCAGAGTAAAATACAGACCATTCAGGACAGCCGAGAGAAAAAGAAAGAAAAAAGAGAGTATGTCCCGCTCCTCGCTAGCAGCTGGGGCTTCCAGGAGCACCCAGCCGCTGGCCAAGGCCTGGGTACCCTGGCCTGGGACCGTGTGATGCTCCCACCACAGCATGTCCCAGAGCACATGGACCAGGCCATGGAGGGGCCGCAGCCTCCTTGTCCTCAGTCCCAAAGCCACACCCGGTTCTGTGGAGTGAGAATTCGGATCTCAGTCGGGTTAACACCTTGGCACATCATGGAGGGATTACAGCTCGGCATTCAAAGAAACAGGGGTGTGGGTGGCCCAACAGCACAGAACTGTTTCCCAAGTCCCTAACTTCTGCTGCTTTCTGGCACTCGTTTTTTTGCCCACGGAACGTCCCCAGGTTTTGAGGTTGGTTTTGAACGTGATTCTCAACCAACCACATCAACACAGAGATCCAGCTTTACACGATGTAGGACACGGCAAGTGAAGGAGGGATCAGCACTTAGGATTTTGCTTCTCCCTGCAAAAGCGGCTTAGAAATGGGTTTTGGAAGAAATCAGATGTAACCCAGTACATTTCCATATCCAGAAAAAAACAACAAAAAAAGAATTTTAGGTGATTGAGCCCCCCCACCACGTGCTTCCTTCCAGCACTCAAGAGCCATGGCTTTATTTGCATGAATAACTAAGAAAGTTCATTTTGAGCTTAAACAAAACAAATTTCAAACCATTCTTAACCGCTGGCTTTGCAAGTTGCACAGTGCTGATGAGTTCTGTAAATCACCTGGTCCAGAAGCGTTCGGCTAAGCGATTTATGGAGGCAACTGCAAAAACACACATGGAGGCCAGCCACTTCCCCGTGGGGCTCGAGATCCAACTGCAATTTCACAGTGCTGCACTAGGGCAAAGCTTCTAAATATTCCCTGCAAGGGGCACACGCTGTCTGCAAATCGTCCTCCAAAGGGATCTGTGACTGGCATGCAAATGCACGAGGAAGGCAGTCACACTGCTCAGAGTCGTCAAGAAGCAAAATTAATGACTCCCTAGTTAAAGATCACGGGTTTCTTCTTTAAACTCTTTTTGCACCCTGGGACAGTCTCCACCCTGACGATACAGCGGCTCAGCTCTGTTTTGTGAGGGATGGGGGGTAGGTGACCTCCTTGAGGTCCTCTCCCAAGGGGCCCATGGAAGAGTTCAGATCTCCTGAGGGACCACGAGGGTTTTTCCAGAGCAGGCTCCTCTTTCTAAACACCGATCGCTTGCCCAGCTCTGTTTCCTGTAACTCCCAGGTTGCATGTAAGTAATTTTCCTATTTCTCTGCCACAACAACAACAAAAGCTCTCCAGGAACAACCCCTGGAGATCCCTGCAGCAAAGTGATGGACAGCCCCACCACCACAGCAAAAATCCCAGGGCCAGGAGCACAGCGCTGAGCCAGGATTCCCTTGGGAGCAACTTTTTAAATCAACCCTTTCCTTCCACAGCTCTAACAACTGCAGCTGGCGGCCAGGAAGGCGGTTTGTTAACACGAGCCCTGGTTAATTACTGTAGGTGGCATTTGCCAAGTAAACCCTGCGCAATTACCGTATCAATAAAAAGCTGTTTCATGGCCTTTGTATCTGTCAGCTTGGAGCAGTAAGGAATGGCTCGAAGCAGCTGGGTTAGTGATCTCAGCACCCTCCAGAACGGGAGCCTGGCTGCTGGGGACCACGGGCCTCGCACCTCCTTCCTCTTAGATGGGGAAAACCAGAGCGTTCCCTGGATGGAAATCTGACAGGGACCTCCCACTCCTGAAAAACACCTCAAGCAGCACCACACGGACGGAGAGGAAGGACAAGGTAACCTGAACCACGGAGCTTGCTGCAAGCATTCCCTGCCCCGTGCCAGCACAGCAAGGCCATCACCTCTGTAAGGGCAAAGGCGGCATAACTCGGTGGGTCAGTGATAACCGCTCCCAGAAAAAGACCTGACAGCACTTCTGGCAGCCGGGGGGAGCATAAAGCTTGTCTAGCAGGCTGCTCGCACTCTGACTTCTGGGGAGGGTGCTCACCCTGCTGAGGACAGCGAGCCCTGTAACACGCGACCCAGATGAAGCAGAGACTTGAGCCACGAGGTGACGATTCCCACGCAGGGACAGCAGCACACATGTGGCACGTTCACAGACACCCTGCGCTCAGCAGGGCTCAGCCACTACGGTCTGGCAGCGCCTGGAGAGCGGGAGGTGACCCAGGGGCAGGGAGCACGTTTCACTCAGCTCCTACCGCCTCAGGAGCCCGATGGTGCATCCACGTAATAAAGGCTCATCCTGGAGGTCTATAGGGGCTTAGTGCTCGTCCACCAAAGCTCTTCTGCTGTGTACCTCTCTGCCTTTACAAACACCTTGCAGCACAACGAATGCATGGTATGAAAGCTCGCTTCTTTGGCTGCTCTGGGATCAGCGGTCGGAGCCAGGCGCGCTAAGCCCTGGCTCTGCACAGACCAGCTGGGAGCCACAGGGACAGCAGGAAGGTGCTGGCACTGCCCTGCTGACCACCGGCTCTTCCCAGGAATTCCGTGGGAACCAACTGGGCTGGAAGAGTATTTGTGCCTCGCCTTTGCTGTGGGTAGCAGGAGGAGGAGAAAGGAGCTGTACCTGAGATGTCGCAGCAGACTGTTGATACACTCTGGCTTCTCGGGGTTTGAAGATCACGTAAATTTCAACTGAAGAATTTGGCCAGACATCTCCCTCCTAAGACAGGAGACAACAAACCATTTACCTTCAAACGTTACGTTTCTTGTTTTCACCCACAGCCCTGTAAGCCTTTATTTAGAGCATCAATGATGAGCAAGGAGCAAACAACACTTACAAAATGTGTAAGACTTTGGAAGCAGCTGTGATAAAAATTAAGTCCCTTACCTTTACTAGCACCCGGTAAAGGCTTGCCTTTTTTTTTTTTTTTTTAATTAGGGCTATAATAAAGGAACTAAACTGGCTGGCTTCGGCATATCAAGGATCTCTTCAGAAGTGCCAGCTGACCTAAAGAAAAGATACGGTTTCCCTCCAAACCTTCCCTTATATCCCTGTGTCACTACAGCCATGTGAACACGTCTTCTCAGATCAGAAGAGATTTAGCAAGTCAAATGGATTTTTCCTTTCTTAGTTACAAAGATAGAAAGAAAGAAAACCGTGCCTGCCTTCATCATTGCAGAAGAGATCTGTAAAGCAGCTCACAAACAAAGGCAAGGTCCCGTCAGGGCTGGCTACCCCGGCCAGGGCTCACTGTCCAAGCCTCCCTCTGCTTGCAGGCAACAACTGGCAGAAGAGGAATATCAGGGCTTTGCAATCTGCTCCAGCTGCCTGCAGGTCTCCACAGGGGGTATGAGACATTGCCCATGACACAAAGCCCTAGTTGTCCTGGCCTCCTCCCGTTCCTGCATCACCGCTGCTGTCGGAAGCGGAACCGGGGCTGGGTCAGTGCCCACGTGGCATTTCTCTGACACTAGAATGTGATCCTGGCTCAAAATAACCCAAACCGAACACCAAAATGGTGAACTTCCGCTGCACAAAAAAAATCCAGCTTCAGCAAGAACCTGGGAGAACCCTGCAAGCGTAAATCTTCAAACAGCGAGGGAGTGGCGATGGGTCCCTGCAGGTGTTATTCCCAGCGGCCGAGGCCCCAGCGGGATGATTTGCCCAACACCACCGAGACCACGGTGATTGCTGCAGTGTTGCTGGCATCTCTCTGTACGCTGTATAACTCACCAGATGTCCTGCCATGCTCCAGGAAGCCAGTCAGTGGTGCAGTAAGATCCTGGTAAGGGACATATCTCCCTACATCCAGGGTGCTGCTGGATCCCAAGGCACAGTCAGATGAGACTGCTCTAAGGCATCAGAGGAGACAAGCCTACGGACGAGCAACACAACCCATCCATTCATATGCACCCGCACAGCTCTCTGCAACAATCCTAACGCAGCATTACTGATGGAGCCTTGCACTCATATCCTCACTCCCAAGAAAACCTGCACCAGCAGTTAACAGACTCAAACCTCTTGAGCTTCTGACATGAAATCACCATTCTCCAGGATTCAACGTATTTGGACAGAAACTTCAGGCAGTACGTCCACAATCAGCTTCCCTGTATTGTCAGTGAAGCTGCACGCCAGACTGTTTGACTCAAAGGGAGAGGGCAAGAAGAAATCATCAGTTACACATTATTCTACTATTCTGTGGCTAAAAAAAAAATTGTGAAGGACATGACTGTTTTGGGAAACCTTTGTCATTTCTCCCTTCATTACTGCTGTATGTCAGACCATAAAACTGGAAAATATTGTGACCTATTTCTCCTGGGAAATGAAAATAGGCTGTTGGAAAGGTTCCTCACATTCCTGCTACCCCACGGGGAAGAAAGAATTGCTGGTTAAAAGGATACACTTCACTACTCACCCTTGCGGGCTACTGCTACATAGGCGTACCAGCCCTAGGACACGGCAGGAGCCAGCGGTCTGCCGCGGCTAGCATATTCTCCGTAAGATGGCAGTTGAGTCAGATCATGGAAAACTACCGTGGATGCTTGCCAGGACAGAAATGCAACTATGCAGTGCTGTGAACACGATATTGCAACACTGCTGGCTTAATGTCAGCCTCAGGCAGGCTGCAGCTGGCAGGTGGCATAAAATACAGACGGTGGATGTATGATGATCCAGCACAAAAACTCCTGCTGTTGTGCCCTGGCTTTGCTACAGCATATGCCAACGTGATACCCGAGGGGACGGCACACCATGACTCACCGCTACAGAAGTGACCTCAATAAGGAGACCAACCATAAATAGATGCAGATCCTATTTCCCCTCCCTCAGCCCCTAAATAATGCAAATCTCCTCAGCCTCCACCAGCCTGAAAAGGAAAAAGCTGGTCTTGGAAAGCGGGGCACCACCAACTGTCGGCCTGCTTTGTTTGGTGGAGGGAGAAGGTGATCCATGGAAAGGAAATCACTGCTCAAAGCACACCAAAACCCCCAAAGGCAGAGCTGGCAACACAAGTACTGAAGTGACTCCCCAAAGTGCATCCTGTTAGTTCAGGGCACTCAGGGAAAAGGCAGCGCCAAAGCCAGTATCTGCCCCTTCCCATCAATAACCGAACCCACAGCGAGCGGAGGGATGGACCATAGCTCCCACTGGAGATGGCGCCTTCTGCCAAAAACCAAAGTGCTCTGCAGTCCCCTCTCATTTGGATGGGGACCAGCTGGGCACCTCAGCTGAGGTGGACGTTTGCAGGAACAAATATCGCTGTTATCTCCTGGCCCAACCTCTGCACCAACAGCAGTAGCACTTGCGTAACCTGCACATCTTGAAGACCACCTCCATCGGCTCAGAGCTGACACGTGGCACTGAGGAGTCGCTACCAGGCAATGACAAGACAGTGATGACTTGTCAAGGTAAGAGCAATGATTACAAATCCTTTTCCTCCCTTTCCTCTGGTTTCCATTTCCAAGGAGTCAGCTCCCACGTGTCTGTACTGTGACTTACAGCTAAGCTGTGGTGGGGAAGGTGCAGCAAAAAGCAAGGACTTTGTCCTTTGAGAGCCACCTGGGCTTCTACCACAGATGCTTCTGCTGACATACCATGCGTCTTTGCAAAAATAAATCAACTTTGAGACGCACTCAGGAAGTCAGAGTTACAGAACAGCTTGTTTCCCACAGGCTTGGACGGCTGCTCAAAACGTTCATGGTCACAGGCTGACTGCAAAACCGCTCCTCCTCTTTTCTCTTATTATTTTCATCAGCAAGTTAACCTTATACAGGCTGAAACAGCCTGCTGCAGCTTCCACTGAGAGCAACCCCTGGCAGCTAACGGCCCGCTTACACAGCAAAGCTGCTGCACAAACCCTGCAAAGCCACCCTGCCCAGAGAGCCTTTCCAAGGCTATCGTCCCTCCAGCGGCCTCCTAACCTCTGGGAACCTCCAGCCACTTGTTCCAAGGGTTCGATTCTTTCTATAGGGTGCTCCCAGGCACCACAGGTGATAGGTGGGAAGAGCAGCCGCCGCTTTTGGCCAGAAGGTCCGAGGCAGCAAGGTCCCAGCTCTGGTGGGGCCCCTCCAGCAGATTTACACGGCGCTGCAAGAAGGGTCTCTGTCCACGCTAGAAGTTACGGGACTCTCACCGGGGAGAAGGTTGTGGAAGTCAGCAGCAGTGGATTTTTAGATTTTACATTTGATAGGAAAAAAGACTAACATTTGATGTGAAGACACCCGTACGCCAGGGGGGAAGACAGACATCAGCAAAACTATGAATGTGAAACCCATTGTTCCATAAATCATGGAATTAATGGAAATCTAAAGACTGATAATGCTGAACCAGCCAGGAGGGGAACGACTCCTGTAGTATCCCACTTACACCCAGTCCTAAGCCAACTGTAACATCAACACAGCCATTCAGGAAAGGTTTCCACTCGAGACTTGAGGCCAGGCTACACTCTGGGTCCGTACAGCGCTACACGGAGCACCAGGACTCAGCGGGCAGCCAGGCTGCTGGACCTCACCCTAATGCACTTCAGGAGCCCAAGAGCAGGTTAAGCTCGTTATGGAGACCTAGCCCAGTTGTAATGAAGCAGGAGCCCTGGGACATGCTCCAAAACCAGCTGGCACAGCTCAGGCGATCGGCTCCCGCTCTCTGCAATACCCCCGCTGCTCTGACACAGGCTCTTGGTCCCATCATGCTGCTCTCAGCTGCAGTGGTGTGAAACTGCAGCTGTGCTCACATGGGGGGCTCTCAGCCTCATTCGGGCTATAGGAGTAACCAAGAAGAGAACAAGATCCCCTTCCTTAAAAAAAAAATAATCGTTTCACCTACTACAAAAGAAAGAAGAGGCTCAGATTATTCTAGCGTTTGCAACAGGATGAGAAGGGATTTTGCATTGCTCAGGCAGCAGGCATTCTTCATCTCAGACCATGCAAATACTCAGAGTCAGGGCTCTGTTTCGTTGAAGGACATGAGGTTTTGATTGCGCAAACGCAAAAGCAAAAAGTTTTCTCCAAGTCTGCAATGAAACTCAAAAAGTTCGTTTAAAGCTGCCAGCCTTGCGTGCAGGCTCACAGACGATGCTGGGAGGGAGAGTCACACATGGTATAAATCCAGATTATATGAAGGGATTGGTCTTTCCGTGATTAAACGGGCTGAACTTGGCCTCCTTTCCCTAGAGGACCTTTTCATTCTTCAATAGGTGAACTAATGCCCATGGTTAATCCCCATACGCTACGTGTAAGGCCTGCCCTTATATATAATAATCAGTACCCCTGAACACTGTAAGGACACTTATGAAGTGCCCTTAATTTATAGCCCTTGCAGCAGAGCTCAGCTTTAGGCAGGCTCTCGCCGCCTGCCAGGAGCTCACTGTTTAGAAACGCTTTTTGCAACAACCTCTCCCAGCCTCACTAGAAACCTCATGTCTTCCCTCTCGGCACATCAAGACGCTGACGCGGGTATCTGCCAAGTGACCTCATTCAGGGAGGAGGAGGAGGAGGAAGAGAGGTTCTCAGCTATCACTTACCACCGGCTCAATGGCAAAAATATCACTGGAGAAAAGCATAGAGCCTTCTCGCACCTTTGCCCTCTGGTTCTGGAAGGCACGGGAGAGAAGGGAAAGGCGTTCTTGGAGCACGGGGTCCACTGCGCGCTGCTTGAGAAAAGAATCCCTCTCATTCTCCTCCTGCTTCTGCAGCCTGCGACAGCGCCTGCAGCCATGGGGAGACACAAACCAAGCAGATCATTTAATAAACAACATATTTGCAGAGACTGTCGCGTAAGCGCAGGAGCAGCCACGCACTGGGGGAGGAACAGCAGGAGCAGCTCAGCAAGGGGCTGACCCCAAGCCACGGGGTCCCAAGCAGATCAGGTTATCACTTGTTCGCTGGCACGGCAGGTAGTTTTACGCCACACTCACGAGCTAAGAGGAGGTTTTTGAAAGCTAGCAGCCCTCAGGAGAGCCTCCTGGCTCAAAGCTACTGCCACGACTAATGGACAACCCACCAACACCCTCAGATGGCTTTTCCTCCCGTAGAGGTGCTCGGGGAGATGGATGAAGATGAAGGAGCACACACTGCAGTGCTTCGCTGGCAAGGGGAGAGCAGCTGGGATTCAGCTGCAGGTTACCAGCATCACTCTTTTTTACCTTCCCTTTTGGACTGGCAGGGATAAGCAAACTAGATCTGCTCCACTGCCTACACTGCCATCCAGCAGAGGATCCCAGAGCATTTGAAAAGCCAACTCACGGACTTTCAGGCATTGCATGACTTCAGTGAAATTAATGGGTTTATATGCATGAAGACAGAGGCCCCGAGAGGTGAAGGGACTTTGCCTAGCATCACCCAATAACGAAGGCAGGACCAGCATCTCTGAATGCAAACCCTTACATCCAGCCTTGAACCACTTCAACATTTTTCTCTTTTTGGCCTTCTCCACAGAGCTTTGACACAGGTCACCTCTCCCTCACTCGGTAGTTGTAGCAGCAATCATTCTAGTGTTTAAAGCTCGCAACCGAGAGGTGAGAAGGGAGCACTGCTGCAGAGCACTTGCTTCCCAGCTGGCACGTGGATGTGCCCCCTTCACGCTCCAGTCCCCTGGCCACCAAGGACCAGCAGGTGACTACTCGAGGGGGATGAGGGGAAGGCTCCATACACAGCACATCAGGGCAACGTGGTATAAACAGGACCGCAATCACCACCCAGCTAAATTCCAATACATTTAGAAAGGAAACACAGCCATGGACATTACTAGCAGCACGCAGACAGAGCCTCGGGCAAATGCTGTCACCAGTGCCAAAAATACTTTCTTTGGCTTGCTCCCTGTGGAGTGTCATGAGAAATGTTTTTCCACGGCTGACCTACAGCGCTGTGCATGAGGGGGGCTTCCAGGCACCGAGATGAGCAACCCTCAACTAAGCCTTCATCAACAGACAATAATTCCATTGTTGAATCCCAGAAAGTCCTGCAGGAGGGAGACAGAGCAAACCCCTGGGTAGACCTTGTGATGATCCAGGTCTTTTGGGGTGACAGCCAAGCGCAGGGTGCTGAACTGCCTCCTCCCATTGTAAAAGTCCTCTCTGCTCTGACATCTCAAAAGCTTCTGCTACAGCAGGACAGTGGCCTCGGAGCTATGACCACCCCTAAGACTGCAAGTAAGGAAGAACAAAGCACTCTGCTCAGAGTACAGAACACGAGCTGGCATAAGATCAAGTGCCATTGGAAAAAAATGGGTTGAAGTTAACTGTGGGGAAACCTGGTTGCTTCTGAGGGGAGAGAGGATCACTCAGGGTCCCATCTGAGATAGGCAGGTGGGAAGAGATGCTAAAAGAATGGCGCAGGGACGTACTAAGAGAAGGTCATGAGACTTTTTCTGTTAACACACTGATCTTGCACAGAAGTCACACACTGCGCAATTAAAAACAGAGAAGAGTGGAAAACTAGTTTTGGCCTTCAAGGCATTTCTGACCTAATTACACTGAACTTTATTTGCTCAGAAGCCCTCAAAAAGTTCTCCAGCTGAAGGCAGTTTCCTGACCAGCTCTGGGTTCAGACTAACTCCTATACACCTACAGCCATTCAACTCTGAGAAGGCACACAAGGACTCCCTAAATCACCCCAGCTTCTAAGTGTCACTTCCAGTGCATCCCCTTGGGCTAGAAGTGTTTCCCTGCTGCCCCAAACGGAATTTCAAAGCTTCAGAGACACCCTGTGGAGAGCCTGCCCCACCTCTCAGCACCACGAAGACACAGGTGCTGACGCCCAAAGGCACTTCCAAGTCCTGTGCTGCCCTGCCTTCCCCGCAGAACCCTCCACCTCCGAACTCTCCGAGCCCCGGAGAAGGGGCAGGGATACCTCGTTGTGCTGGAAGCCGGGACAGCGCAAGGCAATTCAGCATCCTACAGCCGGATGGCCTCAACGTTCGGGGCCAGCAAAGCACCCTGCCCTGCGCACTACTGGACAAGAAGGCTGAAGAAGGTTGCCATCTTATCAAAGCTGGAGGGGAAGAAACTGCAGTGAATATCACAACAGGTACGCTGCCTGCAGCTGTTAGGTGCTACCGCTCAACACAGTCCCAGGTAAGGAGTGCCGACACCTTCCTCAGCCTCACAGACCCTCTGCGAGCCCAGGGACCTGGCCTCACTGACTTAGGGCTCCCACAGACGGGAATTTGCTCTCCGAGGAAATGCGACCTTTCCTCCCCAAAACATGAGCTGGAACATGGATGGAACCGGAATGGGAAGCACTGAGCTCCATTACCCTGAAGCCCAGGGGGGGACACCCTGGTGTCGTGGATGGTTTACTTGTCCTACGCCATTCAAAAAAGCACCAACATCCCTCTGAGGCCGTACGTTAGTTTTACCCTTGGGCAGCCTGTCTTACTGAAACGAATCTTCCCAACGAACCTCAGGTTCTCCTGATCCTCCCCTTCTTGACTAACAAAAGCCTTCCACTGGAGTGGGCTATGACTTTACTCCGATTGTGGATGACCACGGATCTGTGGTTTGACAGCGTGATGTAGGTCTTCCCAGCTGTCAAGGAGTTCCTGTCTAGCCTGATGTTGACATCTTCAGCGGCTCCATGAAGGCTTGTGTGAATATCTTCACCTGGAACAAAGCAAAAGCGAGACTTTGCTCATCGCCCTTGCTGATGGGAGTACAAGGAACAGAGGAAGCCACAGGGAACAGAAGTGTCACAGCCTTTAGCTGTATTAGCAGTTCCACAGATCAATACCTTTATCACAGCCTGATAGCTGCATGTGTACAGCACGAGGATGTCCTGGACACCACCTTAAGCACCTTATTTCTGGGTGGGCTTGTGAAGATTTATCCCCAAGGTGACCCTGTCTACAGGGGGACTTTTTCAGATGTGCCCAGGTGGCCTTTGGGTTGCCATCCCACTCGGGTCCCAGGGAATTCTGCATCTGAGTCGTTCAGGTGACTCTCAGGAGTCCCACCTCGGTCACGGCTCGCCCAGAGTCTCCTGCAAGCACGCCACCGGGGTTGTGTCTCTCCTGATCCCTTGTTGCCAACAAGCCAAGGTGCCTGGGGCATGCAGGCAGAAGAGGGAGGCAAGCAAAGTGACAGCCCACGGCAGGATGGGACGCAGATGAGAACTTCACTGTGTTGGAGCAGCAGCACCCTCACTTGCTGTGTGTCTGTGCAGACAGGTCGGAACGAGACTGGTGGGGCACGGCCCACGCCAACCTGCCCATCACAGCCCTGCAAGCCCATTTCTTCTGCCTGGAGCCTGTCGGTGCCTGTGCCTGAGCGTGCAAGTCTGCACCGAGTATTCCCAAGCTGTCCCACAACCCGAGCGAGCACGCCTTTGCTTTCCACCTCAGACCGAAGAGGAGAGAGCCCCTGGCTGCACACAGCAGCCGATTAACGCCTGGAGTCTTGCTGGAGCACCCGCCAGCACTTCACCCTCCAGAAGAGACCCCCACCAAAGCGTCCCTCACTGCCAGAGCTTCCAAACCTTCATTCTTCCCAACCAAGCAACTCCTGGGAGTCAACCATCTCAAACTTGAGCACCGAGCCTACTCTGCCTGTTGCAGGTGAGGGTTTCCAGGTGAGAAGCAAACCACAAACACGAGACATTCTCCGTCGAAATGGCACTTCTGTGGAGCGTGTTTAAAGCCTCAGAGCCAGCCCCAGCTGAGAAGGGCAGCGACCCGGCCATCCCTGGAGAGCATCCCCCTGCCGAGGCAGAGCCTTCTCCTCGCTGCACGGGTTACAGCAAGGCAGCCAGGGGATGGACCTGCCTTTCCAAGGCGGCCACGCAACAGCACGGGGGAGAGCTGGCGGTGTCCTACACGGACTCCTTAAACCCTAAGGCAGACACAATGCGGCGAATCACAGCCGTGCCAGGAGAAAGAGAGCCCCTCTCTTGGAGGGAGGTTGGGAATGAATCACCCTTCAAACAGATCTCTGCAGCCATTCCCTCACCTCCACACATGGAGAGTTCAGCCTTCGTGCCTGTATAACCTCAACTTCTCTGCTCTTAAGGGAGCCCAGGAGGAGTGGGAGGGATTCGTGGCCAGAGATGAGTTATGTTGCGAGAGAAACAGCGACGTCTCCAATGACTGGACAGCCTGCTTTCTGGAACGGACAACTTAGCGTAGAAAAATAACTGAGGTTCAGAAGCGTTACAGAGGCAGGTGTGCTTTATAAGCACTGCCTCCCCCCTCCGCTGAATCCTCGGCGTACGTTGGCAAGCAGAGGAAGCAGGACCCAAGAAATGGGAGACATGCACAGTGCTTTGAGCATGTACAACTCGGGTTCATGGAAACATGACATGAAAAATGCTCTACGAGACAACAAAGTACTGCAAAATGAACTCCACGAAAACTATCATGATCTCCCTGTCTAAACCCATGGCCAGGTGGGTCTTGAAATAATGGGTATAGTTCTGATCTTAAAAACCAACCTGAAGCCTTTGAAATTTAATCGTTCTTTCTGCCCTTCTCCAAAGTACAGAGCAGCTTCTATACGAAGACTGAACAGGATTCCTCAACCTAGAAACCACACAGGAGATAGGTAGGTTTGTAGAAGTATGAATGGCCTGGGAAAAAGTGAACGAGGAAAAAGTTGTCACAATTTGTTGTAAAACAGGAACCTGAGGGCCTGAAATGGTATTAGTCAAAATTAGAGAAAAGTAGTACTAGTACTTTTCCAAGGAATATTCCTTCCTTTGGAACGTACTGCCATAGGTGCCTACAGGCGCTCATCGCTATAAATCCACAAAGCAACTGGACAAAGGCTTGGAAGGTAAAACCATCAGAAGCGATTAAACAAAGACGTGAATAAAGCCTCCAGCACAGAAAAATGCTGCCTCCAAGGCCCACGAGGGAGAAAGCATATGCACTGCCTGCTTCTACACGCTTTGCTAAGCATCCCCTACCGCTGCTCTCCTGGAGAGCACTTACACTCCCGGCTGCAGGCACCGAGGACGCTTCTGAAGGCTGGAGGGCTTTGCCGGAGCACCTTCTACCACAGAGAGAAGGATCTGGCATCGTGCTGACTGTGTAAACCCACAAACCTCCCGGTACAGACGAGAGCGTGCAGACGCCAGCGAGTCAGGAGGGAGCAGCAGGTCTTTCTGCCAGGCAGATAAACTGACACAGCAGAGCTGTCAGGGTTGGCCCAGGGCAGCTGCAGGCTTCATGGCCTGGGTGCCAAATCAGATGTGACATTTATTTAAGACTCTTGATGGTTTAATATATAAGTCTGGAGGAAAAGAAAAAAACAACAACAAAACAATCTCTGTACTGTACCAGCAATGTAGCCCTAGGTATTTCACCTGATGGGGTAATGTCCATGGGTCTGTGCTTTGGGACGCTTTGCTGCCATGAAAGCACATTTACTGAATCCAGACGTACCTGCCCTATCGTTACTTACACAACACGATGATCTTATTACAGGCTGTCAGCTCTCTCATTCTTACACGCTTTTGACGTATTTCCCAGAGACAGCAGGACACAGCTCACTCTGCAACCTGAACAAAGCAACACCTGAACTTGAAATTAAAAGAGAGGCTTCTTACACAGCAGCAGAGCAGGTGCTTTGGGCTGTGCACTCCTGAGCGATGCTCTCTGAGACAGCGGGAACACCACCGTGTTTTATTCCAGCATCCATCTGCATGGCTATGGCCACCGGTATCTCAGCACATCATGGTAACTTTTAACTATCTGAAAGTAAGAAACCCAGCACTGGGTCATCCTCTGGGGGGCCTGTTGTGCAGGAGGAGAGGGAATTTACAGAAGAGCTAAAATATCTTTCCGAATATTAAGCAAACCCTTGAACAAGATTTCAAAACAAATTTCAGGTTTTATGAAGAATGCGTTCCCAGCATTCAACAGCCAGTACCTTCCCCCATCGATTACTGCTCTAAATATTAGGAAGCTGGTAGCCAGATGGATTAGACTGAAGAGAAACAAAACAGCACTCTGCTGCCTTTCGTCCTCACCGTAATATTCTCCCTCTATCCCTGTAACTCCCTCCTCGCTGAATTTGGATTTTAAACCTTTTTAGGAGTGCATGACAGTCAGGTTCAGAATATTTGGGTAACAGGGAAAGCAAGTTTAAGTTAATTTGCCCAGTTTGTCAGAAAACTACGTCTGGCTCTCACCTCTTCTAAAAGAGACAGGTCCTGCTGCTTTTTCACTGAAAATACAAGGAAGCAACGAAAGCTGAGCTCTTCACTCAGAAGTGTCATTGTACCTCCACATCGACCCTTTGAGCAGTTCTTTTGCTCCTGCTACTATCACGATACCCAACTGCCTCACCATCACCAGCATATTCTGGTTTTTCAAACAGCATGCAAAGGTCTGCTGGTACCACTTCACCACCGGAGAAGGGAGTCACTTCAACCAGGCTAACGATCTCTGGAAAGCGAGAGGAGTCCCCTGCGGCTGGATCCAGCCCTCCCCACCATATGCTTTTGGCTGCACCTCCCACAGAGCTACCTCGGTCAGAGCCAGGAGCGCTGCTCTGAGCTGTTTTGCTGTCAGGAAGCTAATGGCATCACCTACAAAGTGTGCTGGGTCTCCGACAAAGGCCACCTGTCAGTCCCCACGCTCCTATTTCCAGCACTAGAGCAAAACACAGGGCAGCGACAGTCATTTTTAAGTGCTTCTCTGAGGCAGTGCTCATGAGCTACCTTCAGACATCATTAAAACCATCGTGCTAGTTACTCCAGCCCTAGGAGCAGCTTGTTTATAAACCTCACCATTAAATAACTGCTGCCAGCACAGGGGTTTCTACAGGACCATTGCCCAGGCTACAACAAAGCTCAGGGCACCCTAATCATCACTGCTGCCACAGCTGATGCTGTCAACAGCTAAAGCCCCCAGCAACGCCCCCTCTGAGCCCATGCAGCCCATCACAAGGAAAGGATCTGCTACCCCAGAGCACTGCAAGCCACCGTGAGACAACAGATGGGCAGGAAAAGGCAGATGGAGAGCAATGACCAGCCACAGCGTCTACGGGACAGGTCGCAGGCTCTTCAGACGGCTCTCCTGCACTTAGGAGTCACCTTGCTTTCCACCAGGCTCCTTGTTGTGCATCCTCCTGTAATGGAGCACCCAAAGTATTCCCCATTACCTCCTCCGCACCGTGCTTAGGAAGGGCTGTTGGCTTTCTTACAGGATGAAATACTCCAGCGCAGGAATATCTGGGAGCCAGCACAGAGCCTTTGTGCTGCCCAGTGTGACGGAGCCTCGCAGAATGGACTGAAAGGACAATGAAACTGTTGGATAACACAAGACAGCGCTGCCGCATATCCAGGATGCCGTGGGCTATATATAATCATTATTGGTACTACAGCCATGATACGCTGGGGTTGCTGATCACTGAAACACTGCTTTTGGCCCATGGGGAAAAACAGGGCAGGAACCTTCATTCTGATTGCCTGGCAAAGACATGCTTAATACGCCACTTCATATATCAATCACCCTTCAAGCTACTCTTCTGCTTCTCAGCAGACGTTGATTGATCCACCAGGAAAGGAGACTAATGAATGGTCAGTTCTGCCCCAAAACGCATCCAGGGTTCATGGCACCTAAGAACATACTAGTGATTTCCACTGATGATAGAAGAGACAAGCTGCAGTCCAGGATGCCCTGCAAAGAGATGAAAACTACATTCTCCAGATATCCTTCACAGGCTAAGAATGGGATAGGCGGCGTCACATGGAAGTCTGCTTCTGGGGATGAACAAAACAGCCAAAACTGAGACTTTTGGCAAGTCCTGAGCCTCCTCTGCTCTGGCTGGAGTCAGTACAAACCGCAAGGGCTCAGCAATCTGAGTGATCTCAGGAACGTGAAACGCAACACAGCAAGGGCTGAACTTCAGCTAAACCCTGCTGCCTATCCACATCCATCCGTGGGTTTGCAGAGAGAAAAGACAAAGGCTTGATCTAGAGGCTAAGCCAATAGGATTTTCATTTTGTTTTCAAACAAGTTCCTGGAAGCTACTGATGGCAGTGCCAGCCTGGCAAGATGACAGGACCTTCGGTAGAAAGGGGGTTCTTAAAGGAAAGAGAAGAGAGGCATGCAGAGGTGGTTGTCTTCTCCAAAGTCTACACAAAACCACAGACTAATATCACAGCAAGGTAATGTTTTACTCTTGCGAGTAGCTGAGATGCCCACAGGTGTTCAGCCTCAAACATCAATAAACACGTAGGGCTGGGATTTAATGAGCTTCCTGCGTGTGTACAGTGGCCACTAACACACCGCCAAGCCCTTGCAGAGGTGGCCTCATTTACCAACGTAAGCTGATCCAGCTAAGCCCAGCATCAATTTCAGCTGAAGAAAGGGATTCAGCACCCCAACACACCGACATTCCCGGCTGGGAACCCCATGCTGATCTGTGCAGGAGCTGAGCAGTCAGCAACGCCCCTGACAATTCCCCTCGGCCCATTTGCAACGCGATGCAGCCCCTACCACAGTTTCCCACCGCGGCCGAGATGCACAGGCTGTGCTTGCCCTGCTGCCAGCCGAGCACACCCGGTTCTGTAGTTACCGTCATCTTCACCAAACCCAAATGGCTCTAACACACCACACCAAA
Source organism: Falco peregrinus (assembly GCF_023634155.1). NCBI lineage: Eukaryota > Metazoa > Chordata > Aves > Falconiformes > Falconidae > Falco > Falco peregrinus. Next base: position 548,009 of record NC_073734.1, on the reverse strand, counting down.
CTCTCTGTCGTGCCACAGGTGACTGAAGAGCTCCACATCAGCTCCCTAATTAATCGTCTTTCATATGCCTTGATTTTTCCTGTGATCTCATGCCTCATCTTCCCCCATTTGTGATGAAACCTCGGTGCTTTCTCAAGCTGGCGGTTATCACTCACAGCTCCAGAGGCTGCTGCAGCACAGAGAAGCTGCCTGTGGTTAGACCGAGAAGGGCAGAGGCACCTCAGGGCAGTGGCTCAGGCCGTCCTGTGTAGGGCAGAAGACCCAGATCCTCTTCTGACATCCCCTGCCACCCTGAGCATTGCTGCCGCACTAAATACAGTGATCCCCAGCCAGTTCTTCCAGATCTACCCAAGAAATTCTTTTGTTATTATTTTTTATGCTTACGTTGCCCTAAGGAGATCTTGTCTATCGTGCAAGTGTTGGTGCTGGCTTAGAGGAAGGGGAAGATCTGAGGCCAGCTCATCACGCTTACTGACCAACCCAAACCACACATCCCAGTAGCTCTCCGGTGCTCAGTACCAAACCCCCCTGCAGCAGCCCCCTGAGTGCGGGCAGCCTAAGCAGCAGCTGCTGGCCAGCCTTCGGGACTGGGGGGCTGGCGGGAGCCTGCCAGGGAGGAGACGGCTCCGGCAGGGCTTGCTTCTCCACGCTGCAGGCTGGAATCACCACCCCTGACGCGTTTGACAAACACACAGATGTGGTGCTTCGGGACACAGTTTAGTGGTGGGCTTGGCAATCCGGGGTTAAGTTGGACTTGGTCATCTTCAAGGTCTTTTCCAACCTCCATCATTCTATGATTCTACGAGGCTGCTGGCATTTGCCCCACGCCTAGCAAGCAGCAATGGGGAGGAAACGGTGCTGGGGACCCCCTGCTTCCAGGGCCAGGCAGCAAAGCTCAGCGGCGGGGGAACAAGGCAGCCAGACCCCTCCCTGACCCAGGGCAAGGCAAGCTCTGCTCCACATCGTCTCCAGCTCCCAGCGTGCTGCACTGAAGAAGTCTGTTTAGCTGCTCTCTCCTGCCATATAGGAATAACCTGAATCTGGCACAGAGCAAGTTTTGCTGCCCAGGGCTCAGGAGGGGAGACATGACTTCACCCACTTCCTACGGGGACAGGAACTGAGCCAGCGCAGGAAAACTCACTCTGATTAACAACCACGGAGCCAGAATCAGACCCTGCTCGCACTTTCTACCTGCCCTTGAAGTAAGCAATTGAGGAGCCGAGGCTGAACTCCCCCATCTGTGCCCTGGGCGTGCAGAACCACAAAGGATGCTCTGAGCCTGGGTCTGCCATCCACAGCAAACAAGCCAAGATTTGCTTTAGCACAGCTCCTGCTCAGCAGCTGTCAGCCCTCCTGCAAGCTGTGTGGGAAGTTGAGGGAAAACAGGGTATTCATCTGCCAAACACCTAGACGGTTCCTCAGCAGGCTTTTAGCACAAGGCTGGAGGCTTCCAGCAGGACCAAAACCACCGAGAACTACTCCTGAGCCACACACGTTACCTCTCTTCTGGGGAAACCGCTTTTTGGGGCTCTGAACCAAGGGGAGACAGAAGAGTAATGGAATAGGCAGTTCTGCTTGAGGGCTGCCTCCTCTTGGGTGTGCTGTCTCCTAAAATACTCCTATGGGTATGGGTTCTGATCTCCCCCCTCAAAGAGGGTGAGATCCTGCCCCAGGCTTTTGCTTCTGCATTAGACTCACAGAGCTACTGAAAGAGAGCCATCCGCATCACTACTTTTATTACTGACAGCAATAAAAGCATCTCAATACATAGCGTCCGTCGGCCACGCACAAGCTCAGTGGTGCTTTGCTAATTACTGAAGTTTTCTGTGCTGACAAAGAGATGCCAAGGGATGCAGCAACCGATGGGGAAAAACTGCACAGAGGAATTTCAATACCGCACCACAGATCCCCTGGGCTAGAAGCGTGTTGTAGCGCCTTGCCACAAGGGCCAGTGGGCACTGGAGGCACCCACATACAGGCACAGGATCTGGTCCTACACCTTGAAGACCACCCATCATACTATACTAGTACTCGTTGGAGACAGGAGCCTAATGTGAGTCAGCATTTAGGGAGCTCTGAGTAGAGAAGCAATTCTCCTTCCACAACTCCAAGCATCTCGCCGGCACCTCCTGTCTCTGGCAGCCTTCTTCACCTGCATGGAGCACCTGCCGTAGACGTTATTGTTTTGGATGGCATTGGACTGGTGGATTTGCTTTGCACCTCTGGCACACCTCTGGGAACCCGTCATGCATCTCCTCAGCCACGTGTCCCTGAGCAAAGCTCACCTTCCCACACCAAGCTGGTGCTACGCTGCCAGGTTGCAATAAATGTTACTGCAGCAAGCTGGGTTTGGTGTACAATCAGCAGCACTCAGGGCAAGCAGCTTGGGCATCATCTCACTTGAGCAGGACTTGACAGCTGAAAGAATATCAAAACTTCATGAATACTGGATTGGTTGAGACTAGGACTTACCTCCATAAACTTATTTTCCCACATCCACACGGTCCACACAGGGTGGGCTGAACGTCATCTGGGAAAGGCCAAGTGACCGACAGGACTTTCAGTGGTATTGAAACCTTTTCCAAAGCTGTACGAGTGCTTCGCACGCAGGTTTCAGAAACCCTTTCAAGTACCATAATCTGATGTTAAGGTGCTGGACAGGGATATGCTGGAGCCCAGAACATCCCAAGTCACCCTCATTTCAGTACGAGCTGGGATTTTTCACACCCAGACACATGTACACAGGCGAAAAGGAGGAGTTTAGGCATGTAAAGCACTGAAGGACAAGTTTTCATTGTAAATCATTACGCTCATAGCAGCAAACATTTTCTCCACACTCATCCATAAATTTGGAGCAACAGAACCGCCACCACACACACAGTCTATCCAGGGGACAGTACCTGTGCTCCTAACCAGCCCAAAAGACACACAATTTAAATCAACCAAATCATACGCTAAGGGAAAAATTGTGACTTGTTCACATGGAAGAGCTCCATGCTTGCTTAAGCAATGCTGGGGACAGATCTGACCCAGCTTCAGCAGAAATTTAAGCAATGTTCACCTGATCCTGCGTAAGTCACCCTAAGAAGGGTGTGATCCATTGAGAACGACTGCTGCCTGCGAGCAAGTCAGTACTGATACACAGCCAAGCGAGGGAAACGCCTCCCAACACCTTAAACTGCTGTTTTGCTCTTAGCACTTCTGTTTCTTAATAAACACTCTGTTGGTGGCTCTGAAAGAGCAACCCGGCTGCTTTCTGTACGCGCGTCACAGGGAGCCTGCCGTGGTGCCGGACACATTAGCCAGGGCTCGCCACGCGAGGTCAGGGAACGCTGTCTGGTGCTCTGCACTACTCCTGCAATAAGCTCTGCACCACACCTCGAAAGACTGATTGATTACACGTTTCTGCTTCACTTTAGCAATTCATCTCAGCAGCCTTTCACTTACCTGTACGCTTCAAAGCTAGAGAGATAATCCCTTCATTATCCCCTTGCTCTCCTTCGCAATTCGTAGTTTATTTCAAAATAACTGCAACATTGTACTGGCAGGCAGGAATGAAATCCTGGGTTCATCTCCCAGGGAGCTGCACGTGTTCCTGGGAAAACACCCATCTCAGAGCCAGCAGAGAGTTTATCCCCGTGGCCTACCCACACAAATCACTTTTGCAAAGATTGACTATGGGGGAACCAGCTGTTTCAGTAAGAACAAGACTCTCAGGTTTTTCAAAGCAAGCCACGAAGATCCTGGCCCTAATTATTCGCTCACTCTGTTCCGTCACAAAGTATAAACCCTACGGCCCTAATCTCCACTGTCACTGCTCATCTGCCCCAGAGAAATTCTAGCCCTCTGAATTTTATCCTATAGATTCTGTATAGGCATACAAATAAGGCACGTTTTTGTGCTTCCCTAGCTGATATTTCAGTCACCCGTCCTAGAAACTGTTACCCAAAACAATAAGCTCCTCTGAGTGAGCATCAACCATTCTCCGTGAATATGTCAATAACTGGAAAACATTAGACAAAGATGAAATAAGTCGTGAGGCTACATAAGTGTTTGGAAGATACAGGAGCATTTGTAACTTCCACAAACCCAAGACAACTAAAATGCTCTTTGCCGGGCTAAAGCAGCACACAGTATCCCCTCGGTTAGGACACCACACTTCCAAGGACCAACGCTGAGGAACAGGGACAAACCAAACCTCCCTCTCAGGCGAGAGGAAACACACGCCAAGTGCCTTCACGCAACTGAGGAAGCGCCTCGTTCGGCACCACAACATACCCCTGCTGAGCCAAGGCCGACAGAAGCATTCTAACATGGCGCCTTTTCCTAAAGATATTCCCCGCTTACTCTTCAGTGAAGCGTAAAGCTGATGGTGTTTCTGTGGCCTGACCTCAGCTTCTCCTAGCCTAATATAAATGTTACACCTATCTCGGGAGGCAGCGAGCTCTTCCTGCCAAATCCCAAGAGCCCTCAAGTCCTGGCTGCATTAGTCCTGATGTCGTGAGCTGTGGGAGAAGGCAAAAAGAAAGAACAAGGCTCTGCGGCAAAACAACGTAGAAGCAGTGCAGGGGACAGATGTGTAAGAGACAGCGGCATTGGAGCGAGTCTGACAGAGGCACGCATTCCCACGTCGCGCTTCAAACATAGCACCGCCAAGGAATGAAGCTTCACACGTGCATATGCACACCGTAACGGAGAATCAAGGTTCCTCCCGCCTCCGACTCAGCAACTCCCAGCAAAACCCGATTCCAAAAAACCTCATTCCTGCTTGAGGGGATGCACTTTAAAAGCCCCCTAAACACCAACTATTTGTCACTTTTCTTTGAGGCAAAGCCGGGACAGGGGAGATACACCTGGAGAGGCAATTAAGGTGACCGGGACAACAGGGAATGATGGCAGATGGCAGTCATGGGGGGTGCTGGGTGGAGAGCACCCAGCCGACACCAGCATCCCCCAGGGAGAGACCGGCACACAGCCACACAGAACGAGGGCACACGCAGCCTTTGCCCCTTACCTGCTCACTTAAGCACCGAAACATACAGAGGTTTTGAAAGAAAAGGTTTTAGAAGTAGTCTGCAAAGCAAGCTTAACATTTTTCTGCTTTGAAAGGTCTCTGTTTTGAAGGACGCAGAGACTGGGCACCATGCAGTGCCCAGACCTTACCTGTGTCATAGTGAACTGTCAGGGGCCTGGAATAATCACCAGTCTTCTCTGGGTGGAAGTCCACCGTTACTTGCATGGCATCGCCAATCCCAAGAGTCCCAGCAGAGGGATCAACAGAGAAAGGGCTGCAACACGGAGAGGCACATCAGGATTATTGTGGGACCTTTGGGGACTACGTTCCTTCTGCCGTCCAGCTCACTCCAGCTCACCTGTATTAGCAAGGGGCCAAGAAACCACAGTCAGCAGCAGAAAAAGAGAACATACAGGGCCAGGAACTGAGCCACCGACCCAACTCCTGAAGAGCTCCAGCACTCAGAAGATCCTAAGCTATAAAATGACCTCGTCTCCCCCATACCCTGCATCCAGTTTTCTGCAGCAAGGCTCAAGAGTCTGACTGCTAGCGATACGATCGGAGGAGGGTTTTTGAAGGGCACGGAGATGGCAAGAGTTATTTGCATGCACAACTTGACACTGAGTTCCTCAGGAATCCGTCTTTTCCTGCCACCTATAAACCTCAAGAGATGCAAATGTCAAGGCAATACCTGTCCCAGTGAGATTACAGCCTGGAAATCAGACAGGGAGAACAGAAGTTTATTCTTGAATGACCGGAGAATAATTAGACTTTAACGGCAGAATTAATCTATCTTTCTTTTTTTTTTTTTTTACCTTGAAAGCATCCTGGGTTTGCCTCAGAAAGGGCACATTTTATCAGCATTTCAATGAAAGCTGTTCTAAGCAAAGAAAAATCTGTACGAGTGCAAAGGCAGATTAGAGTGATACAGAAACAAGAAAACAAGACACAAAAGGAGTATCCCATTTACAGCCTGAACAATTAAATCTCTAGCTAAATGAAGCACCGCTAGCAGGAGCATATCAAGGCACCTTCAACAGGAGGTTTTCTGCGTATTCACAAGCAATGCAGTCTGGGGCTCTGGGTTGTAATCCAGGCTTGGTAACTGTTTGCTTGGCCTACTAGAGAAATTCTGTGCAATGTGTGGGAAATAGTATGAAAATGTGTCGGTGTACTTTAGATTTAACAAGAGCAATTATGATTTGTCGCCAGGTAAACAGCTCTCAGCTGACAGACACATAATTCAGTCCTTTAATGCTCAGGGAAAAGTCAGATGCAACATGTTTCTGCACAACAGCAGCTGGGCTTTGCGGCTCTTGTACAGCCTCACTTAGAAAGCAAAAGTTATTGGATTTAGTGCTTTGCTGGTGGTCAATTTGTCACCTTAAAAATATTTTCTGCAGAGTTTTACAGTGATTGGGGAGTGCAGCCCACAGAAATAATGAGAAAAAATGGAGCCATGCGCAAGCTGAGCTTCGCTCATGGAAGCAGCGACAGCTGATGAAATTGCTGGAGTTCCTGCTCATTAAGGAGACACTGATGCAATTGGGGGCCTGACCTGCTCCCATCACGACTAGCAAGAACATCGCCAGTGACTAATGGGGAAGCATTGGGCCCGCAATGTTCACGTGCTGGACCTGAGGCTTTTGAGAGGGAGGAGGAAAGCCAAGGCGCCGCCAGCCTCAGAACCGGGCTGCTCTACATGGCCCTGCACCTGCGCTGGGGGTTGTGCCTGGTTATACTGGGCAGGGCTCTGCTGGTGCTTGGCGGGGATCACTGCCTGCTGTGGGAAAGGCACAGAAAAATTCCCCCCCACCTCTTTTAGTTTGTTGTTTTTACCAGAAACATTGCCAGAACAGAAAAGCTGCCGGTTAAGGGCCACACTTCAGCACTACCTCCCATCCCATGCCCTTCCTACTCCATCCCCATGTCTGCATACCCCTGCCCTCAGATAGCTGGGATGGGAATGACACTCCTGAGGATGACTTCAGGGGATGCCCGAGAAAGTAGATACCTTCACATCTTCAAATTACCAGAGAAGAGGATCCCACCGAGGTCAGGACTCATTCTCAGGACTGAGAAACAGAGCACAAGTCAGACACCGCACCTCCTGCCTCCCACCCCACGCTGTACCCGCAGGACAACTTGGTTCCTGCTGTAGCAGGAGCTTGGTATCCCTCACGTAGACCTGCTTCTCCAAGACCCAGAGGGATGTAAGGTCCATGCTTCACCTGAACTCTGAACTTCAGTCCACATCACTAAGCTGTTCCCTGCAGCCTACAGATAAGAGATGCTAAGGAAACGTCCCTGACACACTAATAGCCACACGGAAACCACTGCCAACAGATGAAACTGGCAGGCTAAACTTTGGCCTTTTAGCCATTAATTGTGAGCTGTTCTTTACGGTAATTCTTGTCCTGTTAGATCTACCCTTGTAATGAATAACTACCGCTCCTGACAAAACAGGAAAGATAAGGTTTGGAGGTTTATTAATAGCTCTTCTTCTGACATGCTTTTCAACTACGTCCATTTGTACGTTTGCTTTGTTGTACAACATCTAAACTTTCACAGGTCCAGATCTCCCAACGGTGCCTTGCAATCCCCAGCTTGTATAAACTCATCTAGCCGCACCAATCTGAGGGAGACCTTCCCAGCAGAACCTGCTGAGATCTTGCCCGTAATTGCCCTTCAGAAAGGGAACAACACCAGATTAGTAAGCAATTTCATTGTGATCTGCCTTGGCGTTTACATCTTGCTTGCTTTCACCAGGCATCAGCTCCCCAAGCTGGGCAAAAGTTAAATCCCATGAGGATACCACGGGCAAAATACTCCTGACAATTTAGCAACCAACTGACAAGTGAACAACGCTGACAGTTCTGTGGCTCAGCTTTCGCGACTACCGCGCTGCCTTTCCTCCTGGAACCATACGTTTAGTCAGTGCAGCGTGCAACGAGGCTGCAACATACTTCGTCCCATGGTATGTTTCTCTTCTACAACCAAAACCCCTTTACTCCTCTGGTGCCTTAATTTGCATTATAAAATCATCTGAGTTTGTGAGAATTGATTTCATTAAAAGCTGCCTCCAACCCCAAGACCGACAGTAAAATTACTGGTGATTGAATTGCCCCCTCTGTCAACTAAGACCTATTGCAGGAAAAAAACCCCAAAGATCACTTAATCTTGGCATACGTAATGTTTTGGTAATGGTATAAAAGCCAAAGTCGAGCACTGTAACCACTCCAGTAAACACAGTCTGTTAGGTCAAAGCATCCAAGACTCCATCTCCATACTGAAAAAATCCTGCACAGAGCCAGCATCTCACAAGCTCTCTCTTTCCCTCTTTCCCTGCACGTAGGCTCTGTTGTCACATCCCTGTACATCCCATGGTAACTCTCCAGCCCCACACCTCCATGTAGTATAATGGGTACTGCAGGGAGGGATGCAAGGCGGCTCCTGGCACTGTGCCATGTAGGATCATTTCCTGAGCTTCCAGAGCTTGATGGGACATTCCTAAATGGACCTTCTCAGACAGATCCTCTCTAACCCATAGCACAGCATAGCACAGTGTAACGTCAGGAAAAGGCAGTGCTGCACTGAGATCTGCTTCCAGGCACCATTTTCAACTGAAATGTACTGGAATGACATTTATCTCCATGAATGCCGTGGAGAAGAAACTCACTAACCAGCCTTAACAATGAGAACGGCAGGAAAAGACTTTCTATATTTATACTATTATTATTTTTTTTATTACTACACTATGCAGTGAACAGCTGGGTATGGGCATGCAGGGGGAGGACAGGCACAGAGCCAAGCTGCATAATGGGGAGTGCTTTGGTGTCAGGGTTCCCACACACACACACACACACACACCCTTTACGAAAGAGGAGTCAAAACGTGTCCATGTTTTCTGGTAGATACCATGGCAAGGGAGAGTTCTGAACAAGCAACAGCAGAAGGATGCTGAATTGGCTCCGTGGATTCATTTGAGAGCTCTGCCGTGGAGTAAAATACACCACACGAGTCCTTAGATAAAGTTGTAAGAGGCAAGGAATGTCCTTATGAAGTGACCCGCTGCAAGAGCAGAGCTCGCAGTACTGACCGAGAGGAAAGGTTAGCATTGGAGATGGGCTGAAAAATGCACTGAAGGTGAAAGCTGGTAGGTTACGCTTGATGCCAAGGGAATTTTGAGAAAGGAGGCAGAGAGAAGTGATACGAGCGGCGCACTGGACTAGGAAACTGTGGCGCCTGCAGCTGCCTTGCAAAGGGGCAAGAGCCTGAATTCGCCCAGGCCAGAAGACAGAAGTTGCAGCAACTAAGAAGTCTCAGTTGTGCAGAGAGAGAATGAAGGACACAGAGGCCAGCTGATGGTCCACAAACTTTGATCTCTCATTCCCTTCTACTCCACTAAGCCTCCTCCCCCTCTCACGTGCACGCATGCTTACACATAGCGGCACACAAAACTATTATGTGATATTGATGTTGGCTTTAACACAACACTACATCCGTACTCAGCAAAAGTTAAGCACACACTAAAGCTGCTTCAGTTCTCCACTAAATAGGAAGAGACTAAAACAGTCCTGAATGTAAGTCTGTAAGGCTGGCACTCCTACCACCTATGCCATAACTCTTAAATACTGCGTCTCGTATCTACACATTAAGCTCTCCAGGACAGGAAACACCACGCATTAATGTCCAAAGCACAGGTTTAAGTGTTTGTGATGCTGAACAATCATTACGGGAGTCATTCAAAAGAATGCAATGACATTAAACTAAAAACTTCCCCTGTCGTTAATAATGATGCAGCCTTGGTCACAGCCTCTAACGCAGGGAAATTAATCCCCTGACATGAGGAGGAAAACGGTCTCTCCCGCGAAAGCCTCTGTAAGTAGAGTTGTTCAAAGACAATTAACAGCTAATGACCTACTCGCCTGTGGAGCAGTGTATTGGTGAGACTCTCCAGCCAACTTGTCATGCCAGCTGGGAGGCCAGTTCTTTTCTGCTGGGGCTGCTGGAGCCACTGAGCTCACCTGGGACCTCGGGGCAGGCACCTGAGCAACTTCTCACAGCACAAGCAGCAGGGAACCCACTGTCACCCAGCGCAGTCCCCAGCACTGGCTGGAGAAACCACTCCTGGCACACCATGGCCTCATCGCACAGGGAGAACGTGGTTGTTCTGCTCCCAGGCTGCAAGGGGACGTGGTGACCTGGTCAAGAGTGGGGAGCACTCGGATTTTGAGTGGAGGATACAAGCTTGGGGGAGTACAGTCGAGATACTGGAGGGCTGGGCTGCTATTCAGGGGACACAGCAGAACCGCATGCAGCCGAGGGATGGAAAATGCAAAAACCTGTATTTGGGATGGAAGAATCCCTGGCAGTGCAGGCTGGTGGGCACGAAAGCCTTTCTACAGAAGAGGAGCTTAGGGGCTGGAGCACAGCACATACAGGGAGATGCTGGGATAAATGGCTTTGCACAGCCTTGAGAAGGAAAGACGAAGGCTGGTATCACTTGGTCTTACTTTTCGTGTTGAGTGCACACCTGATCAAACTTTGACACTGGTCTTGCTCTGAGCACTGTGTTTGCTCACATGATCTCCAGAGGTCTCTTCCAAAGTTATTCTAGGATTTTATCTTCTCCAGCAGCCCAATTCCGTTTCACATGTTCCCCGAATTTCTCATATTATTTCTTATACATCTGTGCATATATATAGGCAGATGGTAGACACACAGGCATTAGAGGAACTCAACCTTTAAGAAAGTTCCCAATGAGGAATTCGTTATGACATTTCGCTGAACACTTAAAGCAAAAAAAAAAAAAAGAGCAGAAAGACAGGAACCTCAGAGTATTTAAAAAAGAAATCTGAATGAAAGTGGGGGCGACCTAATTAGAATAAAATGCTGCTTATATTCAAAGATCATCAGTTTGAAATTTCAGACTGGCTTTCAAAAGTTCATAACGAAATGGAAGAGATGACTGATGCCTTTGGCTGACATGGGAAATCTTACCAGCTTTTGATCTCCACGCACACGCAATCCAGTTATTCAGAATTGTACTTTCTTGTGTAGTTTGAAATAAAGCTTTCGTAACGCTTCCCATCCCTTTGTTGCAAATCAGGACTGAAACATTCAATTGGTGAAGTTCAGCATAAAATCCATATCAAGCAGGATTCAACGTACGCCATATCACGCGATAGAACAGTTGGCAAGGACATTGCCAAGAGATGCTACACACGACTGGGTACTTGTTTTGGTGGTGACAAGTAGATCTGGAAATCCCAGAGGGAAGCTGTACAGGGATTTACAAGTTCCTGCCTATGTATTTCCACAGTGAAAAGAAGCAGCCTGCTTGAACAGCATCCTGGAAGCCTGCTTCAACAGCCTTGCCAGGCTTTGGTAGAAGCCTCTTGGACCTTCGCATTTCCCAGGAGAAAGAGCAAAGAGCCTTCTCTTGACCCCTGTTTTCCTGGGGAAGAAACCGAAGCAACTCAGGTGCACTAAGGCAGACGGCACGTCTTTGCTGCATTCTGGACCTCAGCTCCTACACCAAAACCTCTGGGACCAAGCAACACGGAGCTAACTACCAGCCAGCTGAAGTGGTTTCCTTGCAGGTGCAGTTTCCAAAACGCATTACCCTCTCCAGTTCAGCAAACTGGAAAACCAGTGACTGTCTTCTCAGACCAAGAGGAACAGTACAGGCTGTCCACGACACAGCACACATCAGGCGCTTGACCAGGAGACTGCCGAAATGCCACGTGCTTGTGGCCTCCCAGGGAATGGGTATATTGGGTCAATAGGGCCACATAACCACTTCAGAAGGTACTGAAGATCAAGGGGGTTGCTGGTAGCTACTACAGCATGCTAGAGCACTTTCCAGGAGATCTGAGAGAGACAAAGCTCTAGAAAAGGCTCCCAACCCACGCACCAGGCATTTGCTGCACCTTTTGCCTGTGCGCCCATCGGCATTCTGCTTTGGGGCTAAAGTGCAGGTTTGAAGCCGCTGCCAGCTCATCTCCACTTAAGAGCTCATTCTAATGAAGAATAGTGGATCCCAGGGACCAGATCAAACCTACTGGAAAACCAGGTTCTGGACCCCACAGGGTTTTTGTCAGGGTCTCAATACCAGTTGCTTTGATCTATCATCTCTGATTGCACTTGCTACTATAGACAAACTGCTGGTAAAGCTGATGATAAATTCTTAAATGTCTCTTCCACCAGCTCAGAGCTTGCCCATTTCTTAACACTGCCTTTGGTCTTCAGGAACTGAGCTCCTAGAGCTGTCGTCTGCCACGCAGGATCTTACACAGCCCGAGGGCAGTCCAGCTGCCTTCCTACATTTGCTCGTTCAATCTAACAGAATCAGTCTTGCACGACTGTGCACTGAAGACACCGTTGCACTATAAAACTCCACTCTGCAGCTTGCAGAGTTTTAGCAGAGGCTGCGCCATGCTTCAAACACTATAATCAACAGCAAACCCCACGTGCCCTGCCCATTTCCAGCCACGGCAGCAGTACAGCAGCTCACACGCTCTGGCTCCTTTTTGTCGCTGTTTACCAACTGTATTATCACACAACAGTGTTTTGCACAAAAAGAGATGAGCTCCCTACCTCTGAGGGCTGATGCAGTAGCGGGCCGCCCCGTTACCGATGTTGCGAACCAGCAGTGTTTTCTGGGTGCTGTACTTGACTGGACAGGCTGAGAAGTTCACCTGGTCGGGGAAGGCCAGGATAGCTCGGGCACCTATAGCTCGGAGAGGCACAACAAACTTCTCCCCTTTCTGTGATGCAGATGAGCTCGTGGAAATAATCCTGCGGGGAAAGAAACAATCTCAGCACAATGCTTTTAGTACTTTCCCCACGGCAGAAGGAAAACTGCTGTTTTCTATGGCTGTAGCAGTATCATTCAGTAACGCAACAGTACTTTTTACCTTCATGAGCTTTCATTCCAGTAGCATGACTTGCACAGGGTCGTTAACTTGCAAAGGAGAAACAACCCCATTGATTCACCTGCTTTTGCAGCAAGCTGGCAGCACCACAATTATCTGATGCTTTGATTCCGAGACACCAGAACAGTCTCTTCATGCAAGGGATCACAGCACTAACGCAACCTGCTTCGATCGCCACTGCAGACTATTGGAAGCACCACTGAGAACCCAGCTGTGCCACAGCACTAACTCCAGTGCCAGCAACGCGGCGACCTCGTTGAAGCTTGGCAGGGGATGCTCAGGTACACTTTCAAAAGGACTTCACCACATGCATAGTCAACGGTCAGTCTTCGGTGAAATACTTCACAAGCTGGACACGGTAATTGCGGCAGCGTCAGGGCAGTGCAGGGTACGGCTGTATTTCCTGCCCCTTCTCACAGCGTTATAGGGCCAAGGCTGGGGACACGCACCCTTCAAAAGCCACCTGATCCATCTCCCCACACCAGAGCTGGCTCAGCTCCAGACCCAAACTGTTTTTGCGAGAGGTTTCACAAGTACCTAAAAGCGCTAACAGTTGCACCCCTGCCCTCAGCAGCCTATGCCACCTCTGCGCTAGAATTAAAGGGTGTTAGTTCTTCCTGTGTCTGAACTCCGTTTCCCTTTACATCTCACCCAGCCTCAGGGGGCACAGGAGACAGCTCTGGCTGATGCCGTAATCACACCCCTCTGTAAGGTCTGTTCTAGAGGAGTAAGTGACGGCGTGCCTGGTTAGCACACCCACCCCAGGCAGGCGGCATCGGGAGCTGCACACGGGGGACACTCAGACACCCCACCAGAGCAAAGCCGGCTGTGCAGTCCCAGCCACTGCCTTCTGCAGAACAGAGCCAGGCAATCCCCCCCGCGCCCCGGCTGTCTGGCGTTTAGCAGCAGGAAGGCAAATCAAATTACCAAAACCATGTTACTGTAGAGATGAGCAGAGCAGTCTCCAGATGTATGGCGTGGCATCGCTGCGCTGGAACTATCACCTTGCCCCCACTGAAATCAGTGGTAAATCTGCTGCCATAGGGCCAGGAGCCATTACCCCCAGCAGCGCTCTTATGGATGAGCTGATAAAAACTCTGCTTCTCGTCACTCACTGGCTGCCCTGATTTTTTCCTCAGTGCTTTTAATTAAAATTTGATATTTTTATCACTGTTGAAGCAGCAAGCGCTTTAGGATTTTAATGATTTAGGAATTGCATACAGCAGCAAACTCCCTTCAGCAGAACCGATCCAGCCTCCGCCACAGCTGGGATTTCCTGCTCCTGTCCCCATCCCCTCCTGGAAGGGCCCTAAGGCAGCCAGCCCAGGCACAGACACGCACCTATTGCTCTAACGCAAGCGCTGACAGCCAGCGCCTCACCCACCACCCAGCACCTCGCCTACCACCTGCTCAGCTGGGGTTTAAGCTTGTCAATACAGATGCTGCCCCATCCAAGACAAAAAGAATAATCTCCTTTTCTAGACATCTCAAATATTCACCCTAGAAACTGCAGAAGGGCTTTTGCTTTTCCTATTTGGAAGGTAAAATACTAGGAAGGGAACTGCAGCAAGCAACCTGCATGATTTAATACCGCATTTCAGGAAAGCGTTTCATCTTCAGCAAGTCGTTCTGAGTTAGCAATTTTGTACTCAATCTTGCAGCCTAAGCCCTCTAAAATAAAAGCTATGGGCAGCCCATATGAATTTAAAGCACCTATTATCTGGCTACTTCACGTCCTGCACTGTTTCGATCCTCAGAAACTCATTAGCAAATGAAGAATGTTATTTGCTTTTGTTGTTGTTGTTCTTTTGGCCACACTACTGTAACAAAGGCATTGCAAAGCCAATTGAAAGCTACCTGCCTTATTAAGTCTTGGCATGCCATATTTACTCAGCTCCCTCTTCCAGGTGCCAGGTAGGCAGAGGAGGATGCAAGTTCAGATCAGCAGGAGGATAAAGAAAAAAGGAACTTCAACAACTGGAGCTACTTGGAGCAAGTAAAAGGAAGTAATTGTCAAGGTGTTGTCATTGCTAAGGAGCAAATGGATCAACAGCAATGCAATTAAGAGCCCAAGAAATAAATCCCCCCCAAAAGCAAGCACAGGCAGCCTTCCCAGCTCCGTTGCTGGTGAGGGGCGCTGGGACCACCTGCACAGCAATGCACAAGGGATTTCTCCAGGGACCTGAGGGCAAGGCTAAAGCAACAAGGATTTGGTTTCACAGAGACAACCACGACCTTGAGAGAGAAAGATGCCTCTCGCCATTCATGCAGATGCACATTATGCTCCAAGCCCCCTCTCCAGGGACACCGTGGGACATGGCATCCCGTGCAAGGCTTGACTCAGCACTTCAGAGCGGGCTGACCCTTCAGCCACGCTCTACCACCCCACCAACGTGGGACCTTGCACCAGGCTGAATGCAGCGCCAGCCCAAACAGGGGGAAACCCAAGGCAAGAGGGGTGCTAGGCAGAAGCTGGCTGTTTGTGCCACTGTGAACCCATGGTCCCTTAAGCTTTTGAAAGCTGAATTGCCCTCCCTTGGGGGCAACAGGTTGCAAAGCCTCTACTTCAGCACTGCCTCGTGTTACCAGGGCACTAACCCTGCTACGCACTTGCTTGCAGCCTAGGGGCACAGTTGAGACCAGTTCAAAATGTTGTTCTGCTTCGCAACTGCAAACCCTTAGCAGACTGTTTAAGACCAGGTTTCTAAATAAACGTGCCTGGATGACAGAGGGGTTGCATCCCATCTATGCTTTAAAGTTTGCTGTGTTTAGACACAGCTTCAGGCTATAGGTTTTCATGAAAACACGACTTCATCCTGCATACAACTCCCCTCTCAGTTTCACGGAAGGTACAGACAGTTGTACGATGGCTCCCCTTCTCGTGCTCCCCTGTGACAAGCAGTAAATTACAGGCTCTGGCCTTCCAGGTATCACCACTGGCGTCTGAACTGGCACCCACTGAGACTGAAGCAGCTGCTCGTCTTGGGTGTTGTTTCAGGCTCTTTGTAAACTCAGGCTAACAGTAATTACTGTCGCAGCAATATCAAGCCTAACTGCCCAGAACCCCAAACTCAGATGTCAGTTTCCCTGCATAACCTATCCCAAATGCTTCACTGAATTCCTTGCAGCAGCCAACCTGCAAAGAAAAGATCCTTGTAGCATGAGGTAACACAGCAAGCCAAGCAGGGAAAGCTCCCGCTGAAACCCTGATATAAAAAAAGGCTGGAAAATAAGGGCCGTGACAACAGAGGAGAGACCAGAGGATGAAGATCCGTTCGCAGCAGAGGGGGTGCCCCTGCGCCTGCCCCCCTCAGCCGCCGGTTCGCAGGAGTCTTTGAAATGAGTCACTTGGCTTCAGGTTCCTGTGGCGCCGCGCCATTTGCCTTGGTCTTCTGCCCCTTTCCTCCTCACAAGAGTCATCTTAAAAGTATTCTTGGAATAGCTTCTGTGCACAACAAAACATCTAGCAGGGCTGGGCTGAATTTTAAAGGACTTCATTTCAGTCATGCAATAACTCACCGTCCTGTCATATTTCAGAGTAATCAATGTGCATTAATTCAGTCTCCACTGAGCATCAGCAATGAATTTCACAAACCTCACAGACTGAACTTGCACTGCCTGAAAACAGTGCACTGCTACAGTGAAAAGAGCAAGAGGACAACACAGAATAAGCTCTGCTATGTTTTTATGTGCTTCTTGCTTCCTTCTTCCTTTACAATAAACTACTAATAAGCCTGAAGGACGCACAAATGGAAGTATTTCTGTCTGTTGTTTATCTGCCGGTCAGTGCCACAATGGTTTCCAGTTCAGCAGAGGCCGTCAGACCATGACGCAAGAACACATGGGAACAGGGGCTGGCACGAGAACACCCACGCTGTACAATGGAGCCATAAAACAGAAACGTGCAAATCAGAAGCAGCAAGAGTAACAAACTGGAAATGTTGCCCAGCAGAAAAATTAGCAGTTCATTTATAACACAAGTGCCAATAAACCAAGAGGCGGGTCGGCTATTCCTTTTCTGACAGTCTGACCACGTGGCACATTCCCAAATGACTGCGAGACAGTAGGAAACTGCTCATTTTCCAAGAAAGGGCTACGTGGCATTTCAGCCACTAACAACTCACATGGCCCTATTACTTAGGGCTGAGGCACAATTTTACTCCTTTCAATCAGGAGTGACTTCACTGAAGTCAGACTTACTCCAGGGAAGAACAGATTCAAAGCAAGAGAATGACACAAACCGGCTCCTCATCAGGAAGACCCAGACCCCACTTCACTGGGTTACCCACAGTCCCTGTGGATCATGCAGTATCAGAGATGTAGGAGTTATTCAAAGGCAGCACTCCTGAGCCTTCCACAACTAACACACAGATACTCTGCAGGCAAGCAACTGCAAGCCCAACACAGGTGGCTTTACAGAACCATCTCCCAAAGCCTGCCTCTTGGCTAAGGGCTTTTCAAGGTGCTCTGCACATCCTGACCATGCTACTGATGCATTTCTAGCTGAGCGACAGCACTCCGGCACTTTCCTGACTCACACTCCATCAAGTACGAGACAAAAAGTTCGATTTATACAACATTCTGGTTCTGCTGTAGAGTCCCCATGTGCTCCTCACCAAGCCGCCCACATCCCTCTCCCAATGCCCTGCAAGGAGCACAAAACCCAGGTCGGCAGAAACCGCCAGGGTGTCGCTCGAGCTGTGCAGAGGACCTCGCTGGCACAGCTCCCTAATGCCACACACTCACCAGTTCAAGGGCAAGACAAGGGACAAAGTACTGGACATGAGTGTTCCTGGGAGTTACCTCACCCTACTTCTATTTGGGGTGATGTTCATGTGTTGCTCTGCTGCTTCTCTGTAGTTGAAGAGCAGCTCTTTGCCCTTCATGGGAACCGATTTACTTCCATCCCAAAAATGAATGCTCATGAATACTAGTCAATCACATTTTAAAGGAAGCAGTGTCCCCTGCAAAGCCTACCTCGGTGGGATTAAGCTCTTATGTCACTTGGGCAGTATGGAGAACTGCCCTAAGCCAACATCATTTTAACCTTCCATACGAATGACGTAAAACAATTTCTCAGTCCCTCCGCAAAGCAACAGATCATTTCACAAGCATGGGGAGCCAGGCACCACAGGGCATTTCCTCTCTAGTTTGCTACAGCCATGCTGTTTGAGGATAGGACAGGGTGTTCAACTACATCTAAGCAGCAAACGGAAGATGAGAGAACAGCTGTGCCCAAAGAGAGCCTGCACCTCTGGCCTGGCACAGAAACACCAGCTGGCTCAGAGCGACCCCCTCACCTTGCATCACCCACAAAGTCACGCAAAGAACTGTGCCAAGAGGCAGCAGAGTGCTGGTGTAAAGAGTCAGCCTGTCTGTCTGTGTTCCCCTGCAGGGCTTCCTCCCTTCCATGCCAGGTACTAAACCCTTTTGCGTTAACAAGCCTCCAGGTAACACCGCCGCCCCTTCACATCACGGCACAGTGCCAGACTGCCAGGGCCACAGCACCGATGTTCCAACCTCCGAGCAAAAGCACGGCACACGGGGCAGGGAATAGGTGCCAGCTGACACAGCAACCACAGCCCCATGCACGCAGGCACAGCCACACCAGCGTGACTGCCCAAAGGCTCCAGGCTAACACTCTGCCTGCAGATGCTACCTGCCCCTTCACTCCTGTGTGCGCTCCAGATGCCTCAGTCCTCTGCAGCACACCAGCCTCCTGCTGGTTAAAGACATCTGGAGCTCAGCGTGCCTGGGCCAGGCTGGCTCCCTGCCACGAGCACAGCGCATCTTCTCCCCTAGAATCACAGCTGGAGCACAGGCGGGCAAGTATCCTCAGGGGCAGCACAGCGGCAAGGCTGGAACACAGAGGGTATGAAAAAGCATCACCTTCGCTCCAGCCCAGGGTGAGGCAGGGAACTGGTTGCCAGACGGGAAAGGGGAAAGCTCTCTGGATCTAGCCATTCCCCTAGCGTTTTCCATCATAATGAAGCCCCTAACATCGAGTAGAGAGGTGCGATGGCTAAACACCTTATCAGCACCCCTCCCTGCCATTTCCCTACTGTCCCACGTGCGCCTTCCCCTGAAAACGCCCAGGAAAGCACAGGGAGGGAACGCACAGCTCGTCAGTCCCTGCTGCGGTGGCATCGCATGGTGCTGCCAGCCAGGATGTGACCAGCTGCAGGCTGCCTGACCGCAGCCTAGAGCAAACCTCGCAGCACGGCATGGGCTATGACCGGTGTGCAAGAAAAGTGCCGGCTTCAGACAGAACGTTCCGCCGTCTCACTACTGCGGCCAACACGATATGCATTCAAGAAGCAACTCCAGTTTTCAAAGGTGGTGGTCCTCACTCTGATCAGGCTCAGCTTTGGGTCCTCCAAACAACAGGTTTGTATTTATGCAAACAGGCTTTTGTATTTATAATTATCAGAGCAAACCCGTAATTATGCAGCAATAGTCAGATACTAGAAACCAACACCATGAGAGGCCACCCCACCACACAGTGCACTCTTATCCCTGAAGCCAACAGACATGGCATTAAACGTTCCAGCACCAAAGGATAATCACAGTCTGAAGCATAGAAGAGCCTCCAGCCTATGACAGCATCATCTTCACCACAGGAAAAGTTTCCCCCAGCTGCAGATCCAGTGCAATGCCACCGAAACCAGGACAGTGCCTCAAAACCCACAGCAGATGCCCTGTTCTGAACCCAGCCCCGCAGGTTCACCTCCCACTGAAGGCACACACCTCTCGGGACCTCCAGTCTCACCTTGTTCTCATCAGGGGAGAAAACGATGCGGAAAGTCGCAAGCATGCCAGGCAGTACCTTGCGGCACACAGCATGGTGGCTGATCAGCTTGAAATAAGGTGAGCTCTCCAAGATGACCTTCACCAGCCCAGGAACCTGCAGAAAAGAGAGGAAAGTATGATCTTGCAGCTTGTGGAAACAGGGGGAGAAGAGGCCTGGTGATACCACCTTCACAAAGCACTTTTAGCTCTGGAGGTACATACACGTAACACATAAGAGTGAACATTAATCCCTTCTGCCTGGGCAAAACAGCTCGAGGCCAGAGGCAGCAGGGCGATGAAGGAAGGGCCAAGCAGGGAAGACACCAGCAGCACGGCGGTATAATATCTGAATCAAGTCACCCGTGTATTCAATAAGCCCAGAGAATCTGCTGGCTTCTGCCCGTACACATCCAGGCAGACATGCCCCTAGAAGGGGCATGTATTATCTGAACGCCAAACAGTACGTGTTAATCCTGGCGGAAGGAAGAAATTCACTTTAACGTGCTGGGTTTGAGCGGGGCAGTCAAGCTGCGGTGCTACAGTCATGTAGGCAGACCAGCAAGAGGGGACCACAGATACTGTGGCCTTACTGGGAATAAAAGCAGCAAATGAAGAGCAAAAGGAGGAAACACAGGAAGACAAAGAGACAACCCCAGAAACAGAGAGATGGCTGGGAAAAACCAAAGGGAGCTGGAAAGAAGCAAGGGAGAAGCACAATATGCTACAAGGAAAGGCTGATGCAGAGGATGAGAGCCAGCAACCTGGCCAAGTGATGGAAAGCCAGGCGACCCCCCAGGCTGTGCCTATCAACTAGGGGCTTCAAAGGCATTTTCTGCCCCGAGATACATGACTGGCACTGCCTGGCGGTGGTTTCATTATTAAAAGCCAACCTCTGCTCTCCGGAGGCTCCTGCTGCCTGTGACTGTAGCCAGGCAGCTGCCAGCGCGGGCAAGCCAGATCCCTGGGGACCCCTGCCCACCCCCAGCAGTCCCTGCAGGCACCCTGCTGCACGGTTCTGCCCTCTGGGGCACCACCAGCACACAGACAGCACACAGGCATTTCCCTAGCACACAGAGAGCAACCCCTGAGCGCCAAATCTCAAAGTCTGAAGCAGGTGATTTGGACTGGTGGGCAGCTTCACGGATCAACAACAACCCCACATGAGGCTTGGAAAAAATGGAGGCTCACTCTGCACCACCCACCCGAGCCTGGTAACCCGTGGCCAAGGCAGTCCTGAACTCTCCAAACGCCCTTGGAACCCAGCAATGTCCTGGGGCGGCGAGTTCCAGGAGCCAACTTCACAGTGCAGACAAGCATTTTGGTCACCATGTCCCTTAGAAGGGGAGCACGTGTGGCTCAGACCTTCAGCAAAAGCCACCCAGAACATCTGAGGGTGCTGAGGAACAGCCTGAAAATAGAAAAGCAATTTTACAACACAGGTAAGAGCAGGAAGTATATAGTACAGCACTTCTGTAGTTGCATGATTACAGAGCCTCTATGCGGAATACATTTTGCTGTCAGCTGGATTTTTATGGGGCAGACAACTTCAGGCTACCATGCAGTGTAACTCAGTATGATTCAGGGGAATGTGGGAAACTGGCACGAAAAACTTGAGACGGAGCACAACGTTGCTTTTCTCCAGGACATCGCCAAAAGCCAACCAATTTAGAATATAACACCCTCGCAGGATTATCCTCTCTGTCTTTCTGTATTTAAAACATACCAAAGATTTTCCTGGAGCTTATCTTACTTTTACACCCATGCTCTCCAGTGGTTGAGCTCTAACTAGCTTCAAAACTACACTGTTTTGGGAAAAAAACCACAGTTCACACATTGCCTCCCCCTTCACAGGGCACGTAAATCCCAAGGTGCAGCTTTACACAGTACAAGTTTATTATCATTTACTGGGAATGGCAGAAATGTTAATGCAGATGATCTTTTCCACTTGAGGAAGCATGAATAGAGCAAATTAACTGTTTGCCTGTTGGCTGGTACTTGGCAAAGATAAACATTTTGAAGTGCTGCATGGATAATGGAGCAGGTGAAGCCAAAGACTCAGTGGGAATGAAGCAGAGAGTAGGAAGAGAGAAAGTGAGGACTGAGGCACATTTTAATCAGGGACGAGGATACCTACAGCAAAGACTGCCCAAAATTCAGCGCAGATCACACCAGTGGCATCCCCCGGGTGCAGGCACACATGCTGCATCTTATCAATGTTCCCAAGTTAAATGCCAGACCAGGAATGGTGCAGTACTCTCCCGGAATAACTGAGGGAGCACACCCGCATCCTTCCTTGCCAAAGGGTCTTCCATTTTCACCCACATCCCTGTCACAACCTGTTATCTCAGGAGATACTTGGACTTGCTGTTCTTCCACCTGCAGTATGCCTCGACAGCTTTTTTTTGTTGTCCACCTGTTTGCCCTCCCCAACAGGGAAATTTGGAAAGGAGGCGAATTCACCGTCTCTTGTGCACACTTCCATCTTCCCATCCCACCCTGCCCTCACGCATACCCCTTCCTCTTCATTACAGAAGAGTATCCTTAATTACACCCCTCTTTCTGACCTGTCTCTACTGCCCGTGCACTTACTGCTACGTATCAAGAGAAACCCCTGCGTGTATGAAAGTGCGCAGGGAGAGAACACCGAGCTCAGCTCCTTTCCTCCCTCCTGCCTTTTCCCACCAGCTTGCCCTTGGCACATGCCTCATTCCAGCAAACGTTTCCCCAGCTGAAGTTCAAAAGGTCCCAATTTCCCTCCTGACAGTGGAACAAAACTGCTGACATTTTTCAACTTTTCCATTCTCAACTTTCTTGGGAAGTCTCAAAATGATCGTTTTTTTCAAGTAAAGGTGGAGACCTTTGAGGGCACTTTACTCCAAACAGGCCGTGGCTCTCCAAAGGGGAAGCAGAGCATCACGTTGTCTCAGGAAAACCTGAGCAGAACCCAATTAAGCTTAGCAGGAGCCTGAAGGGGCACCTAAAGGCCTCCCGCTGCTGCTGCTAAATCAGCCTGCTTCCACTGCTGTTTCAAAACACCTTTCCTGAAGCGCTGTTACCACTAATTATAACTTACTCCAGCATAAAGTGGAGAAGACCCCACCCCGAGCTCTGACAGCCCGTTCAGCTCTCTGTGCAGCTCACCCAGAGGCAGAGGGGCCCTGTGGAAACTGAGATTAACCACGGAGCCACCAGGACGCGGTGCACACTCGAGGGAAAGCACGAGGGCAGGGAAGAACTGTACAGCCCCCAACATTCCCACCCGTGCAGGGCTTCCACGGGGAAAGGTGCTGACCAGAAAAGCTCCTTTCAGCTAGGTACCACCAACACACAGCCAAAACCAGGGGGAGAAACCTCAGCATGGCAAGATTTCCACCGTCTTGCAAAATAAAGGCGGTGAGACGTTTTATTCTGGATGCGCTGTGCTGCAGCAGGCGACTGGCTGTGCTGTGCACCGCACGGATGACACTGCTCTCCAGTTCCAGCACAGGGTTAAACTTCCACATCCCAGCACTTACCTTGTCCACGTTCCTCAGAATCAGTGGCACTTCATAGACCTCATCGGGGACGTAGCTCTGAAATACCACCTCTGATGGGAAAGGCCGGAACAAGCTCTGTTCCAGGGCAACTGCCGAGAACTGGAGATGCAAAAGAGAGCAGAGAGTTTCAGCCGCGGGGAGAAAGACTCATCGGTGAGAGAATACAACACTGGCCTCCAGCGAAGGACAGTCCCTTGGTGAGTACGCCTGCCCAGCTCACGCTAGGGGAACAGAAGCTCACCCACCTGTGTTCTGAGCAGATCAAAAGTTTCTGGGCCACACTAGAGCAGGCTCAAGCGAGCAGCTCTTTTGGCAGGTATTTCTCCAGGTCGCCTTCTCCAACAGGCAAGGCAGCACTTACCTCCGGCAGAGCCCTGGGCTAACACGGTCACACAGCTCCAGAGCACTCACTGCAAGAGCTGTAAGCACTCGTGGAGCAAGGGAAAGCCAAGAATTTACAGGAGACCCCATGGGAAACAACTTGGGGATCATCTTTACTTTGAGACACAGAGACCGAGCCCAACACATCCTCAAATCTCTTTTTTGACACACAGCCCAGAAACCAGGAAGAAGAGAAGACAGGCCAGAAAGGAACACCGCCGTTAAGAAAGCGACAGATGAGGTGGTAAGTTCCAGGTACTTTCCCAGCATCACTGGGCAATCTGAGTAAAGCTGGACTTGGCATCTCCTTTTCCCACGAGCTTTAAATGGATGCTTCATTATATTCTATTATTGCCATTTTCTTTAATACCACTACAGAAGCAGGTCTGAAAACATACAGAAACAGCAAATGCTTACAGCGCCGAGGCGTTACTTTGAGAAAACTCCTCCCTGCTCTGCCTCCCCCCTTCCAGCTGAACTCTTCACACTCACAAGACACAGGCACGTCTCCTGCTTCTCCACAGGAGTCAGGGTCGTGCTGAAGCCAGCGGCCACAGCACACGGCCAGTTCTGTGTGCGCTCGTCCGAGGCGTTCCCAACCTCACGCGCTGTCTAGGGCAATCCTTAACCAATTTGCTACAGGTCTCTCGCTGGCAGTTTTCCACTCAACAGCCTACCTCAGTCATCTACCCCTTTGGAACGTGTGTTATACTAAGCAGATCTGTAAGAAAAGCAGCTTTAAACACACGTGTAAATAAACACTGATCCAGATAAAGCACACCCACTCCCCTCTGCCCAGGGCCATTCCCCTGTGTACCCGGCAGCCTGAAAAATCTAACACCCTGTACGGGTCCCACTCGTTGTTCCAACCCAAAGCATTCATGCAATTGCTTTAGCTACACCTTGAGTAGTTACCGTAGGCCCTCAGCCCTCAAAGGCCAACGCTGCCACCACTGAGGGCATCCTATGACCCCAAGTGTTCGACAGAGACTACACCAAACCAAGGGCTGGCTATTTCAGCAGGAAGGTGGGAAATTGCAAGCTTGCATCCTTGTGGCCCGCCCCAGCCTTCCCCCAGTATCATGCTTTAGCCGCAGTAGCTCATCTCCAGCAAAAGCCACCAACTTCAACAGAGGTTGTTTATATGGGCTTAGCGCAGGTCAGGACTTCAACATCTCACTGGGGAAAAATGTTTTACCTTTCCCCCAGCAGAAGGAACTCCACACCGGCAGCAGTCTGAAACAACAACAGGACTTAGTCACCAAGGCATTTAGATAAGCTGGAGGCAAGCCTGTCACAAGCACGCGCTCTCTTCAAACGTCACATCAAACAGCAAGGAAAAGGGCAAGAAAAGGCTACCTTACGATGGGAGGCTTCGCTCATGTCTAGAATCTGGATAATCTGGGGTCGCCGCATCTCCCGAGTGCTGGCCAGCCTCTGCTTGGTGGTAAGAGACATCTCCTTCAGGAGGGCAGAGGGAGTCAGCTGAAATGCAAAACACCAGCAAGAGCTACAGAACTGCCTTTATTCAGAAAGGCTTTTCTTCTTCAAGAGCCACCGATGAATGATTTGTGATCATAGCCGCTAGGATAGTCCTGGAAGTCCCATAACTACCTGTTGAAATATTTACCATTAGTAAATTAATGATAGAGAGTGCAATACACATGCTCCAAACAAGTAGCTTTGTCCCGTTAGCTTCTCCTTCATGATTTGATGTGACATGTTGGGGGTTTTGCTCTTCGGGCATTTGTTTCCTTTCCAGTTTGGCCGGAGTGAGCCAGTGACCTTTGAAAAAGGTTGGGAGGAGTTACCAGAAATCCCTTAACTCCACCCTTGCACAACGCTCACAACCACCACACATGTGGAGATGTCACTGCTGGGTGAGTCAGGAAAGCAGAAAATCAGTGTTGTGCCAAGACTGAGGTGGAGAGGAATGGCTCCAAGTTTTAGTTATCTCTTTTGAATTAGCACTTGTTTTCTCTGTTTGGGCCTCCGAGACCCCTCCACAGAAGTATGCAAAGGTATCTCCTCGACAGAGCTTCAGCACCAGGTCATCTTCAGCCAAGTGAGCTCTGGTCAGCAAAGGGCTGTCTGAGGATGGGGAGGAGGAATTGCCCTGACTCCGCTGCTGTCTGCAGCGCTGGATCTGTGCTCCACACGGGATACGGGACAGAACAACTGTTTTGGAACCTGTTCCATCTGGGACCAGCCATACCTCTCGAAACCTTCAAGCAGAGTTTGAGCAGCCCACCACGTGCCCAGCTGCCTGGAGGGCAGGTATGGTCAGAGCAGCGCTGGCAAGCATCCCGAGGTGACAAAACGTTACTGCCCACACAAAGGGGGCGGAGAGAAGCACACGCTCACGCTTCAGCTATTCCGGTGCAATGCCCGGCACGTTCATTTAAATGGCTCCAGTGGCACATCCAGACACAACTCTGGACCTCCCCTGAAGCAGCACACAGTCCATCCCCTACCGCACCATGGTCACCACCTCCGACAGAAGCATGGCAGCAGAGAGACGGGGAGGTGGTGTCCAGCTTCACAGTGCTGCCAGACAACAGGAGGGGCAGGTAGAGGAAGGACGCGGGGGCAGTTTCCAGCCTTACACAGCTCCTACCTGGCCGCAGCAGGTACTTACAGTTGCAGGCTTCTCTGTCCCTCTGGCTAGCTTCGGCTTACGAGGCACTACCACTTGGCTCGGGAATCTACCAGCCATCCTGGAGGACCCCGTGAACCAGCGGGGCTTTCCAGTGGCCATGCCTCAGTTGACCTGCAAGGAACAGCAACGGGACTTGGAAAACCCAGCATCCCCTTCCATGGCAGACCCAAAGGAGACAGCTGTGTCTCCGGGCTGTGGCTCCTTCATAACTGGAGAGCAGCCGGCATCCCCACCCTGTTTCATAACTAGACCATATTTCAGTGGCAGAGTTAAGACTGATAGAAGTAAAAGCCCAGAACAAACACTCCAAAACAGCCTTTTGCTGTGGGCGCAGTCCCACAAGCCACAAACACACGTCAAAGACTGCTGCCACTTCTCATCTTCTCCCCCTCTTCCATGTATTTTGGAACTATTTGCTGGAATTATTATCCACATCTCTATTAATACCCAAACTGTCCTTTATTACTCTTTAAAAGTTTTTTGGTGGGAACAATGTCACTTCACTGCTTCATTTTGCAAAAACAGCTGACCCGATGTGACTTTGTGCCTGACCCTACTAAGTGCTCAGACTATTATGAACAACCTTACACCCAGGGATCGCTGCTGCCCCAAGCATCAAAATCAGACTGCTCTCCTACTTTGCAAACCAAACGCCCATCCTTTGTGCAAGGAGCTTGGTGATGTTTTTAACTAAGGGACCATAGAGTTCAACACTCTGATTAACAACTATGGTTTCTCAAAGCTAATTTGGTTAGGTTACAAAACTTATCCAGCAAATATGACTCCTTCCAGGCATGAAATTACCATGCCCAAGAGCCTTTCTCCATGGAGAATGAGGGCCTTATTTTTTTCACTTACTAACACCCAAACTCTAGGCTCCCTACAGGCATGAAAAGCTGTAGCAGCAGAAATAAAAGCATGAAACCATTAAAGTCGCATGAGCAATTAGCTCAAATAGAAATACAACAGATGTGACAGCTTGGCCACTTCAGGCTATCCTAATGGCAGTTCCTCTCAAGCATCCTTATCCTGCAGGCAGCGTGGCTTAACAGGTCCATGGGCCATCCTTCTTCTATCACCAGCCTGCTGACAACCTCCCCATCTGTCTCTCAAAAAGTGGGTGTGCAAGAAAGGGAAAGAAAACACCCCCAGAAAGTGGGTCTCAAGCACCGACAAAAGTCAAAGGTGAGTATGTACAGCATTTACTAAGCACTACTTTGGACGAGAAATCGTTTCCCCTCCCTTTCTGGCTAACTGGACCAAGGAACAGATGGATGTCCCCACCTCTTTTTTTTTCTGGGACTTGAAAGACCAGTGGCCTCAAACCCAGCTCTACCCTAAAATTATTTTACATCCGGACAATAAGTAAAAAATCACAGATCCTACCCCCTCCTGCTTCCTCCTGTTCCACATCGTTTTTCTTCATGTGGACTTGCTGTACACAGCTAGACACCATTCTATGCAAAGACCACCATTCCCTTCCCCTCAAGTTTGACCCACATCCTGCAAACGAGGCAATACTTTCAGCTCATTACTCCCGAAACAGCTACAGCATTGCGCATGTTCACGGTACCAGGCCCTTCATAGTTTCAGGGAACAACAGGGTTGCCATTTCCTTTTGTCCTTGCCGGGAACATGAGAGAACAGCACGGTCCTACGGACACAAGGGCATGCTGCAGCTGGAGCTCGGATTGAAAGCCAGAAATAACTATTCGTTAAGAGAGAAATCTAATGGGGATGATACAACACTAATCTGGGTATCAGTGCTTTATTACTGGGTCTTGAGAGTAACTGGATTATTTGTTTCAATTTTCTAACTATAATTTCACTTCACTTGAAACTAATCCTGCTCATCATGCCCACACCAGTTATTTCCAGAGGGCTTCCAGTCTGCATGCCCCCATACCAGTCCAGCAGCTTCCCCTACCCTCTAGCCCCAGAGTTAGGCACTTCCACAGCCCCACTTCCCTGGAGCCTGCAGGGACCAGCCTCCTGCATTAGGAGGAAAGCAGCAGAACTAAGAAAGCAGCCACATTCTCCTGCGGGGGCAGGACAAAACAGCAACCGCAACACAGCCCACCTCCAGCCACCACCCCTGGCTGCTGCACGGGGAGCTCCATCTTCCCACCTCAGAGAGCCCTTCACCCCCCCCAGAAATTAAGGACAGACTGCAACTGCCCCTCTGCTCCAGGCTCAGGGCACAGACGCCTCGGGCACCTCGACTGTGGGTTCAGAGCATGAACGCCCCAACCCTGGGCAGGGGAACCAGCTGCGCCAGGACACAACAGCTACCATCACCTCAGAAAAGCAATGAGGAAATATACCCGGGGCTGGGGTACAATTCCTGACGTGTCTCAGGAAACCCACATGTGCCAGAGCAGGGTGCCAAGCTCCAGCCCCCTCCCCCACGCTCCCTTTACTCCAGTACCTACTATTACGTACTGCTCTGCTTTTGTGCTGTGCCTCACATGGCTGCCAGGGCAGGGTGAGAAGCAGCAAGAGAATTCCTGCCTGGCACCTTCTCCAGGGGAGCAGCGCTGCACTTTGCCAAGGCGAGGTTTTTTGGCTCTGCATGATTTCAAATGTGAGGGGTCTGTTTTCTCACCACAGAAAGCAGGGAGCAGAAATATTGTGCTGTACCTCACATGGCTGCCAGAGCACGGTGAGAAACAGCAAAACAATTCCTTCCTAGCATCTTCTCCAGGGGAGCAGCGCTGCGCTTTCCCAAGGTGATTTTTTTGTTCTGTGAATGATTCCAAGTATGAGAGGTCAAATTTCTCAGAACAGAATGCATGGAGCTGAACTTTTGTGCTGTTCCTCTCATGGCTGCCAGGGCACGGTGGGAAACAGCAAGAGAATTCCTACCTGGGATCTTCTCACCATGTCCTTGCAGCCACGTCAGGCACAGCAGAAAAGTTCGGCACCCTTCTCTCTGTGGTGAGAAACTGGACGCCTTTACATTGGCAATCATGCAGGGCCCCAAAGAGTCACCTTGGCAAAGTGCTGCACTGTCCCCCTGGAGAAGGTGCCAGGCAGGAATTCTCTTGCTGCTTCTCACCCTGCCCTGGCAGCCATGTGAGGCACAGCACTAAAGTTCTGCTCCCTGCTTTGCGTGGTGATAAAATTGACCCCAAAATTTTGCACTCATGCAGAACCAGAGCTGACCTTGACATAAGTGCAGCACTGTTCCCCCCTGGAGAAGGTGCCAGGGAGGAATTCTCTTGCTGCTTCTCACCCTGCCCTGGCAGCCATGTGAGGCACAGCACAAAAGTTCTGCTCCCTGCTTCCTGTGGTGAGCAAAACTGACCCTTCAAAGCTGCAACCGTTAAGAGCCCAAAAAAGGCACCTTGGGAAAGTGCAGCACTCCTCCCATAAAGAAGGTACCAGGACAAAATTTTCTTGCTGTTCTCACCCTGCCCTGGCAGCCATGCGAGGCACAGCACAAAAGTTCTGCTCCCTGCTTTCTGTGGTGAGAAAATGGAACCAAAGTTTGTGCACTCCTGTAGAGCCAAAAGAAAAAAATATATCTTGGGAAAGTGCAGCACTGCCCCCCTGGAGAAGGTGCCAGGCAGGAATTCTCTTGCTGCTTCTCGCCCTGCCCTGGCAGCCATGTGAGGCACAGCACAAAAGTTCTGCTCCCTGCTTCCTGTGGTGAGAAAACTGACCTCTTTTCAGTGGCAATCATGCACAGAAAAAAAATAATCACCTTAAAGCGCAGCGCTGCTTACCTGGAGAAGATGCCAGGCAGGAATTCTCTTGCTGCTTCTCACCCTGCCCTGGCAGCCATGTGAGGCACAGCACAAAAGTTCTGATCTCTGCTTTCTGTGGTGATAAAATTGATCCTTCAGAATTGCAATGGTTAAAAGCCCAAAAAATCACCTTGGGAAAGTACAGCACTCCTCCCATAAAGAAGGTACCAGGAAAAAATTCTCTTGCTGTTCTCTACCCTGCACTTGCAGCCATGTGAGGAACAGCACAAAAGTTCTTCTCCCTGCTTTCTGTGATGAGGAAATGGACCCAAAGTTTTTGCACTCATGCAGAGCCAAAAGAAAAAATATATCTTGGGAAAGTGCAGCAGTGCTCCCCTGGAGAAGGTGCCAGGCAGGAATTCTCTTGCTGCTTCTCACCCTGCCTGGGCAGCCATGTGAGGCACAGCACAAAAGTTCTGCTCCCGGCTTTCAGTGGTAAGAAATTTGACCCAAGCATTTTGCACTCATGCAGAACCAGAGCTCACCTCAGCAAAGTGCAGCACGGCTCCCTGGAGAAGGTGCCAGGCAGGAATTCTCTTGCTGCTTCTCACCGTGCCCGCGCAGCCATGTGAGTCACAGCAGAAAAGTGCTGCTCCCTGCTTTCTGTGGTGAGAACATTGACCCTTCAGAGTTGCAGTTGTTAAGAGCCAATAAAAATCATCTTGGGAAAGTGCAGCCCTGCCCCCCTGGAGAACATGCCAGAAAGGAATTCTCTTGCTGCTTCTCACCCTGCCCGGGCAGCCATGTGAGTCAGCACTAAAGTTCTGCTCCCTGCTTTCTGTGGTGAGAAAATTGACCAAAACCTTCTGCACTCATGCAGAACCAGGGCTCACCTTGTGAAAGTGCAGCACGGCTCCCCTGGAGAAGGTGCCAGGAAGGAATTATCTTGCTGCTTCTCACCCTGCCCTGGCAGCCATGTGAGGCACAGCACAAAAGTGCTGCTCCCTGCTTTCTAAAGTCAGCAAAATTGACTGTCCACAGTTGCACTGATGTAGAGATAAGACTTTCTTACTCAAAAGCAAAACCCAGGAAACCACGTACCCCTGGGAACCCCCTTGTCCTTCCGTGTGGCTGGTGACTTCCCATGGCTCTTCCACAAGGCAGGACAGATAACCACGAATTTGGAAGCCCACGTTAGTTCAAGTACACTTAGTCCTCTGACAGTCACTACTTATGGGCCAGCGGTCCTCTCACCCCTCCACAGATCTGCCTGTTAGTCCTCTAGCAGTCATTCCCCATGGAGGGACCACAAGTCCTCCACATCTACCTACCAACTCACCAGAAATGAGTCAGACCACGCCAGAAGTGACACTGCCTGACCTGCAGGAGATCTATTAGACCAGTAACGATGGTTTCAAGACAGAAAAAACACCACCATCCACCAGCACAGCAGAAAAACAACCAGAAGAAACTTCGTACACAAACCAAAGGCACCCATCCGTACTGTACAAAGGAAAAAAAAGCTGAAAAAGGCACTCTCCACAAAAAAAACCACCACACAGATCACAAGATAAGATAAAAATGCCATAACCCCAGGAACGCAGGGCCAACAAACACAGATTCTGTCCATAACAATAACACACTTTGACACTAACTCGCTTGACCTCTGGCATACCATAACCTTGTTGCCGCCAAACCCCAGCACACTGTAGCCCTAAGGCAACACAAAATGGAACACAAAGTCCCTGGAGATCTCCGCCAGGGCTTTCAGGTGCTCCCTGACCTCAAGTATCACAACCTTCAAGAGAGAACAAGATGGAGGCACCAGGACAACACCGCCATGCGTCTTCACACCCTGGAAAAGGGCCTGAGATAAACGCTCCTGGGCAGAGAGGCTGAGGCACTCGGAGGCTTTGAGCCAGCCCTCCACCACCACAGGGCTTCAGCTCATCATTTCTGTGTCAGAGCCACCAGGCAGGTGGCCCCATCCTCCCTGAGAGACCGCTCAGGGCACCTGTACCCAGCTCCAGGGGGCTGGACACACAGCCTCGGATCCATGGGGGGAGGGGTGCTTTAATCCTGGGAGCAGGATTTCTGACAGTGCCCCTGAGGAGGAAAGCCTCCTCAGGCCTGGAAGCCTGAGAGACATCCCTGCGCTGCTCCACATGTCACCAAAAGCAGGGGCTGAGGAAGGCTGCTTTGGGGCCCGTCGAGGGAACCAGCTCCCCTGGGCTGCTCTGCGGCCACCGGCTGCCGTTGCTGTCGCGCGGGTCTCAGTGCTGCTCTGCAGTCGGCCGTCACCTCCCCGCGGGACACTCCCCAGCGCAGCACACGTCTGCACTGGCTCTCCCTGGGGACAAAGATCACAAGCGAGGGATGGGCTTGGCTTTGCCCCCAGTCCCAGGCTGCCCCCAGAGAGACCTGCCACCCCCGCCCCAGCTGTGCGATGTGGGCACCACGTACAGCTGCAGCTGTGGGTCAGGGCAGCTGTGGGCAGGGGGCAGGCCCCGTGGCGGTGCCCCCGGCGCTGGCAGCAGGCAGAGCTGGGGAGAGCGAGGGGCAGCCCAGGGCAGCCGGCAGCCGGCGGCGGGGCCCGGCAGGGTGCAGCACCCTCAGCAATGCCCGGCTCCTTGCGCCTCGGCCCCAGGGCTGCAGCGCAGGGCTGGCCCCAGCCGGGGCTGGGCTGGGAACAGCCAGGCAGGGCCCCTGGCACCCCGGCACGCACCTGCTCCCTGCGTGGGGCGGCCTGGTCCTTTGCAATCGACCCCGTGGCACCCAGAGAAGAGCCCTGCCCTGGGCCTGAGCCATCGCTGCAGGGATGAGGCCTTCCTCGGCGTCCGTCCCTCAAATCCCTCCCTCCGGCCCCCACGGTCCGTCCCTAAAACACTTCCCCTCGCCCCCGGTCCCTGCTGGCCCTGAAGGCTGGCCACAGCACTTGGTTTCAAGCCTGAGCTGGTCATGTCATGGCTGTTCTGGAATGTGGTACAGTGAAAGGAGAGACTGAAATGGCAAATTTTTCCCCCCAGGGCGGTCAAATGCTGGCAGAGGTTGCCCAAGGAGGTTGTGCAGTCTCTGTCCTTGGGGATCTTCAAAGGCCAAGGGCACACAGTTCTCAGCAACCTGCTCGAGGCGAGCGTGCTGGAGCAGAGGGCTTGGCCCAGAGGACCTCCACGGGTCCCTTCCAACCCCCCCTCCTGTGTGGCTCTGTGCTTTGCTTTTCCTCCTAAAGCCCCTCAGCTCAGCCCCGATGCCCGCTGGAAAGGGTGCTGGGGCAAGGGACCATCCCAATCTCCTCCCCGAGGGTCCACCCCAGCACAAGCGCTCCCCACTCCACAAGACCCTATGGCAGACACAGTCAGGAGAGGGAAAAGATTCTTTTATTGTCAACAGCAGCTGCAGGGGCCCAGGAGTCACAGCGGTTCAGCCGGTGAAAATCAGTCGGCACCTGCAACGACAGAGTCAGAAAGCTCTGATAAGCCCCCAGAGGCAGGAAGAGGCAGGATTTGGTTCCCCCCTCTTTGGGGGACGCTGTTTCCGAGGAATTCCTCATGGCCCAGAAGGGACAGCTCTTGCTGGCCTCCACTCGAGGCCGGCTCCGGTGCCTTCTCCCCAGGGGTGATGTCCCTAGGGAGCTGTGCGTGCGCAGGGATGCTGACAGTGCCCCTGTGCCGCGCAGCAGGGCTCGACGGGGAGCCCCCGGGGAGCTGCCGTGGGGCTCATCCCAAACCCTGCTCAGCACCAGCCCTCGCCGGCCCTTGCCAGCCAGCTGGGAAGAGTTAGGGCCGTGTTCAGGGCTGGGAAAGATGGGCAGCAGCGCGTGGTACGCACCTGGCCTTCCTGACGTGCTGCACCTTCCTGCATTTTCTCAGGTTTGGGTCCACAAAATCGCTTCCTCTCTTCTCCTTTTTATTTGTGCTTGGCTGTCCCTCTCCTCTGCCCAGGCTTCTTTTCTCTTCCTTTTCCTTGACTTTTCCTTCTCCTGGTGGGAGCCTGCAAACCTTTCCATCCCACAGCGTGATGAGATGGGGAAAGCCCCAAGCCCCTGCAGCGAGCTCTCAGGTCAGGCAAGGGGAGCTCTTCCTACCTGGTTTCCTGGGGCAGGCTGGTCAGTTGTGGCAGGCGTGCCAGGGACTCTGCCGTGCCCTCGGGGGTGCCTGGAGGCAAATCTGGAGGTGCCTAAACCAGAAACTTGGGAGGTAACGGGTGGCAAGTGACAGCCTGGGGTAGTGAGGGCCTGACTGCCAAATTGCTGTATGAGCTCTACAGAGGAGATGCTGGTTTGCATCGTGCACATTTTGCACAGTCCAGCCAACGCAGCCTAGACTTGATGAAGCTGCGACGGAGTAGGATTTGAGCAAAAGCCCTCTCAAGGTGGCAGCTACTCCTTTCTGTCCTTTTGTGGGTATTTTGTAGGTATGTTTTGTTTGATGAAGCAGATCATACTTCATGAAGTGCGTTCCAGAAACAGCCTTTCCAGTTTTCCTTAGCACGCACCACTCTGGGGGGAGAGGAGGAACCCCAAAGGCACAAGAGAGCGGCTGCCAGGAGGAGGCCCAGCGGCTGCTTGGCCTCCTGGGAAATTACTGTCCCACCTGAGACATGTTGCCCCAGCGTCTGTGGAGCTGCCGTACCTCTGCCGCTTTGGGCCCTGCCCCTGTGTCTCCCCCAGCTCCGCTGTCGATGTCCAGCACAGAGGCGGCTGCATCCAGAAAGGCTTTTGCCGGACGCTGGGTCTCTGCTGTGCCTGCAGGGCCACTTTGCTCTTCGCACCGCAGCTCTGGAAAGCAAAAGCACGTGCAGCAGCGCGACTTCTTGGAAGTCAAGAACACCTAAGCAAAGCCCAGCCGAGCCCTACACCACTTGTCTCGTCAGCGTCGAGGTTTCTGGCATCCCAAGCCCCAGTGTCTGTGACAAGCCTCAGTCCCGCCTCCTACCTGTGCCCCTGTCCATGGGTGCTGGCACCTCCTCGGCTGATGGAGGGGAGAGGCCGGCCACCTCCTCCCCAAAGATGTCCCCGCAGTTTTCAATGAGGAACTCCACCAGCACGTTCACCTGCAGACATGAAAGCCTTGGTCTCAAGCCAGGTGCCTGCAGACGTGTCAAGCAGCCTTTCCCACTGCTGACCCTTCGCCTGCGCAGGCGGCTGCGGCTGGGGGTTGCTCTTCCAGGCACCCAGCCCACCAGCACTGGCCCAAGGGAGGAGGCAGCCAGGGACCTCGCAACAGCCAAGCTCCGATGGGCCGGGAAGGCAGCGCTGGCTGCTGGGTAGGGCGTACCTTCTCGGTCACCGCCAGCATGGCCTGCAGCGGGAGCAGGTCCTCGTTGGGTGGGCTCAGCAGGTTGGGCCCGACGCAGATGGCCAGGTTGCTGCAGCTCATTCTGCTGGTGGCTGCGTTGTGGCCGATGTGCTGCAGCAGGGCCATCAGCCGCTTCAGGAGGAGGAG
The DNA here is from genome assembly GCF_023634155.1 of Falco peregrinus. Classification (NCBI taxonomy): domain Eukaryota; kingdom Metazoa; phylum Chordata; class Aves; order Falconiformes; family Falconidae; genus Falco; species Falco peregrinus. The sequence goes on along the minus strand of NC_073734.1, from coordinate 512,557 downwards.
GTTGGCCGCAGGCAACTTGTCAGCCACCCTGAGGGAAGAGGAAGACAAGGCTGATGAAGCAGAGGGTGCCCACAGCCGTCCCCGCAGCTGGCCCCAGGCGGGTGGGAGCCAGCGGCCGTGTTGCACAGCTTTGCAGCTGCCCGAAAAGACAGCTTTCTGAGGAGCCCGTGCCTTTGCAGGCAGGTCCCAGAACTCTCCCGGTCCCTGCTCACCAGGCAGGCTGCTGCCCACACTTACGCTTTCAGCTCCTCCACCTTGGCCTGCTTGCTGGCCCTCTCCATGGCTGCCATCCAGTCCTCGTAGAGGTCGACGACGAGGAGCTTGGTGGGGATGCTTCGCAGGAAGTCCTGCAATGCCAAGGGCTGCAGGTGAGCCTTTGAACGCTGCAGGCCAGCCAGGAGCTCCTCCAGCTGCACGTCAGAAGTGCTCACCTTCAAGATGACGGCCAGCAGCAGCGCAGGCTGGCTTCCTACGTCGATGTCCTTGCCGCGGTCCAGGGCCTCGCGCAGCTGCCGAAGTTCTGTCCCACCGGCAGCTCTGCGGAATATCCCCTCCGTTGCTGGTCCTTGCTGGCGCAGGACAGCCAGCAGCTCCTGCAGGAGAGGCAGGAGGCCACTTGCTTGGCTGAAGAACCAAGCGGTGGCAAGGACCAGAGCTCTGCCCCAGACGTGGTTGCCTAAGCGCCACAAAGGGTCTGGGACCAGAAGCAGGTTCTGGGGGTGCAGAGCCCAGTGCCCTGTCCCCGCAGCTGCTGGGGACACGCAGGCCCTCTCCAGAGCAGCCGGAGGGAGGGCTGGGGACCCCGTCTGTCCAGGCTGGCTTACCTGGATGGGCCGGGGCAGCGTGTTGTCCTCCCCACAGAGGGCTGCCAGGGGCTGCCCAAAGAGCGCCCTGCTGCAGCTGGAGCCCGCCTGCCCTGGCGCCTGGGCAGCGGCCGGGGTGCGCCGCAGGGCGAAGGGCCAGGGCAGCCCCATCCTCCTCCTGCTGGTGCTGCTCCCGCTGCTGCTCCCTCCTGCTGCAGAGGAAAACAGAGTAAGACACCACCAATGGAGACCCCAGGCCAGCGGTCCCAGCGCCTGCCCTGCCCTGCGCTGCCCTGCCGGCAGCACGGTGCTGTGTGGTGCGGCAGGATGGGCAGGGAGGCAGCAGCTGGAACCGCGGCTGTGGCTCGGAGGTGTTGACTTAGAGGCTCTTGAGAGCCATCGTGCCACGGGGTCAGCCTGTGCCAGCCTTCGCCCTGCCCTCCTGCAAGCTGCGGGCAGCAGCAGAGGCTCCGTGTCCCCGCAGAAGCATATCCAGCAGGCACTGCCCAGCAGTTGTCCTTGTCCGTCCAGGTGACATCCTTCCGTGGGCTGCCCAACCTGCATGGCGACACTCGGGACAAGTGAGCACAGCATTGCAGGAGGTTGCCTTGCTTTCCCAAACTCACCTGGTGCGGGGCAAAGTCCCCCTGCGTTTGCAGATGGGGCCGTCGCAGGCCCTTGCTTGGGATGAGCCTGCAAGAACCAAGAATCGGGCTGTGCTTGGAGAGCAGCCCCGCAGCAGAAAGGGCCACCAGCAGCCTGAGCGCGGCAGAGCTGGGACCCTCTGCCCTCCCGGGCTCTCTTCCCCATGTAGCAGGGTTCCTCCCAGTGTCACCAGTCAGAACGTGCTGGCGTGCTGCTGGCTTCCCAAAACTCTCTGCTCCCTGAGTGGCACCATCAGACCCTCTGTCCCTCCCGCACAAGCTCACCCCAGTCCCTGCGCATCCCGGCGCAGCCAGAGGCAGGTGCAAGGCAGCCATTCTCACCTCTGCCTGTGCCTCCATCAGCCTCTCCAGGCTCCTGGCGCGCAGTGTCCTCCACTGGGCAGGAGAGAAGGAGGGGAAGAAGGTGAGCAGCCATGGCTCTGCTGCTCGGCTGTAGGAGCAGTGCTTGGGGACAGGGCCCAGAGCAGAGAGACACTCACGGCGTGGCGGCGGCTCAGCTCCCTCTCCAGGAGCTTGATGGATGTCAGATGGGTGACGCGGGCTCCCGTGCGTCCTTCTGGTGTCCTGTGCACCGGGAAGGGAGAGGGAGAGAGCTGGGTGAGCCCCAAGCCGTCTCTTGTCTCTTGTCAGGCAGCTGTGCCCGAGAGCTGCTCGCAGCCACGGGGGCACCTTCCCCAGCTGGGGGCTGTGTTCCCCCGTCCATCCAGCTTCTCCTGGAGCATCCCCCCGGCTTACCCCAGCAGCGTGGCCACCCACAGCTCCTTCAGTGCCTGGGATCTGCAGATAGAGAGGAGAGAGAGCGTCAGGCCCTGCTGCCCCCAGCCCTGGGCAAAGGTGGGTGCCTGCACAGCCCTGTGCTGTGGGGCAGGACAGAGGCGCTGTCCAAGCCCTGGGTCGCTCTGTCCTGCCTGAGCGGCTGCATTTGCCCTTCCCTTCTGGGGACCAAAAGGTGACCAGGGGATGCAGGATGGGGAAACATCCCACATCCCTCCCTCCCTTCCACCGGGCTGCCTGCTCCCTGCCCAGCTCTGCACGCAAGGCAGAGGCCTGTGTTCATGGGATGGCGTGGGCACGGCTGGGAACCTCTGCTGCCCGACCACGACTCACCCAAAAGTGGCGATGCAGGAGCCGGTGGGCCAGGCGAGGATGACAGAGGTGCTGTCCTCATCGGTGCCTTCCTCCTCCTCCTGTCCCTCCTGCCCCGCAGCCTCCTTCCCGCTGCTGAGCACCCACAGCTGGTCCAGCGCCAGGCGGAGCTGTGGGCGCAGGCTGGTGCCATGTCTGCAGAGAGCAGAGGCGGGCACTGAGCTGGAGGGGGGCTCCTTGGGCTGGGTCCCCACGCGCAGAGCCCTGTCCCCCACCTGCCCTTGGGACGGACATTGGTGCCTCCAGCACCGAGGGGCCGGGGCCTGGGGCTGGTGCCAGGGTGTCCCTGGGCCGGGGCTGGGGGCAAGGATCTGGGCTCTGAGGGTCTTACCGCAACTTGGCGACCACCAGTTCCTCGTGGAGGAGGAGCAGGCGCCTCTCGCTCCTCTTGCGGCCCCGGGTCAGCCGCACGTCCGTGCTCAGCACCGGCTCGGCGTCGCTGAGAGCCTCCCTGCAGAGCAGAGAGCGGCGGGCATGAGCAACGCCAGTGCTGCGTGGCCCAGCTGTGCCCGCGTGTCCCCGAGCCCGGGGGGAGCCCACCTGGAGCCGCAGCAGCAGCTGGCCTGGCCCATCCTGCCCGGGAGAGGAGGGCCCTGGCCGTGCAGCGAGGAGGGGGCCCAGCCGGCGACGGCGAGGCTGGGAAGCGGGGTGCTGGTGCTGTGGCAGCGCTGCTGGGCCAGAGGCTGCCTCCTGCCAGCGCCGCTGCGTGCCAGCACGGCTCTGCCCTGCTGCCTGTGGTGGCCGTGGGCTCCCCGTGACCAACGGTCTGAGCCCAACGGAAAGTGGGCGGGGCCTGCGGGGCGGGGCTGGGGCCCTCTCCAGTATGGCCGGGCCTGCCTCGCCCCGGGGAGCCCCGCGCAGGACAGGGCAGGGGGCAAGGGCCACCTCCCTGCGCCTGCGGCCAGCGCTTTGCCCTGGGGTTTGGACAGGGCCCTGCTCGATAAAAGAAGCCGTTTTTCCTAGAGGTGACCGTTGTGGCCTGAGGCAGACTCCTCTTGGTGGAGGCCGGCCTAGCGGTCGGAAGGCCTCTGGCACACAGGCCGTGCCAGGCCTCAGGCCCCAAGGCGCTGGAACTGGAGCAGGCCCAGCAGGAGGAAAAACTTCCATTTTTACCAAAAGACGGGGGGGACTAGCAGCAGTCAAGAGCCGCTCGTGTCCTGCCAGGCGCCACAGGGAAATGAAATGTGTGGTGAGCTTCGGCAGGAATTGTGGTGCCCCTGGAGCACCACCCTTGCTTGGGAAGGCTTTATTCCACCTGGGTGCTAAGGCTTCACCCTTGGCAATCAGGGCTGGATGAGCGCCACACAGGAGCCCCTGCCCGGTTAGCCATGACCTTCACCCAGCCGGTGGCCGACACGGCCAGGGGCGAGTCTGTGGGGTAGGCCGTGACCATGGCAAAGAAGGGGAAAAGTAGTCAGCTTTTGATGGCCCGTGTCTCGTTTCACTGTTGACCCTAAGCAATGCCTTGCTTCAAATAGAAGCGATTCAGAGAGTTACACACCCGCCCTGTTCAGGAAAAATGCAGGAAATCAGAGACATCTAGCAAATTCTCTTGTGGCTGTTGTACACTGCAGCAAGAAGCAGCGTGGGTCCAGTGGCTAATGCTGGAAGGGGAATTCAGCACTTCTGGGAAAGGGAGATAAAGGCACTCTTGTGGGCCAGGCTGGGATTGGAGAGCCTGGGTGGGTGTCTGGGGTCCCAGCTTTCCCGCAGTGCTGACTGTGGTGCCTGCTGCTTGTTCTTCCCTGCAACGCTGGCTGCATCCACCTGCTGGGGCTGTGCTTGGGAAGGGCTCCGGGGGGTGAGCAAGCCCATGGGAGAGGCCTGGGGAGAAGCTCTTCTCCAGAGATCTACCAGAAACTGTCCAGAGCATCCGAGAGGATGCTCTGTATGACAAGGGAAGGTGCCCGTTGGTCCAATGCATGAGAGCCTGCAGGGCTCCCATCAGGGTCCTTTGACCTACGCATCCTCCAGCCAGCAATCCAGGTGCTGGGGGGTCCCATGTAGGTCTCCTGAGGTACCCTTTAGCCCCGGGCAAGGTGTCGTGCCTCAGTGTGTGCTTGCAGGGCATGTTTCCTTCCTGCTGACAAGGGCGGAATTGCAGTTAAATGCCCCTGGGCGATTCCGAGCCAAGCAAACTTTTTTCTATGGGTCACACTGCTTTGCAGTCCATGTGTGTGGTTCAGCTCCTGCATGGGAGCTGAGGACACGAGGTGACCTAGCTCGGAAGCTGGCCACTCTTGCTCCAGGCAACTCCAGTTGCTTGCGTTTTCCTTCAGCTTCCCCAGCCTGATCATCTCCACTGTCACCTCCTCCCTGTCCTACAAGAAGTATCCCTATCCCAGCCATTAGGACAGTGGCACAGCACTCAGAATCCAGATCACTGGTAGAGAAGAAGGACAGAGGAAAAGAGAAGTTCTCCTTTGAAAGAAATCCTTCTTTGTCCTCCTTTAGCTACTAGTGGATGAAAAAAAGGGGGACAGAATTTCAGGCCAGCCACAGCACTGGCTTTCAAGCCTGAGCTTGTCATCTCATGGCTGTTCTGGAATGCAGTACAGTGAAAGGAGAGATAGAAATGGCAAATTTTCCCCCTCGGGGCGATCAAATGCTGGCAGAGGTTGCCCAAGGAGGTTGTGCAGTCTCTGTCCTTGGGGATCTTCAAAGGCCAAGGGCACACAGTTCTCAGCAACCTGCTCGAGGCGAGCGTGCTGGAGCAGAGGGCTTGGCCCAGAGGACCTCCACGGGTCCCTTCCAACCCCCCCTCCTGTGTGGCTCTGTGCTTTGCTTTTGCCCTGGCGGAGATCTTCAGGGACTTTGTGCTCCGTTTTGTGTTGCCTTAGGGCTACGATGTGCTGTGGTTTGGGGGCAACAAGGTCAAGTATGTCAGAGGTCAAGCGAGTTAGTGTCAAAGTGTGTTACTGTTATGGACAGAATCTGTGTTTGTTGGCCCTGTGTTCCTGGGGTTATGGCATTTTTATCTTATCTTGTGATCTGTGTGGTGGGTTTTTTTTTGTGGAGAGTGCCTTTTTTCAGCTATTTTGCCTTTGTGGGGTTTGGATGGGTGCCTTTGGTTTGTGTACGAAGTTTCTTCTGGTTGTTTTTCTGCTGTGCTGGTGGATGGTGGTGTTTTTTCTGTCTTGAAACCATCGTTACTGGTCTAATAGATCTCCTGCAGGTCAGGCAGTGTCACTTCTGGCGTGGTCTGACTCATTTCTGGTGAGCTGGTGGGTAGGTGTGGAGGACTTGTGGTCCCTCCATGGGGAATGACTGCTAGAGGACTAACAGGCAGATCTGTGGAGGGGTGAGAGGACCGCTGGCCCCTAAGTAGTGACTGTCAGAGGACTAAGTGTACTTGAACTAACGTGGGCTTCCAAATTCGTGGTTATCTGTCCTGCCTTGCGGAAGAGCCATGGGAAGTCACCAGCCACACGGAAGGACAAGGGGGTTCCCAAGGCTACATGGCTTCTTGGGTTTTGCTTTTGAGTAAGAAAGTCTTATCTCTACATCAGTGCAACTGTGGACAGTCAATTTTGCTGACTTTAGAAAGCAGGGAGTAGCACTTTTGTGCTGTGCCTCACATGGCTGCCAGGGCAGGGTGAGAAACAGCAAGAGAATTCCTTCCTGTCACTTCTCCAGGGGAGCCGTGCTGCACTTGTCAAGGTGAGGGTTTTTTGGCTCTATATGATTGAAAAGGTGAGGGGTTAATTTTCTCACCACAGAAATTAGGGAGCAGAACATTTGTGCTGTGCCTCACATGGCTGCCAGGGCAGGGCAAGAAGCAGCAAGAGAATTCCTTCCTGGCACCTTCTCCAGGGCAGCCGTGCTGCACTTACCCATAGTGAGGGTTTTTTTGGCTCTTCATGATTGCAAATGTGAGAGGTCCATTTTCTCACCACAGAACGCAGGGAGCAAAACTTTTGTGTTTTGCCTCACATGGCTGCCCGGGCACGGTGAGAAACAGCAAGAGAATTCCTTCATGGCCCCTTCTCCAGGGGAGCAGTGCTGCACTTTGACAGGGTGAGCTCTGGTTCTGCATGAGTGCACAAGGTTTTGGTCAATTTTCTCACCACAGGAAGCAGGGAGCAGAACTCTTGTGCTGTGCCTCACATGGCTGCCAGGGCAGGGTGAGAAGCAGCAAGAGAATTCCTGCCTGGAACCCTCTCCAGGGGAGCAGCGCTGCACTTGGACAAGGTGACTTTTTTTTGGTTCTGCACCATTTCAAAAGTGATGGTTCTGTTTTCTGACCACAGAAAGCAGGGAGCAGAAATTTTCTTTTGTGCCTCACATGGCTGCCCGGGCACGGTGAGAAGCAGCAAGAGAATTCCTGCCTGGCCCCTTCTCCAGGGGAGCAGTGCTGCACTTTGTCAAGGTGAGTTTTTTGGGCTGTGCATTATTGCCACTGAAAAGAGGTCAGTTTTCTCAGCACAGAAAGCAGGGAGCAGCACATTTCTGCTGTGCCTCACATGGCTGCCCGGGCACGGTGAGAAACAGCAAGAGAATTCCTTCATGACACCTTCTCCAGGGGAGCAGTGCTGCACTTTGACAGGGTGAGCTCTGGTTCTGCATGAGTGCACAAGGTTTTGGTCAATTTTCTCACCACAGAAAGCAGGGAGCAGAACTCTTGTGCTGTGCCTCACATGGCTGCCAGGGCAGGGTGAGAAGCAGCAAGAGAATTCCTGCCTGGAACCCTCTCCAGGGGAGCAGCGCTGCACTTTCCCAAGCCATGTTTTTTGCTTCTGTATGAGTTCTAAAGTGCTGTGTCAATTTTCTCACCACAGAAAGCAGGGAGCAGAACCCTTGCGCTGTGCCTCACATGGCTACCATGCACGGTGGGAAGCAACAAGAGAATTCCTTCCTGGCACCTTCTCCAGGGGAATTTCCCAGTTCCCGAGAGACTCCTGGCACCAGCTGCAAGGGGGCTCCCAGCCGAAGGGAATTGGGGTGGGAATTGGTGATGTCTCCTTTCCTTAGGCATGTTAACACTTTGGAATAACAATTGGATGCTTCGCTTCTGTTGCTCTTTTATCATATTGCTCACAGTAACTGCTACTGGTTCCTTTTATCATATTGCATGCTATTTTCTTTTATTGTAATATAAGAAACTGCGTTTGATATATTCCATCATTTGATAGATTTGATAGATTTGATTATATTTGATGTAGAGTTCAGCTTTGCTGTGTATCCAGTCAGTCAGCAAAACATAATTTGGCGTAGTCGGCATCGTGTGAAGTAAAACTCTCTCTATTTAAGAAGAAAAAATGTTCCTCGACTTGCTATTGGCAGGTGGGAACCATTGCCTTACGGTGTTTGGGCCAGAGTGGTCTGGTGGTGCTGGGCAGTTGGGCCGTGCCAGGGACAGAGGGACGGGGGCAGGGGAGGGGGCGGGGGGAAGGGGTTTAGGGACGGACGGGTGGGAATGGATGAAGGTGTTTAGGGATGGAGCGGGGTGTGTGGGGGTGGGGCAAGGATGTGTGTTTGTGGGAGTGGGTGTGGGGGGGGTGGGGGGTGGGGGGAGGTGGGTGTGTGTGTATTGATAAACCGGGGGTGGGGGCGTGGGGGGGGTTGAGGGTGTGTGTGTTATTTAGAGAACAGATTGGGGGGCCTGGGGGAAGGGTTTTAGGGACGGACGGGGGGTTAATGGAGGCCTTTAGGGAAGGACCGGGGGGTTGGGGGAAGGATTTTAGGGACGGGCCGAGGGTGGGGGAGGGCTGGACCAGGGTCTGGGGGAAAAGGTTTTAGGGACAGGGCGGGGAGGTGGAGGTGGGGGATGATTTCAGGAACAGCCAGGGTGGAGGAGGGGGTCAAGGGAAGTCTTTCAGGGTTGTTTGGGGGGAAGGATTTTAGGGACGGATGTGGTGTCTGGGCGGACGTTTGATGCCACCGTATAGATTCCACTGTATATACGTTTATGTCCAGGGATTCTGTTAAGGGAAGGCTGCTGGCTCGGCAAAGGGACAAGATGTCTGAGCTCCCCAGTTACCACACTGATTTGGTGTTTAGCTCTACGTTAAACACACCTGCGCACAAAGGTTAGGCCAAGCTGACTCTCTAAAGCTGTTAGAAGTGACAAATTAAGGGACCTCTCATGCAGGGAGTCAGCCTTGGGAAGGATGGGGAATAAAGAATGGATGGGGAAAAGAACTCCGTTCTCTTCAGTGATGCAGAAGGAGCCTCTGGGTGAGGACGTTGTGGCCACAGGAGGAGACAAGCCGATAGAGTGCTGCGATCCGCAGAATGTTGGTTGGAAGTCGGGCAGAGGTAATTGTTGTGGGGGGAGATCGCGACCTCTGACTCAGATACCCCCCCGAGAGAGGGCAAGGCCCCGCTTGGGGAGCACGGGGAGCTAGTAAAAAACCTCAGCAGTGCTGTCTGAGGGTGTGTGCTCATTTGTATTAAAGCAAGAAACTTGTAACCCATCCCGTGCCTGACTGAAAATGCATGTGTAATGCGCTATGAGTGTGCAAGTGCTCTGCTGTCCGTAGTGCGTGCCCTCGAGTAACTGGGTGAGCACGCTCAGAGGAAACATTCCCCCGTGCTCCCAGCACTGCCATAAAGAATGCCTGCCTTCTGAAACTTGCAAGCAAGGCTTAGAGGGTTTCTCTCCATGACCGACTTTATGGCATCATTCCCACCATACTGGAGAAAGCAAATCTTTTATTGTTTGGTGGTGAAAGCAGCTTGGGCAGTGTCACTGATGTGCAGCACTTTTTTAACCTCAGGTCTAAAGTGCCACCGGTCCCACCGTGGGGTACATCCTTCCTCAGGCTTTCACCAAACGGAAAGGATGCATCAAACCCACCCCACAAACACGTCCTGCACTTTTTTTATCTTTCCTGGAATGTGGGGACATGACCCTGCTGGGCCATCAGTGCCACCTGCCTGGGAGCCAAGATGGTGCCTTTGCATTCCAGGCTAGGAACTTACCTTCTTTTTTTCCTTTTCAGTGACTTTAGAGCCATCCTTAGGGAGGCTGGTTAAGCTGGTTTACTGCACAGCTGGTCGCCAGTGGAGGGAAATGGTAAGCTCCGCTGTTGCCTTTGGTGTTTGCTTGTTACTGTGTCGCTCATTTGAGTGATCTTCTCATGCCCCGGCAAGCAGAAGCTATCACTCCACTTTAGGCCTTGGTCTAATAGTCATGCAAAGCAATATTGAAAGTCATTCTGAGGTCTGGAACAGGCCCCAATATGCATTTTATAAAAGTGCTTCTTGGCTGCTGTTTCTCTTTGTATGGGGTTTTTTCCCATTTCTCCAGACTGCTGAAGCTCTGAAAGGCGCCGATGAGCTGCTCTCCCTCAGTTTGCTCCTTTGCCTTTGGGGACTGTGGTTCATGTTTTCTTTATGGCTTTGCAGAGGAGAAAATCCATGAATACACCACCTTGCTTGACATGATCTTGCTGGAAAGTGGTCGAAAGCTTATTGCTGCCCCATCTTGCAAATGGCATACATTCTGGTTCTCATTTGATGGGCAGCGTGTCGGCTTGTCAGTTGACTGTAGAACAATTCAGTTGCTCAAAGCAGCAATGCTGATAGGGAGAGTTTACGTACTTCCTTGCACAAAGCGGTTCTGGGCTTTTTTCCCTCTGTGTGTGTTTCTGTGCAGACATGTGCATGAAACACAGGTGTCTCTCTGTGCCACAGGTGGGACTGATGACAGCTCTTTATTTCATTTCAACTAGAATTTAAACAAAGATTGTGCCTGCAAAAGAAGTAGAGCAGCTGTCCTTGTTTCCCAGAGCAAGCATCCAGGCGCTGGGGAGCAGTTGGCAGGATCAGAACCTGAGCCTGCTCTGGGTGGTAAATCCTCAGGAGAGGAAAGAGAAACCCCACTTTTTTCAATACAGGTCTAGTTCCCTTAATATTTCGAGCAGCAGAGGGGGGTGAGATGGGGCGGTGTGGTGGCAGGAGAGGGACAGGAGAGGGACAGAGGAATGAAGAGAACAGGGGTGGAGCTGGGCAGGGAGTGGAGGAAGGAAACCCCTGCTGAAGAGCCAGCAAACCATGAAGTATTCCTATGTGCTAAATTTCATCACACCAGCCTGTTTCCACAGCAAAGGCTCCAAAGTTGCCCAAAGAAGCAAGGAACAGAGCAACTGGTAGCAGTGATGGCAAACACGATGGAGTTCTTGGCCGCATGAGGAAGTAGATAACCACTGTAGGAAGTTCTGCGCCCTACCCTGATGGAAACAAATCTCTGAACCATTTACGGCAGCTATTGCGTAATTTTTCTGTCCGTCTGACTATCTATCTATCGATCAATCTTGCAGAAGACTAAGTTGCAAGAACTTGAGAAATACACCTCTGTTCCCGGTAATAATAGTAACCCTAAGACTTAACCCTAAGACTCAACCTTAAGACTTAACCTTAAGTCTTAACCCTAAGACTTAAATTTAGGACTTAACCCTAAGACTCAACACCGAGACTTCACCGTAAGACTTAACCTTAAAACATAACCCTAAGACTTACCACTAAGTATTAACCTAAGACTTAACCCTGAGACTTAACCTTAAGACTTAAATTTAAAACTTAATGTTAAGACTTTACCCTAAGACTTAACACTAAGACTTAACCCTAGGACGTAACCTTAAGACTTTAATTTAAGACTTAACCTTAAGACTGAGACCTAAGACTATATGCCTAAGACTTAACCCTAAGACTCAACCTTTAAGACTTAAACCTAAGATTTAACCCTAAGACCTAACCTTAAGGCTCAAACTTAAAGATATAACGTTTAGACTTAACCCTGAGAATTAACCCTAAGACTTATCTTTAAGATTTAACCTCAAGACTCAACCTTAAGGCTCTATCCTAAGATTTAACCCTAAGATCTAACCTTAAAACTTAACCCTAAGACTTAACCCTGAGATATAACCTTTAAGACTACTTAACCCTAAGACTTAACCATAAAACTTAACCCTAATACTGAACCCAAGACTTAACATTAAGTTTTAACCCTAGGACTCAACCTTAAGACTTAACTTTAAGACTTAACCCTAAGACTTATCCCCAAGACTTAACTCTAAGAGTTAACCCTAACACTTAAACTTAAGAATTAAACTTTTGACTTAACCCTAAGACTCATCCATAAGACTTAACCTTAAGACTTAACCTAAAGACTTAACCCTGAGTCTCAATCCATAAGATATACACTAAAGACTTAACCCTATAGACTTAACCTTAAGACTTAACCCTATGATTTATACTTATGGCTCAACCTTACGACTTAACTTTAAGACTTAAGCCTGAGAATTAACCCTAAGACTTAACCCTAAAACTTAACCTTAAGATTTAACCTTAAGAATTAAGGTGAAGGGTTAACCTTAAAGGATGAAACTTAAGACTCAACCCTACGTCTGAACCCTATGACTTAACCCAAGACTTAACCTTAAGACATAAACTTAAGACTTAAGCCTAGGACTTAATCTTAAGACTTAACCCTGAGACTTAACCCTAAGACATAACCCTGGAACTTATCCTTGAGACTTAACTCTGAGACTTAACCCTAAGACTTATCCCTAAGACTTAATCCTAAAACTTAACCTTAAGAGTTAACCATGAGACTTAACCGTGAGACTTTACCATAAGATGTAATCCTATGACTTAACCGCAAAACTTAACCCTGAGATTTAACCTTTAGGATTTTGCCTTCAGACTTAACCCTAAGACTGAACCATGAGAGTGAACCCTAAGACTTAACCTTCAGACTTAATCTTAATACTGAACCCTAAGACTTAACCCTAAGGCTCACCGTTCAGACTTAGCCCTAAGACTTATTCATAAGGCTCAAACTTAAGACTTAATGTTAAGTCTTAACTCTGAGAGTTAACCCTAAGATTTAACCCTAAAACTTGTCCTTAAGATTTTACCTTAAGATTTAACCGTAAGTATTAACCTGAATAGTTAACCTTAAAGATTTAACCTTAAGACTTAACCCTGAGACTTAACCCTAAGACTTAACCTTAAGATTTAACCTTAAGACTTAACCTTAAGAGTTAAATTTAAAACTTAACCTTAAGACTTAACCCTTAGACTTAACACTAACACTTACCTTTAAGACTTCACCTTAATATTTAACCCTAAAACTTAAACCTAAGACTTAACACTGAGACTTAAACCTGACTTAACCTTGAGACTTAACCCTTAGACTTATCCCCAGACTTAACTACAAGAATTAACCCTAACACTTAACCTTATAAGTTAACCTTGAGAATTAACCGTGAGATTTAAAGTATAAGACTTAACCCTATGACTTAACCGTAAAACTTAAACCAAAGACTTAACCTTAAGATTTAACCTTATGACTTAACCTTAAGACTCAACCCTGAGACTTTACACTAAGACTTAAATTAAGATTTAACCTTAAGACTTAACCCTGAGACTTAAAGGTAAGATTTAACCCTAAGACTTAACACTAAGATATAACCATGGGACTTAACCCTGTGTCTTAACCCTAATAGTTAACCCTAAGACTTAGCCCTAAGACTTAACCCTAACAGTTATCCCTAAGACTTAACCCTAAACTTAACCCTAAGATTTAACCTTAAGTTTTAACCTTAATACTTAACCCTAAGACTTAACCATAAGATTTAACCTTAAGAATTAACCTTGAGACTTAACCGTGAGATTTAACCTTTAAGACTTAACCCTAAATCTTAACCCTGAGACTTAACCCTAAGAATTAACCTTAAGGCTTAACAATAAGATCTAACCCTAAGGCTTAACACTAAAACTTAACCCTACAAATTAACCCTAAGTCTTATCCATAAGACTTAACACTGAGACTTAACTCTAAGACATAATCCTGAGACTTATCCCCAAGACTCGACCCTAAGGCTTAACCCCTAGACCTAAACTTAAGACTTAAACTTAAGACTTAACCCTAGGACTCAATCCGTAAGGCTTAAACTTAAGAATTAACCCTGAGACTTAAACTTAGGACTTAACCCTAAGACTCTAACATTAAGACTTAGCTCCAAGACTTATGCCTAGGTCTCAACAATGAGACTTCAACCTAAGACTTAACCTTATGGTGGCCAGGTTTTCCAAAACGAAAGCAAATGTACTATGGTGGAGGTGGATCCCAGGGGTCTTTCATGTAACTAGAAGTTTTTTGAAAAAGAAAAAAAAAAAAAGGAAAAGGTATGCATGCATCTCTCTTCTTAAAACAAACATCTCTACAATGTTCCCATAACCTTCAAGGAACATACCTGACACTTCCTTGACTGGGTTGTATTCACAGCAAGACTGTACCATCATAGCCTGTACCTTATCCTCTTTGGTAGCATTGTCTTCAGCCAGGTTGTCAGTCTGTTTAACAGGTACTGATTATTTGACACTCATGTTAGGCTACAAATAGGCTCTCTTTGTACCTTACATAAAGACTTGTTTAACCAATCCGGTTTTCTTCCAAGCGGACTGAAGCTATGTGTAGAAAAAAGCACACCACCAGCATTTTGAAGCTGGCCTTTAAGCTCCAGACTGGTTGAAGAAGCTAGCCACGGTACATTTAACTGGGATGCATGCAAGTAGCATTAGTTATGTTTTGCAGCATTAAAAGGACACACAACTTAAGAGTTGTGGCAGATGCTTTTGCTTGCTGAAATTCAGCTTCAGACCCAGAAGCACTAAAAGGAATCAAGCTTTTGATAATCCCTTAGCAAGGGATTTAAGAATTTTCTGTTGGTACTGGATTTTCTGTTGGCTTTTGTCTGCCCACAAGCTCTGCTCCTGGCCAGGAAAAGGAGTCCTTAACAGCAGCTATTGCCAAGTGCAGTGGAACTGCAGGTCCAACACGTACTCAGAAGCTGCTCTTTGTTGATCTTAAATCATTCCAAAACCATCCTCAGCACTCCTTTTCAAAACAATCGCCCTTTGACACCCAAAAGGAAACCTTTGGGATCAGCGTGTCCCCAGGGAGGGCTCGACACAAAACCTCTGCGCAGACCTGCTGTCCTGTGATGCCTGCCAGCAGAGCTGGTGACGCGAGTGCTCCTTCCCCGTCTCCGCTGAGGATACTAAGGTTAGCAAAGCCCTCCTGTTTGTCTTGTTGACAGGCGTGCTCAGCCTGAAAGGCGGTGAGGGAGCGCTAACCGGCAGCCCTGCCAGCCAGCCTGAAGGGCAGGGGGGATGTGAAAAGCAGCTTGGGGCCGCCTGAGAACTAGCACAGGCATTTACGGAGGGAACGCGCGGGAGCAGGGTGTTCTCTCGCTTTCACTCGCTGGGAATGTGCAATCCATTCCTTCCCCCGGAATCTCTCACCTCTAAGTGAGAGACAGTCAACGTTTTAACTAATGTTTTACAAAATGCCTCTTTGTAAATACCTACACATACACGTTCTGTTAAAGTCGCAAAGAGTATGTTTCCCAGAAAAGAAGTACCTGAATTTTGAGAAATTTTGAAGACTCTTTGATGGCCATCTGAATTGTGGACCGCATCATCTGATTTGTGGACCCCATTTTAAACTCTATTTAAGGAAAAGGAGGTATGGGAATGATACCACTATGGAAACAGACAGTTAGGCACTTCACAGGAGTCAGAAAATGGTGCGTCAGCCACAGCTGGTGACTACCAGCTCCAATATTTTGAAGATTAGGAAACTATTTCAAAAAACTTGTTGACAAGTCTTTCCTAGAATTGTAATGCTCTTTCTAAGAAATCGTTCACGCAGTGCATTGCAAGAGTTGAAAAGCCCCTCATTCTTCTTCCTTGCAAAAAAAGAGAAAAAAACTGTTTACAGTTCTCTTCCTCTTCATTGTACTCCTCATTGTCATCTTCACCACTGTAGATGACAGTGGTGAAGACGTATATCAGTGCAGAGCGTGTTGGTCTTAAAATATTCTCTGGAATTCTGCGTGATTATTTATGATGGGCTGGATGCAGAATCCCTTCCTGAAGACCCCGTTGCAATGGGGCATCTACAGCAAAGAACATTCTATTTATTTGGTTAGGAGGGAACTAGAACATGAAATCCAGGTTCAGACCAGCAGGCACAGTTTTTAAATCATTATCAGGCTGAAGGAACACTTAAATGGACAGATTATGCCTTTTAGGAAAACTTGTCTGTGGTGGCTGGCAAAAACACTTCTTCCAGCTACAGAAAATCTGAAAAAAGATGGACATGACCTCCTCTGCATGGACAGGGGAGGCACTGCTGATTAAAGCCTTTAGATAGCATACAAAGCATGACTAACCCCTGATTTCTCATTTTTATAAAAAAAGGAGTAGTCTAAGGAGTTCTATAAAAAAGAAAGAAATGTTGTGGTTTATCTGTTTTTAAGCTTTTTGTGAGCTTTCCCAATCTTAATGGCTGTCCATTGCACGTCTAGTTAGAGCTCACAGAACAGAAGCCACTCTGTGTAGCTGTACCCTCGGCCCTCTGCACTACTGGCTTCTGCAGAAGCAGCAAAGGTACAAAGAAAAAAACCAAAACTCCGTTGGTGAGGGGTGTATGTATTTACCTGACACAATGTTATTATTGTCCAAGGAATTGCATTTTAAAGACTGATCTTCAGTTTTTGAAAATCACAGGCCGTCTTTACACTGCAGCACAGTGAAAATGTCACAGAGGTACCTTGGTGCCAAGAACCCAGCTCATCAGAGTGGTGGGCTTCTCCTCTGCCTCATTTAACCTGCTACCTCACAGACCTTGTGCTGGCCAAGTTCCGTGGTTCCCAGTGATGATCCCAGATTGACCGGAGCCAGATCAGGAGCTTCTACCCATTAGGTCTTAGGGTTGAGTCTTAGGGTTAAGTCTTAAGGTTAGGTCTTTAGGTTAAGACTTATGGTTATGTCTCAAGGTTAAGTCTTAGAGATAAGTCTTAGAGACACGCTGTAACTCGCCAGTATACTTTATTTATTGAGAACTAACATTAGAAAGACACGGCATAACCACAAGTCAATAATATCTACTAATGGTGGAGGAGAGGTCTGTCTTGAAGAAGGCTGGAAAACATGACCATTCAAACCATGCTGACGCAGCTGATACAGAACTGGACTGGACGAATACATCGATGACAGCAACAATGCTGTAGTCAGGCTTACATTTGAATATCTGCAATTGTAATCAGATCTCTGTCCTCCATAAATCTGAGGAATACAGCAGTAATACCTGGAGCACAGAGAGCAGCTTAGGGTGAAATCAAACTTAGAAAGGTAACTACCAACATTTGGGAACGTGCCCAACTGCTTTCTGAGCTTCAGGCTTGGAAAAGATCAACTGCTCCTTCACCGTCCTGGCACAAAAGGCAATACGCTTTAGGACGTTGCTCTTTTTCTCTTGCCCGACACAGGCATTGTCTTTAGGAAACTAATAGGAATCACTTAAGAATGAAACTTCTTGTTTGCACGGTTTGCCAGCTGGCCACTCTCAGTCTTTCCTCTGGAGACAGCATGCAGCCCCGCCACCCCCACCCCTCTGGGGTGTAAGAATACCCTGCCCCCCCCGCCCCCAAACAAAGGAAGCAGTCAAACACTGGGACTCGGACTGCTGGCAGATGGGAAGCAATTACCAGTTCACACTGCAATGTGTCTCTCCGTTTACTCTAAAAGCAATACACGCAAAAGCATGAAATAAGGAATCTCTCTGCATAGAGGAAACAGGATGGAGAACTTGACTCTCAGAAAAACCAACCCCAAGAACAAACCCAATTCAAACGTCTGAACAGCTACCACTGTTGGACTTTGAATGCCACGTCCCAGCGGGCTGAAAAATCTAAGTCTGCTTTGGGACAGATACATTCAAATCTGCCCTGTCACAACACAATTTAACAGCAGCTTTAACAAGAAAGAGACAACCGGAATGCCTCCGTAACCCAACAGCCACAAAGAAGGTGAACACACTGAAACCCCTCCCACAGAACACAACGCGTTAGGGCTACTTACCCAAGGTCTGTCTTGCCGGTAGCTTTAACTCCTCTAACAGGGACTCTCCTAACAGTTACCGATGAGTGCCTTGGAATCAGGGCATTGTCATCTGTGTATTCTGAAAACAACATCAATACAGAGAAAGCATCAGTCAGTTCGTAAGAGTGATATTAATATGTCATGACATAGCACTTCAGGGAACCCTTTACGGATAGAAAAGCAACATTTTACACACAGCGTCATGCTTTTATCATGTCCACACACTCACGGTACCTTTCCAGAAATCTTCAGGTCTGATAGTCAAACACAAGCAGCAAAATCTTTTCCATTTGTTTTGAATCGTTTCAATGCCAACAGCAAAATGGTCTCTAAAGTCACTAAAGCAGAGTCTGCTAAAACATGAGGCTCTTTCCTGATCTAACTTTCATTGCTTTTGCTCCTGTTAGCTTACAAAACCCTAGAACATGTCTCTATAATAGCGAGCACGGAAGAGGACACCCCCACCCCGCCTCCCACCTTTTAAAACACATCCCAACCATCCATTTTGCCTTCCCACCATCTTCAAAAAGAGTCCACCATCTCTTTTTTTTCCCCCCAGTGATGTGTAAAATCCCGTTTACTTTTAGCTTCTATTAGCATTGCTTCTATTACGAGATTTCCGTGATCACGCGGCTCGGAAAACTCTGAACAAGTTGGCCATCTTCACTCAAGGTTCACTGAAGGGTCTTTCCAAGATCATGCCAACACTTAGTCAGGACTCCTGCACAAAGTTATAAAACCCACTACCATATCTCCACAGGGAGGATCTCCAAGAACCCCCTTTAGGCAGGACATCCAGGCCTAGTTCTTTCCTTCATCTTCTGAAGGTGACTTTAAACACGTAGATGCTGTTCAATAAAAACGGAAAGTCACGGTTATGTATAAAACCCCAAAATCTGGCATACACATAAATGACACCGAAATGTATTCCTTAGCTTTGCTCTGACAACCGCTGGGGGATTTTTGCATTTTCACGGGGAAAACACCCTTACAAAAGTTCCAGTAAGCATCTGTGTCACAACCTGTACGTCTGCCTCTACCTGCATGTCTGTCTCTACTGCTGTATATGACACGCGATCCCGTAACACCCCCAAGACCCCTAACACCGTGCTGTTAAGTCTGCTCACAGATACTCTCCTGAACCTACTTTACCTATCTGTAGGTAAACAGCGTGTTTAGGTCCAACCACTTGAAAGGCTGGGGCCAAAGTTACAGTTACCGCAGCAGGCATGTTATTCTGTTTAAGTTTTAATACATCAAACAGGGAGAGGAAAAAATCCTATGAGTACACATTGTAACGACAAGACTGTTGTGGGAATGTCACAGAACCACAGGAAAAAAGAAAAAAAACCCCAACCGATAAAATTTGAATGTTTAAGGAATGGAGACGGTTTCCAAGTCTTTGTATTTCTGACAAGTCATATTCCAAAGTCTTTAATCACATGCAAGCTTTGCCAGACGGTAGATTACCAAACTGAAACAGCACACTCAGTAATGCAAAACCATTACCGTCTCTGAGAATCAAGCACCATTTCTCAGATTCAAAAGAACTTAGGGTTTCTCTAAGAACATTTCTAGGTATATTCACCATAACTGATCTGCCATAAAACTTCAGTACTGCCCTGACACCGTTTAACACGCAGTACCACGACAAAAATGCACCGTTTGAAAGAAATGAAGAAATGATGCTCAATAGCATCTGAATGAATGTGTAGCATGGTGCAGCAAAGAAGCTGTATTAGCAAGAAATGCCAAGTACACTTTAGACAGAACACTCGTCTACAAGATGGCTTTCCAGGGTCTGCATAGATTCTCACTCACAGATACACTCTTGATCCAAAACGTTGCTACTGAGCAGTTTCTGCAGCAGCCAAGCACCGCTTTTCCAATGCGGTGGAGTAAAAGTAGCTGAAGACAAAATTCAGTCACCAAACCCACTTTTTTTTCCCTTTAAATTAGCCACCCACTCCTTTTCTATCACGTTCAGCCTTCTCTGCCGGCTTTCAAAGAAATCTGGCAGGTCTGTGATGACAAGGCATTGTCCCACATTCCCTTATCGTTTTAGCTAGAAGGGTTCCCAGAAACCAAACCCCTTCCACGCGCGGTGTCGCACACGGACCCCGTACGCTGCTGTGCCTGGCTGCGCACACAGCCCTGACGGCAGCTGCCAGCGCACAACCACGGAAGAGCAGCTCTGAGGCCCCAGCACAAGTCACCGCTGCCGGCCGTGGCCCAACCGCCTCACTGGCCGCCTGCGCCATCGCCAGCCGGCCGGTCCCCGGTCCCCGCGCCCGCCGCCCCCACGCACCTTCCATGGTCTGGGCGTTGGTGACCTGCAGGTCGCAGTGGGTCGCCTTCAGCCTCTCGCGGCCCATGATCTGGCGCCTGAGGTCGCGCAGGGAGATGTGGGGGCCGTGAAAGGTGACCACATCGGAGTTCAGCCTGGAGGAGAACTTGTAGTGGACACACGACATGGCCGGGGCCAGGCGGTGCCCGCTCCGCGATGGCACCTCACGCAGCAGCTGGCCTCGCGGCCCCCACAGCAGGTCAGGGCCCACCGAGGGGCTGGGGCCAGCAGCGCGGGCTGAGCCCGCCGGCTCCTCCTCGCAGCCCCGGTGGGAGGACGATGGGGACAGGCCCTGGCTCGGCCTCCGCTCCCTCCTCGCACCAGCGCTGCCAGGCCAAGCTGCTCGCTATGGCAACCCAGGCGGCTCCGCATTGTGACAGAGGGGCTCAGGGGGCCACTCAGCGCCCCTGGGGGAGGGGCCTTCATCAGCCCCGCCTGGGCCGCCGGTGTCCCTGCTGTCCCCCAGCCTGTCACCGCCCCGTGCCCTGTCACCCCCCAGGGCTGCGGTGTCCCTGCTGTCACCCCCTGGGGCCTTCACCATCCTGCGTCACCTGTCAGCCCTTGCGCCTGTGGGGGCTCTCCCAACAGCCCTGGGCACATCACCGCCCCGTGCCCTGTCACCCCCCAGGCTGTCACGGCTTGCTGTCCCCTCCTGTAACCCCCAGGCTGTCACGGCCTGCTGTCCCCTCCTGTCACCACGCAGGCTGTCATGGCCTGCTGTCCCCTCCTGTCACCCCCCAGGCTGTCACGGCCTGCTGTCCCCTCCTGTCACCACGCAGGCTGTCATGGCCTGCTGTCCCCTCCTGTCACCCCCCAGGCTGTCATGGCCTGCTGTCCCCTCCTGTCAACTCCCATGCTGCTACTGCCTGCTGTCCCCTCCTGTCACCCCCAAGCTGTCCCCAGCCGCTGACCCTTCCTGTCACCCCCAGGCTGTCCCCAACAGTTGTCCCCTCCTGTCACCCACCAGGCTGTCCCCACCAGCTGTCTCTCCCTTCACCCCCCAGGCCTGTTACTACCAGCTGTCCCCTCTTGTCACACCCAGGCTGTCCCCACCTGCTGTCCCCTCCTGTCCCAAGGCAGCCTGGGGGAGATGCTGGGGCTCTGCCGAGTGGCACTTGGCTGCCTGCACCGCAGGGACAGCGCAGGGAGGGGACATCTCGGGGTGTCGCAGTGTTGTCCTTGTTGTACTCCTCCATGGTATTAATGATGGTTCCTTTTGTAACTGGCTTTTATTCACTCTGTCTGACGGGGCTTCCTCTGGTAGAACCAGTGCCAAGAGGGAAAAAGGGCGCAGTCCAGTCGCAACGGGCGCGGTGCACACTGGCTGTCATCTTTTGTAATGCTTCATAAAATAGCTTTTATTTAAATTCTGTATCTGCAGTATTTTTTCCAAAAATGTTCAGTTAAGGGAAGACGAGAGAAAGGGTGAGTCCGCTAGCACGAGTGGGGAGAGCCATGTGACCTTGACCTTGAGCGGGGATAACCACGTGACCTTGACCTAGAATGACAGCCCCGACTCTTCTCTCTGCCTCTTCTTGGATATGGTGGTGATCGTGGGTAGGAATGAGAGGGGGCATGACTAGATGATTGAGAGCAGCAGCGAGGGTGGGAAGGACCTGATCTTGACTTGCAGTAGGTATGCCAACTTCTAGAGCGAGAAGAACTGGCATAGGGAGACCTGGACCTTAAAAAACAAAACGCAACACAAAGGAAATGAATGAAGTTAATTCAAAACAGTCACTCACACCATTTTTTTTTCTCCCAAATTTGTTTGGGTTTGGGGTTTTTTCCTCTCCATACGCTTATGTCAAAGCTTCTTTCAGCTGCTGATATACTGCTGCTGCAAACCGAAGAGCATGGCGGCGTGTAAAGGTTTCTGCTTACGAGCCAGAACGGCTGCTGCTGTGGTAGTGTAAAAACACGCAGGAAGGGTAAGTCTGTTCCCACTCACTTCTATCGCATGGACTGCCCTAGCTATGGATGGATTTCAGGGGTGTCTACTGGTCTCTGCTGGTGCATGGACATGCAGATGTCTCACTACCCAGCATCCACCTGCAGCGCAAATCACTCTTGTTGCCATAAGATGCAAAACAAGTGAGTCTCAATGGCTACAGCGCAGTATCAACTGTCAGGAAAGCAGGGTTTAGCCTGGAGGCAGTAAAGCTCCATTTGAAAATGCCAGCTTAGTCTATTTAACTTCACTACGTATTTGGCAATTTGTACAGCATGCAAAATGCCCCACTTCTAGCCAGTGGTAGCCAAATTCTGCACATACCTCTAGCTCCAACCAAGGCCGGTGACTGCATTTCAAGAAAAATCCTAGCTAAAAGCTTCTAAACTCAGTCTCCAGTAAGCTGACGGAATGCCACTACTCTGGGAAAGATACTGACAGCATTACTACAGAGAGCTCTTCAGATTCCTGCCCAAGGGCTTTTTAAGGACAGAAGACAGCAGCTATCTTTAGATTTTTCTTCACGAGTTATTCCACGTATGTTCATTCCTCCTCCAACTTAAGATTTCCTTACGCAAGTCTGATCTTTTAATTTGTAAGAAAAATTTAAGGATGTCAGCAGAATCTGAGCAAAAGGCGCCAGTTTGCAGTCCAGGTTGCAATCCATCTGTGCGAGATTAGACGACAGAGGCAACAAAGGCAATTCCTCTCACGTATCTCCTCCAAAGTGCTTTGAGGTAACAGTTACAGTCAGAGCACGGAGGCACAGGAATCCACACCTGTCCAGTTTCTAGCCTCCTCAGGGCTGTCAGGAGGCGAAGGATGTCACTACAGAGAAGCTTTGGCAAAAGAGACACCCGTTCCTTCTCAACTGCTGCCCAGTTATAACTATCAGTCACCTGTAATCCCTGCCATCTTTGAGCTAGTGACCTACATGTGGAGCTCCCATCACTGCTCGTCCCTTGAACCATCCAACCCACCTCAGGATAGAGAGGTGGACTGGAACTCCTCCTGATTCTTCTAGACAATCTGCTTCTCCGTTAGGGACATGCAACGCAATTACCTGGGAAATGAATGCCTGCGCTCCTCCTGAAACTCCTCACGTGCCACCAATTCCATAGAAGAAGTGTTTGTGAACACTTCGGGTCTGGGCTTTTTCTCTTCCCTGTTAAAATCAGTTTGACCATTATTACAATTATAGTTGGATATTTATTCCAAACAGACACCAAAATACAAAACACGGCCAAGATGAGAAAATGGTTACTGCATGTAATGCCAAACACGAACATCCTAGTCAAGCAAAACGAGTTTAGAATTCCCCCAGGATTCAGGGAAAGTTCTACAACTCCATTTGTCTTGCTTGAGTTTTGCACATTTACCATCTGCAATGAAAAGGTCTGTTGGATAAAACACGATGCCATTTTTGCTTCTGCCAGATGCACTTCAGTGTAACTGCAGTCCAAGGTGCTAACGAAATACCAAAGCGCAAACCCGTGCAACTTCCTGGAGCCAAACACTTACTCCTTTTGAAGTCTCCATTGTTCCCGTAAAACTCCTCCCTAGACAAGGGAGGCCAACGGCATCCTGGCTTCTGCCTGAAATACGGTGGCCAGCAGGACCAGGGAAGGGATTGTCCCTCTGTACTCAGCCCTGGTGAGGCTGCACCTCCAACACTGGGTTCGGTTTTGGGCCCCTCACTACAAGAAAGACACTGAGGTGCTGCAGCGTGTCCAGAGAAGAGCAACAAAGCTGCTGAAGGCTCTGGAGCACAAGTCCTGTGAGGAGCAGCTGAGGGAACTGGGGTTGGTTAACCTGGGGAAAAGGAGGCTGAGGGGAGACCTCACTGCTCCCTGCAACTACCTGAGAGGCAGCTGTAGTGAGGTGGGGGTCGGTCTCTTTTTTTCCCAGGTAACAATTGATAGGAGGAAAGGAAATGGCCTCAAGTTGCGCCACAGGAGCTTGAGATGGGATATTCGGGAAAATTCCTTCACCAAAAGGTTTGTCAAGCGTTGGAACAGGCTGCCCAAGGAAGCGGTTGGGTCACCATCCCTGGGTGTATTAAAAGAAATGTAGAGGTGGCGCTTAGGGACCTGCTGTCATGGCAGACTTTGTAGGTTTAGGTTAACTGCTGGACTCAATGATCTTAAAGGTCTCTTCCAACTAAACCTAAATGACCCTGTGATTCTATAAAGAAAGTGCTGGTGTCGCTGGGAGGGTATTTGAATGAGTCGCTGGCCGTGCTGTTGGCTGATGACATGTTTGCAGGAGCTGGGGGATATTCTGGAGCGGGGCGGGGGTATACCCAGCAGATGGAGGCTGACCAGGTGGAAACTGAGGAGGTAGTGGTGGTGGTGGTACCGCCAGCGGGAAAGGAAGCGCCTGGGGTGGGGGAGGATGCAAGGGAGGTGGAGGCACAGGTACAGAGGCTGCTGTTGATGATGGCAGTGTCGGGGCCTGAGTCCTCTGGGTACGTGTGCTACGTGGATGTCCTCCATTTGAACTTCCAGAGAAACCCAAACCCGCGTGTCACTGTCACACTCTGCCCTGATTTTAAAGAGGAATGTGAATGAAGCGGGAGCACGGTGGCGAGCCCTTCTTGTTCTCAACCTGAGCATTTTTCTGGCAGCTTCCTGTCCATTTGAGCCTACCCTCATTTCTGGATCCTCACACTTGCCTTCCACATCCTCACCCCAAGTAGTTGCCTCAGGCTTCTCCCCCTACATTCAGCTTTGTGACTGTGGGCAGAGGCTGCCCATGCTTAAAGGAGACTCCTATCTCCCAGGTGCCAGGTGCCCACGGCTCCTCTGCCACTCCTCGATACACTTCCTACTTCACACTTCCGAGCTTCAAAGTACTGCACAGATATTAACCAAGCTTCTCTCCAACTTCCTTTCAGTTCTTCCCCACAAACTTCCTAGGTTGTTGCCTCGTGATGATCTGTTTGGCCTGGTCTTGTCCCTGAACTGTTCTTTCCTTGCTTACTGAACCTGAGAATTTTAGGTATCTCTGGGACGGATTGCTGTGTTTTCTTTTGATTTATCTTTAAGATTTTATAAACACGATGCACACTTATAATCTATCCATAACAAATACATACCAAAAGGAAGAACTAACTGGTAGGGCAATAACAGCAAAAAGAGATTCCTCTCTCTCCAACGGAGAGAAAGCAGCTTGGCTATTTGAGATGACTAGACTAAAGAAATTCAAAATGGTCATAAAAAACCAGCACTGACTCTTCCAACAATTTGCTCCATCACTAAGTCATTAAGAATCAAATGTTGGAGGCTGACTTCAATTGGGAAATCAGTTTCTTCAGCCCTATCCAGCCAGTAAGTAATTCGAAAGGGTGGCTTTGCACCTCATCCTGTCGTTATGTTTAATTTTGATATATACTTACGGTTTCCTCCAAAAGCGTTTCTTTTTCAGAGTCTACTTTTGGGTCACATACTGGAGTTTTATTTGTAATCGTTTTACTGCAAGCACTTTGTTAGAGCCAACTCAAGTTGAGCCACTTAAAAATGAATTGCCACTTGTATTCTCCACAGCTATCTGTGCATACGCATTTCATTATAAATCAGCTACTGTAGAAGTAATGTAGGTGTTACAGCCTGGTTTAACAGGTTACAAGTCGTCAGAGACTGAATTTCGGTGAAATACTTACAGTCCCCAGCCTGGTCTGCCACCTGCTGAGCGAACTGCACTGGCTCTCATCGGATGACCTTTTGGAGTGGGGAGAGGAAAAAGAAATAAATCCCATTCAGTTCATCTGAAGATAATTTTTTTAGAAGAAATTCTAAAGTTACGGTCACTCACCAGGTGTGGGTATTTTTAGCTCTTGGGGGCCCAGAAGACATGGTACTGCCGGTTGTCTTGCTACAGGAACCGGAAAGCCCTTGTGAATAAATGCAAACAGTTGGAAAATAAGCTCTAATAAATACTGTATTTCAAAAGCATATGTTGAAATAAAACTTAACAGACCGCTGACTGACAGAGAGGAAGATTCAGAAAGTTTGGTGGCAGTCACCTGAGCAGCAGGTGTCACAGTCACAAGTGGTCGTGCAGGCGGGTGACGGCGGCTGTCGCTGCTGCTGCTGCTGAATCTCCTTATGGAGCCCTGTTGTGTAGCCGGTTCCATTGTGGAAGTTGTTCACAGCCTAGAGGCAGAAGAACATGGACAAAAAGATCAAAGTGTCAGATTATGATGACAATAGATGAAGAAAAGCCTCCACAGGGTAAAATGACTTGTATAGTCCTGTACATGCTGTCAAGCCTAGAGTAAAGCAGCACACAGAGATAGGAACACATCACATGAAACACTGCTATTAAGGACTGGTAGCTCAGAGTATCTGTAGTTAAAGGACTTCAGTGTTAACAGCGAATCTGAGAGGCAGGCAAGCATGTTTAGACAAAAGTTTGACCTGAGTTTGCCTGATTATCTCTAAAGAGTTGTCAGCTTCTGTAACAACAGACAATGCATTTGAAAAGTAAATGCAGCCTTATTCAGTTTATCCTTCTTTAAGGAGATGTCAATAATTTCCTCCCTTTCAGCTTTTTACAAACAGACTTTCCTTACAAACAGCTGATGAAAAAGTCACCACGTTACCTGGCGCAGGAAGTTGTTGGCAACTAAAGCGTCAGGAGAAACACCTGTCTGATGACACGCCGGGCAAGTATGTTCCTCCGATTCCAGTAAAGCTGTTCTAATACCTGTGTGTAATTAGAAGCGTCAAAATAGGTTTCAGCCAAAGTAGGGAACTCTTTGGGGTTCTCATCAATTATAAGAACACACAGACGATTAATGGCTGGATATGGTCTTGAATGGAGAGCATGAAGCTATAAATGTTCATTAGTGTAAAAAATGCCCAGTATGCAGCAAATCGCTATACAGTTTTGACATTTCCCTGTTGTAACAGCTGAAGACCATAGAGTGGGCTGTGTCCTGATGTTTGGACTAGTCTTTTTTCTACTACCGAGTACAGCAAGAAGCCACCAACATCAAGGCTAATGAACAAAGCACATCTCAAAAAGCCATGAGTCGGTTCGAGTTTTGAAGGTTTAACCAACTCCTGTGGCAAAGAATGTAGATTAAATGCCCGACTGCCTGTTTGTGGCGGAGCAGAGTCAGTCACCAGAGCTGGCTCTATAGTTGTGTATGAGAGAAAGAGCTGTGGACAAACTACGTGCATTCCATATCTAATACTGTATTCACCTGCACAATTATGCACTCTTCTCGTACTCGACCTTCCGCATGTGAAGAAGATTTGACTAGATACACAGAAAGGGAAAAAAGCTCTTTGGCCTTTGGGTTTGTTTTTCCCCCCCCCCCCCCCCCCATTACGGAGAAGAGGCCTTTCCTACTCCGGGCGTACTGAAGTATGAAATAGACCTGGTAGCACAGGTGATCTCCTATTCCTGCTTTCAGAAGATCTGATGTGGTGTTTTGGATTAAAAAACACGGGAGGGGAGTTTACTCCTTACATTACATTACGCACTTACATTCGTCACAATAACTTGCTCCACAGCATGGAATAAGCGCTGCATCCGTCACTGGATCTTTACAAATGGGACATAACAACTCGTTTGGAACAGGCCTGTCTGCGGAGGAGGAGGAGGGCTCCTCTGGTAAAAAGGGTGGCTTTTCCTTTTTCTCTCTAGCATAAGCTTCCCTGGAGGGCAGGTGGGGAAGGAAAAAGAAAAAAGTGAAAGATGGGAAAGGAAAAATTTTCCAAGCTTTGGATTTTATCAAACTAAGGTGATAGATGGAAGTCTTCTCACTCCACATTGGCTTTCTACAACGTAGGCATTTACGCTAAATGACTTCTCTAGAGCCACACTATCAGAAGAAGAAGGAGGGGGGAACATTTTTCCTTCTGCAGAACTCTCCCATCCGTTGGATCAACTACGAAATGAGCTCAGACTAGAAAAATAATTGCTTGACAGCTAGAGAGCAGGGGAAAGGAATCCCACCTCTCCTTTGCCAGAGGGTAAGTGCAAATTGCTGGATCAGGGTAAAGTTCGTCCCCAAGTAATTTCATTTTGTAAATGAAAGAAGTCTGTGCTACAGCTTCTACAACAGGAGATCCATGACAGAAAAAGGGAAGTGCTACCGAGTGCACTTTCCAACAGCCACTCCTGTCAGCACACAGCAGTAATTTCTTAGTTTATAGCAACAGGAACACTTCAGCCCGTTTCACACATGAGATTTGTTAAAAGTCAGAGGAGGAGGAAATCTCAGTCCAAGGGCTATTTGTTAAATTTTGCAAGAAGCCTTTGAAACATAAACCAGAAGCAAAATGAGCATTCAGAGAGAATGATGCCAGCTGGAAACACTACTGAAATGCCTTGCAGAAATACAGGTTCTTAGCATACCCCAAGGTCAGCCAGCTTCCCGGGGCATGAACAGTAGGACTACTCTATTTCAATATGGGAAAGTATCGCAGATTTTAAGGTTAAGATACGACGGTAGTGCTTCCTCCCTCGTAATTAGAGGCTGGCCACCTCGGCTGCATTGCCACTCAGACATTTACGCATGGTTGCTCTCATTCGCATTTTGGTCGGTCCGATTAATTCCATACTTACGCATTAATAGTTGGTATTGCGTATTTCCCAGCCTTTGTCAGCATGGCACCTTTTGTGTTGGGATCCTTCACCTCCACCAGGAAACTCCTTGGAATTCCGGTGCTCCTTTTAATTCTGCGAACAGGCTCCACATTTTTGTCCTGTTGAGAACAGAAATGCAGACATCTCTCCTCTTCAGACGCACACTTAAAATGACGTTTCAGAGATAATTTTAAGCAGCGAAAGCCTTTAATCCCCTCCTTTTACCTAACATAATGGCTGCTCGACTCAAACTCCTGCTTTCCCCAACGAGCATAGCCAGGACGTACCACAGGTTTGAGCAGAGTTTTGAACCCAGTCGTCATTCTTTGGCTTAACTTCAGGACCCTTCCGGGTGAAACAGCCCTTTGCTCACCGTCCGCTCAGAGCAGAGGCACAAACCTGTTCCCCCTCCAAAGCCCCTGGGCAACGTGTGAGAGCTTAATTCAGGGTCTCCAAATCAGCCCCCATGGAAACTTACATTCACATCTATATAGGAAGGCTGAATTCATCCCTCCTGCACGTACATTCAGGGACTGATGTTAAACGGCATGAATATTCAGCCAGAGGCTTCTGTAGTTAAAACTGACAGATACTCAATAGACGGGGTCGACAGAAACCTCTTGTTTTTAGAGGAAATACCAACAACTTTGAACTGTCATTAGAAAGAGTTAGAACCAGGAACATTTCCAGTACTATTGAAATAGATACAAATATCTATGAAAGTTCACTGAGAAAGATCTATGGATATCTTTAATGTCTGTGACCTAGAGAAAAAAAAAGTTTCACATTTAGAATTCCAAGTTTCCCTTGAATTTGGGAGGGCTTTGCAACATTGCCATGTAACATTTCGCCCCGAGAGAAACAATTCTTACTGGGAGTGTTCATGTCTTTGTCACATAAATGCCAAGGTAAAAAACCCTAAAAGCTCGGTAACACCAGAGGCCTGCCCCAATCTTACCCTATTTACCGGGCAGTTCTTGGCATAGTGGCCAGGTTTTCCACAGCAAAAGCAACTGGATGATGGTGGAGGCAGATCCAAGGGTTCCCTCAAGTAACTAGAAGGTTTGGGGAAAAAAAGGAAAAGGTATGCATGTGTCTCTCTTCTTAAAAGAAACATCTCCATACTTTTTCCATAACCTTTGAAGATCACATTTGATACTTACTTGGATGGATCGTATTCATGGCAGGACTGTATCATCATCGCCTTTATCTTATCCTCTTCGGAAGCATTGGCTTCAGCCAGGTTGGCAGTCTGTTTAACAGGTAATGGTTATTTGACACACACATTAGGCTACAAATAGGCTCTCTTTGTACCTTACATAAAGACTTGTGAAGCCAATCCAAGTTTTGTCCAAGCGGACTGAAGCTATGTGTAGAAAAAAGCCCACCAGCCAGCATTTTGAAGCTGGTCTTTAAGCTCCAGACTAGTCAAAGAAGCTAGCCATGGTACATTTAACTGAGAAAGATGTGTGCAAGTAGCAGTATTTACATTCTGCAGTGTCAAAAGGACACACAACTTCAGAGTCGTGGCAGTTGGTTTTGCTTGCTGAAATTCAGCTTCAGACCCAGAAGCATTAAAAGGAATCAAACTTTCTATAATCCCTCAGCAAGAGAAAAGATTCTTTTCAGCAGACATCTGACCATCATGTGCTGTAGGCAGTCCAAACCGCACGGTTCCGCCCCCTCCCCCACCGCCACTCGCTTCTTCATAGGAAGTGACTGAACTACAATTTTTTTCCAGTTGTCACTGTCCTTTTAACACGCAAATTGTAATATAAACCTTACGCAGAACTAGATCTTCGAACTATGGAAGCCAGATGGTTTTTTTTACACAGTACTTCTTCAAATGTTTCTATTACACACTAGTCCAGATACAAGCAGGGTCAAAGGGGGTGACTGTAAATTATTTGGAACTTCAAGCACCTATCCTACAGACCAACTGCTCATGTTTTCCTTTTTACATGCATTCACTCACAAAAGCAACCAACTAGTTTCCACATGTTATTTCATCTAGCTGTTCCATATACGCAGGAACATAATCCAGATCTCCATCTATGAAATCATTTCCAGTAACATTTGCAGAGAACTTTTATAGACACTTGACTGATTTGTCTGAACCCAAATGGTTTACAAAACACATCCAAAACCCACAACACATTTCTAGGAACAGACCACCATTCAAATATGGCATTCAATACATAGTCATAACAAAGCAGAGAAGTTCTTACTACACATTGCCTCCTGTGCCAGCCTGCACTAAAGAGGCTAGGGTAACAGTTCGGAGCTGCTTTGTTACCTATCTCCGTATT
This sequence comes from Falco peregrinus, assembly GCF_023634155.1. Taxonomy (NCBI): domain Eukaryota; kingdom Metazoa; phylum Chordata; class Aves; order Falconiformes; family Falconidae; genus Falco; species Falco peregrinus. The sequence goes on along the minus strand of NC_073734.1, from coordinate 481,838 downwards.
TCTGAAATCTTTGAATTTCTCAAAAGCTTGGACAGTTTTCCACATTTTAGAGTAAATTTCACATGACTTTACAGAACCAAGGGACAGCCCTGAGGGAGACCAATGTCTTTTGGTGGCTGCTTCCCAAACTAATTCTGCACACACCTCCACCCCCACCCCCACCCTGCCGCAAAATGTTAATTAACACAATTAAATTTATTAAGAAAATAAATAAATGCAGCGAGCGAGGGAAGACGTTCCCAGTGGGAAGGATTTCTTTCTCTTGGACATGAGCTCTGGCCTTCATTTTCAGAGGAAAGAACTAGCTCCTCTGCGTTAGGCCCTGCCTTCTCTAGTCTTTGTAACTTTAAAGACTATGCTTTTAATCACTTCTGTGGCTAGCACTACGCCTCTTCACCAAGTGCAATCACTAGTGTTTCCCCAGACAACGTTACACGTTGCTGAGCACAAAATACAAGCAGTTCCATTACAAAATATGCTTTCAGGCGGTCACGTCTGCTGATGTGCCTCGCATAAACACTGGCACAGTCCTATCAACAATTAGGTGCACTTGCACACTTTTCACAGTCTGCATGTAAACAAATTAGGTTGCGTCGTCCTCTATCTGTATGCCACAATTCAAGCAGTCCCGCACCATTCAAAGAATGGATCTGTAACTGTAATGACTAAAAATTCAAAAACAGCCATGCAATTGTCCATGTTCCAGAAACACGTCTGTTCCGGCTGTTGCAAAGGCCCTAGAAATGTCCATGACTTACAGCCAATTAAATCCTGCTGTAAAAATGGTGTTAGTTTCCAATGAACAATGAGCGGGACGTATGAAAAATGGTAAACAGCTTCTGAAGTGCTGCTTCTTTGTGTCTTGCAGATGAGTAACACTGCAGCATTACACTGAGGCCAATAAGGTGCTCCCCTTCCATCTTCCCAAGCTGGGAACTACTCTCTACAGGATAGTATCAAAGTAATATTTTAAAGTTAGGAGAAACACTCTGAATTATTAACAATTAATGTTTTGCTCATATTACAGCAGTTATCCAGCTAGAGAGCACAGTGTAAGGTTTGAAAATACAAGGATACACACCCACACCCACCCCTTTCTTTTTAACACTATTTCACAAGCAAGTACATCTAAGCATACCTTAATAAGCTGGGCCAGAGAAAGAGGTGCGGAAGGGTCGCCAATCTATTCAGAAAAATTAAACACATACTCAAGTTCTACAATCAAAACAGAGCAATAGTTCACCCCTACTGCTGTATGAAAGCCTGCGCTATATCCTCTGAGTGTCACTGGAAGAGCCACCTCCAAGCCAGTGGAATTTATACTTGTTCAAAACAAAGTCCAAACCTTAAACAGCTTAAGTAGGCCTACGTTGTTAATGAGAAGAAACTAAAGCAACCAACCCCTCCTGAGATCAACCTATTGCTCAGAATACCTCAGAGGGGGACCCTTGTCAAATGCTCACAACTGCTTAAAAGACGGAGGGTTAAGGAAGCTGTCCATTTGCAGCTCGAAAGGATCTAAAAAAATTATTTCCGTTTATTTGAGTAGGAAGTGTCGCTACAGGAAACATTGTCAGTGCAGTTTATAAATTAATCAGTTAATAGCTCATCATCTACTAAATGCACACAAGTATGATTCATGAATGCAGTATAGTTTTTGCGCTGTCTTTCATTTACTTTAATTAGACCCCAAGTTCACGAATTTCTAGATTAAGTTATCCTAAGAGCTTACAAAGTGATCAGATCCAGTGACCTAGAGCTCATGTAATGCCTCACTCCATTCTAGCGAAGAACAAGCAGTTATACTTACAGATGAAAACCAACCACCACCACAAAGTAATGTTTGTACTATGAGGGCTATTTTGAAATGCATCGTTGCACGTAGCATACCCCCCAAGGGCCAAGTGGAGATCTAGGCCATTACTAGTCAAGTGTCTCCTCGAGTTACTTATTCATGTCTTAGCAGCAGAACAACAGTGTTTTCTGACCGGAAGAAAAATGCTGCCCCTTTTCCAAATGTAAATTCAAAGTGGTGGCGTACTGAAGAGTGGCACCAAGTTCAGTGGTGCAAACCTTGAACCTACAAGCTCTAAAAATGAGCATACATTATCGGTACAACACACAGTCACACAAGAAATATTCTAGCCTATTCAGTACGAAATGCAATGCGTTACTAGGCACAAATACCATTATTCACATTAGAACCGCGCAAATGTTGGCATTGCTCAGTTTTCACTATGCTGAATCAAATACATTGGATTTACAGCATACACTATGTTTCACTGGAAAATATGTTTGAGATATATATATTATAAATATTATATATAAAACATATATATTTTATATATTTTTATATACATTAAAAAATTAGTACAAGGCTACATTTCTTAGACTTAGGTGCAGCATGTAGCAAAAAGTTTCAGCTTGTGTTTTTACATACCTCTTTTGATGTTCTACTCGCTGGCCCAGTTCGACTTCTAGAAGAAGAAAGAAAGATGATCAGAACTTAAAATAAAGCACTCGTAACCAACATAAAGCAGGGAAAACAGTTTATAAAACCTGAACATCAAAACATTGTGTACTGGTAGTCTTATGAATACGGAAATTTATTTCTATACATAACGTGTGCTCTCCTGGTACATTCAGTGCAATTGAAATAAAACCCAAAATCCCATTCCTTCTTTGCCCCCAATGACTCTAAGGTACAGAATACAGCAGTGCAAGAAGAAGTCCTCACATATTTTCTTTCTGCTCTCTAAGTACCAAACCTGTGAAGACTGTGCTACATTTTTCTGTTCTTAAATAGTCAGCCATCCAAATACGAAGGCACTTTCAGGCAATCTGTATAGCCCCACTACCACAAATAGGTACCAGATAGAGCACTTTGGTTTCTACACTCCTCTGACAAAACGAGAACAGTTGTCTGTAGAAAAGTGTTTCTTGGTGGAAGCCCAAGCACTGTGTTCAGGTACCTACCATACTTAGCCTAAAGTGACTACAAATAGCAGTAGAAACATCACCTGAAAGCAGTTCCTAGGATTTTCTGAGATCGAGGAGGCCTGTGTTAAAAAAATAAGAAAAAAAGTCTTGATTACCAGAACTTCCTTTAAGATCATCTTGAACATGCTACAATATTTTAGGGAACACTTATGACACACAAGCCCTTGCCGAGATTCCACATACTCATTGGTCTGTACCTGCATGCTACTCATGAATCAAACATGCAACCGCCCATCTAGTTAACAAACAATTCATACCTCATCCAAAGCGTCCCACGAGCAGAGGCAACCCAAAGGCTGCTGTGCAAGTCCTGCACAAATAGAAAGGCTCATACTTCCTGCCACTGCTACACCACCACCAGGCTCGCAAGTACAGCCACGTACCTCCTGAAGATGAGGAAGCGCGAGGAAAAGCTTTAGATTACCACACCATGGTTTCTTCATCCACTTGCCTTGAGGAAGATACTACAAGGTGACTAACACATTCCTGAAGGCCTCTCCACCATGACAGCATGCATTCACCATTCCCAAACATTAACAGCTCTACCAGTTGTTTCCACAATGGTTCCAGCTGAAGGAATAGAAAGCTGACCTGCCTGATCCATTTGCAACTTTAGCAGAGCAGCGGCATTCATCCCTTATCCCCACGTGCAGGTGCTTCTTGGATCTTTGATGCTAGTGGCACCTAGCCTCTCATTTTAGGGCAGCATTCCAACACCAGGAGAGGGCGTCATCCAACCAGAAATGGAGGCTATATTGACAAGACAGCACTAAGCATCCCCATCTAAATTAACCCCCCAAACAAGGCCATGCTTAGCAGCACAGTGCTGTGGCATCCAGAAACTCTTGGTAGTGCCTGAAAGCACTAATATGCCCAAAGCTTACAGGAGAGCCACATAAATTCAGGGGGGTTTGCTTGCAGATGCTTCATGGGTACTAGGATGCTGCTGTACTGTTTGTTTGAGACACGCTGAAACTTGCCGGTATACTTTATTTATTGAGAACTAACATTAGAAAGACACGGCATAACCACAAGTCAATAATATCTACTAATGGTGGAGGAGAGGTCTGTCTTGAAGAAGGCTGGAAAACATGACCATTCAAACCATGCTGACGCAGCTGATACAGAACTGGACTGGACGAATACATCGATGACAGCAACAATGCTGTAGTCAGGCTTACATTTGAATATCTGCAATTGTAATCAGATTCTCTGTCCTCCATAAATCTGAGGAATACAGCAGTAATACCTGGAGCACAGAGAGCAGCTTAGGGTGAAATCAAACTTAGAAAGGTAACTACCAACATTTGGGAACGTGCTCAACTGCTTTCTGAGCTTCAGGCTTGGAAAAGATCAACTGCTCCTTCACCGTCCTGGCACAAAAGGCAATACGCTTTAGGACGTTGCTCTTTTTCTCTTGCCCGACACAGGCATTGTCTTTAGGAAACTAATAGGAATCACTTAAGAATGAAACTTCTTGTTTGCACGGTTTGCCAGCTGGCCACTCTCAGTCTTTCCTCTGGAGACAGCATGCAGCCCCGCCACCCCCACCCCTCTGGGGTGTAAGAATACCCTGCCCCCCCGCCCCCAAACAAAGGAAGCAGTCAAACACTGGGACTCGGACTGCTGGCAGATGGGAACCAATTACCAGTTCACACTGCAATGTGTCTCTCCGTTTACTCTAAAAGCAATACACGCAAAAGCATGAAATAAGGAATCTCTCTGCATAGAGGAAACAGGATGGAGAACTTGACTCTCAGAAAAACCAACCCCAAGAACAAACCCAATTCAAACGTCTGAACAGCTACCACTGTTGGACTTTGAATGCCACGTCCCAGCGGGCTGAAAAATCTAAGTCTGCTTTGGGACAGATACATTCAAATCTGCCCTGTCACAACACAATTTAACAGCAGCTTTAACAAGAGAGACAACCGGAATGCCTCCGTAACCCAACAGGCACAAAGAAGGTGAACACACTGAAACCCCTCCCAAAGAACACAACGCGTTAGGGCTACTTACCCAAGGTCTGTCTTGCCGGTAGCTTTAACTCCTCTAACAGGGACTCTCCTAACAGTTACCGATGAGTGCCTTGGAATCAGGGCATTGTCATCTGTGTATTCTGAAAACAACATCAATACAGAGAAAGCATCAGTCAGTTCGTAAGAGTGATATTAATATGTCATGACATAGCACTTCAGGGAACCCTTTACGGATAGAAAAGCAACATTTTACACACAGCGTCATGCTTTTATCATGTCCACACACTTACGGTACCTTTCCAGAAATCTTCAGGTCTGATAGTCAAACACAAGCAGCAAAATCTTTTCCATTTGTTTTGAATCGTTTCAATGCCAACAGCAAAATGGTCTCTAAAGTCACTAAAGCAGAGTCTGCTAAAACATGAGGCTCTTTCCTGATCTAACTTTCATTGCTTTTGCTCCTGTTAGCTTACAAAACCCTAGAACATGTCTCTATAATAGCGAGCACGGAAGAGGACACCCCCACCCCGCCTCCCACCTTTTAAAACACATCCCAACCATCCATTTTGCCTTCCCACCATCTTCAAAAAGAGTCCACCATCTCTTTTTTTCCCCCCCAGTGATGTGTAAAATCCTGTTTACTTTTAGCTTCTATTAGCATTGCTTCTATTACGAGATTTCCGTGATCACGCGGCTCGGAAAACTCTGAACAAGTTGGCCATCTTCACTCAAGGTTCACTGAAGGGTCTTTCCAAGATCACGTCACCATTTAGTCAGGACTCCTGCACAAAGTTATAAAACCCACTACCATATCTCCACAGGGAGGATCTCCAAGAACCCCCTTTAGGCAGGACATCCAGGCCTAGTTCTTTCCTTCATCTTCTGAAGGTGACTTTAAGCACGTAGATGCTGTTCAATAAAAACGGAAAGTCACGGTTATGTATAAAACCCCAAAATCTGGCATACACATAAATGACACCAAAATGTATTCCTTAGCTTTGCTCTGACAACCGCTGGGGGATTTTTGCATTTTCACGGGGAAAACACCCTTACAAAAGTTCCAGTAAGCATCTGTGTCACAACCTGTACGTCTGCCTCTACCTGCATGTCTGTCTCTACTGCTGTATATGACACGCGATCCCGTAACACCCCCAAGACCCCTAACACCGTGCTGTTAAGTCTCCTCACAGATACTCTCCTGAACATGCTTTACCTATCTGTAGGTAAACAGCGTGTTTAGGTCCAACCACTTGAAAGGCTGGGGCCAAAGTTACAGTTACCGCAGCAGGCATGTTATTCTGTTTAAGTTTTAATACATCAAACAGGGAGAGGAAAAAATCCTATGAGTACACATTGTAACGACAAGACTGTTGTGGGAATGTCACAGAACCACAGGAAAAAAGAAAAAAAACCCCAACCGATAAAATTTGAATGTTTAAGGAATGGAGATGGTTTCCAAGTCTTTGTATTTCTGACAAGTCATATTCCAAAGTCTTTAATCACATGCAAGCTTTGCCAGACGGTAGATTACCAAACTGAAACAGCACACTAAGTAATACAAAACCATTACCGTCTCTGAGAATCAAGCACCATTTCTCAGATTCAAAAGAACTTAGGGTTTCTCTAAGAACATTTCTAGGTATATTCACCATAACTGATCTGCCATAAAACTTCAGTACTGCCCTGACACCGTTTAACACGCAGTACCACGACAAAAATGCACCGTTTGAAAGAAATGAAGAAATGATGCTCAATAGCATCTGAATGAATGTGTAGCATGGTGCAGCAAAGAAGCTGTATTAGCAAGAAATGCCAAGTACACTTTAGACAGAACACTCGTCTACAAGATGGCTTTCCAGGGTCTGCATAGATTCTCACTCACAGATACACTCTTGATCCAAAACGTTGCTACTGAGCAGTTTCTGCGGCAGCCAAGCACCGCTTTTCCAATGCGGTGGAGTAAAAGTAGCTGAAGACAAATTTCAGTCACCAAACCCACTTTTTTTTCCCCTTTAAATTAGCCACCCACTCCTTTTCTATCACGTTCAGCCTTCTCTGCCGGCTTTCAAAGAAATCTGGCAGGTCTGTGATGACAAGGCATTGTCCCACATTCCCTTATCGTTTTAGCTAGAAGGGTTCCCAGAAACCAAACCCCTTCCACGCGCGGTGTCGCACACGGGCCCCGTACGCTGCTGTGCCTGGCTGCGCACACAGCCCTGACGGCAGCTGCCAGCGCACAACCACGGAAGAGCAGCTCTGAGGCCCCAGCACAAGTCACCGCTGCCGGCCGTGGCCCAACCGCCTCACTGGCCGCCTGCGCCATCGCCAGCCGGCCGGTCCCCGGTCCCCGCGCCCGCCGCCCCCACGCACCTTCCATGGTCTGGGCGTTGGTGACCTGCAGGTCGCAGTGGGTCGCCTTCAGCCTCTCGCGGCCCATGATCTGGCGCCTGAGGTCGCGCAGGGAGATGTGGGGGCCGTGAAAGGTGACCACATCGGAGTTCAGCCTGGAGGAGAACTTGTAGTGGACACACGACATGGCCGGGGCCAGGCGGTGCCCGCTCCGCGATGGCACCTCACGCAGCAGCTGGCCTCGCGGCCCCCACAGCAGGTCAGGGCCCACCGAGGGGCTGGGGCCAGCAGCGCGGGCTGAGCCCGCCGGCTCCTCCTCGCAGCCCCGGTGGGAGGACGATGGGGACAGGCCCTGGCTCGGCCTCCGCTCCCTCCTCGCACCAGCGCTGCCAGGCCAAGCTGCTCGCTATGGCAACCCAGGCGGCTCCGCATTGTGACAGAGGGGCTCAGGGGGCCACTCAGCGCCCCTGGGGGAGGGGCCTTCATCAGCCCCGCCTGGGCCGCCGGTGTCCCTGCTGTCCCCCAGCCTGTCACCGCCCCGTGCCCTGTCACCCCCCAGGCTGTCACGGCCTGCTGTCCCCTCCTGTCACCCCCCAGGCTGTCACGGCCTGCTGTCCCCTCCTGTCACCCCCAGGCTGTCCCAATCTGCTGTCCCCTCCTGTCATCCCCAGGTTTTCACGGCCTGCTGTCCCCTCCTGTCACCTCCCAGGCTGTCATGGCCTGCTGTCCCCTCCTGTCACCACCCAGGCTGTCACTGCCTGCTGTCCCCTCCGGTAACCCCCAGGCCTGTCCCTGCCTACTGTCCCCTCTGGTCACACTCCACACTGCCACTGCCTGCTGTCCCCTCCTGTCATCCCCAGGCTGTCACTACCTGGTGACATAAGCTACATAAGATAAAAAAGAAAAAAGAAAAAAACCAAAACGAAAACCTGCTTAGGTGAACACCAAAACACCCATGACTTTCTCAGACTCTTCACTACCCCACATGTGAGTCAAGGGACAGGATCTCCCAAAGGCTCTTTTGCAGGCACTTCCTGAAGACACCCCCACCCCCCACCCCACCCTGCTTTTCTACAAGTGCACAAAGAGGTGAAGAAGAGTTTCATGTTTAAGTTAAAGGAGGCAGTTTCTGAAATTAGCTTAGGTGAAAAAACCAAGGTGGTGTACTCATGGATTTTCTCCTCTGCAAAGCCATGAAGAAAACATGAACCGCAGTCCCCAAAGGCAAAGGAGCAAACTGAGGGAGAGCAGCTCATCGGCGCCTTTCAGAGCTTCAGCAGTCTGGGGAAATGGGAAAAAAAACCCATACAAAGAGAAACAGCAGCCAAGAAGCACTTTTATAAAATGCATATTGGGGCCTGTTCCAGACCTCAGAATGACTTTCAATATTGCTTTGCATGACTATTAGACCAAGGCCTAAAGTGGAGTGATAGCTTCTGCTTGCCGGGGCATGAGAAGATCACTCAAATGAGCGACACAGTAACAAGTAAACACCAAAGGCAACAGCGGAGCTTAACCAGCCTCCCTAAGGATGGCTCTAAAGTCACTGAAAAGGAAAAAAAGAAGGTAAGTTCCTAGCCTGGAATGCAAAGGCACCATCTTGGCTCCCAGGCAGGTGGCACTGATGGCCCAGCAGGGTCATGTCCCCACGTTCCAGGAAAGATTAAAAAAGTGCAGGACGTGTTTGTGGGGTGGGTTTGATGCATCCTTTCCGTTTGGTGAAAGCCTGAGGAAGGATGTACCCCACGGTGGGACCGGTGGCACTTTAGACCTGAGGTTAAAAAAGTGCTGCACATCAGTGACACTGCCCAAGCTGCTTTCACCACCAAACAATAAAAGATTTGCTTTCTCCAGTATGGTGGGAATGATGCCATAAAGTCGGTCATGGAGAGAAACCCTCTAAGCCTTGCTTGCAAGTTTCAGAAGGCAGGCATTCTTTATGGCAGTGCTGGGAGCACGGGGGAATGTTTCCTCTGAGCGTGCTCACCCAGTTACTCGAGGGCATGCACTACGGACAGCAGAGCACTTGCACACTCATAGCGCATTACACATGCATTTTCAGTCAGGCACGGGATGGGTTGCAAGTTTCTTGCTTTAATACAAATGAGCACACACCCTCAGACAGCACTGCTGAGGTTTTTTACTAGCTCCCCGTGCTCCCCAAGCGGGGCCTTGCCCTCTCTCGGGGGGCTATCTGAGTCAGAGGTCGCGATCTCCCCCCACAACAATTACCTCTGCCCGACTTCCAACCAACATTCTGCGGATCGCAGCACTCTATCGGCTTGTCTCCTCCTGTGGCCACAACGTCCTCACCCAGAGGCTCTTTCTGCATCACTGAAGAGAACGGAGATCTTTTCCCCATCCATTCTTTGTTCCCCATCCTTCCCAAGGCTGACTCCCTGGATGAGAGGTCCCTTAATTTGTCACTTCTAACAGCTTTAGAGAGTCAGCTTGGCCTAACCTTTGTGCGCAGGTGTGTTTAACGTAGAGCTAAACACCAAATCAGTGTGGTAACTGGGGAGCTCAGACATCTTGTCCCTTTGCCGAGCCAGCAGCCTTCCCTTAACAGAATCCCTGGACATAAACGTATATACAGTGGAATCTATACGGTGGCATCAAACGTCCGCCCAGACACCACATCCGTCCCTAAAATCCTTCCCCCCAAACAACCCTGAAAGACTTCCCTTGACCCCCTCCTCCACCCTGGCTGTTCCTGAAATCATCCCCCACCTCCACCTCCCCGCCCTGTCCCTAAAACCTTTTCCCCCAGACCCTGGTCCAGCCCTCCCCCACCCTCGGCCCGTCCCTAAAATCCTTCCCCCAACCCCCCGGTCCTTCCCTAAAGGCCTCCATTAACCCCCCGTCCGTCCCTAAAACCCTTCCCCCAGGCCCCCCAATCTGTTCTCTAAATAACACACACACCCTCAACCCCCCCCACGCCCCCACCCCCGGTTTATCAATACACACACACCCACCTCCCCCCAACCCCCACCCCCCCCCACACCCACTCCCACAAACACACATCCTTGCCCCACCCCCACACACCCCGCTCCATCCCTAAACACCTTCATCCATTCCCACCCGTCCGTCCCTAAACCCCTTCCCCCCGCCCCCTCCCCTGCCCCCGTCCCTCTGTCCCTGGCACGGCCCAACTGCCCAGCACCACCAGACCACTCTGCCCCAAACACCGTAAGGCAATGGTTCCCACCTGCCAATAGCAAGTCGAGGAACATTTTTTCTTCTTAAATAGAGAGAGTTTTACTTCACACGATGCCGACTACGCCAAATTATGTTTTGCTGACTGACTGGATACACAGCAAAGCTGAACTCTACATCAAATATAATCAAATCTATCAAATCTATCAAATGATGGAATATATCAAATGCAGTTTCTTGTATTACAATAAAAGAAAATAGCATGCAATATGATAAAAGGAACCAGTAGCAGTTACTGTGAGCAATATGATAAAAGAGCAACAGAAGCGAAGCATCCAATTGTTATTCCAAAGTGTTAACATGCCTAAGGAAAGGAGACATCACCAATTCCCACCCCAATTCCCTTCGGCTGGGAGCCCCCTTGCAGCTGGTGCCAGGAGTCTCTCGGGAACTGGGAAATTCCCCTGGAGAAGGTGCCAGGAAGGAATTCTCTTGCTGCTTCCCACCGTGCATGGTAGCCATGTGAGGCACAGCGCAAGGGTTCTGCTCCCTGCTTTCTGTGGTGAAAAAATTGACCAAAACCTTGTGCACTCATGCAGAACCAGAGCTCACCCTGTCAAAGTGCAGCACTGCTCCCCTGGAGAAGGTGTCATGAAGGAATTCTGTTGCTGTTTCTCACCGTGCCCGCACAACCATGTGATTCACAGCACAAATGTGCTGCTCCCTGCTTTCTGTGCTGAGAAAACTGACCTCTTTTCAGTGGCAATAATGCACAGCCCAAAAAACTCACCTTGACAAAGTGCAGCAGTGCTCCCTGGAGAAGGTGCCAGGCAGGAATTCTCTTGCTGCTTCTCACCGTGCCCGGGCAGCCATGTGAGGCACAAAAGAAAATTTCTGCTCCCTGCTTTCTGTGGTCAGAAAACAGAACCATCACTTTTGAAATGGTGCAGAACCCAAAAAAAGTCACCTTGTCCAAGTGCAGCGCTGCTCCCCTGGAGAGGGTTCCAGGCAGGAATTCTCTTGCTGCTTCTCACCCTGCCCTGGCAGCCATGTGAGGCACAGCACAAAAGTTCTGCTCCCTGCTTCCTGTGGTGAGAAAATTGACCAAAACCTTGTGCACTCATGCAGAACCAGAGCTCACCCTGTCAAAGTGCAGCACTGCTCCCCTGGAGAAGGGGCCATGAAGGAATTCTCTTGCTGTTTCTCACCGTGCCCGGGCAGCCATGTGAGGCAAAACAAAAGTTTTGCTCCCTGCGTTCTGTGGTGAGAAAATGGACCTCTCACATTTGCAATCATGAAGAGCCAAAAAAACCCTCACTATGGGTAAGTGCAGCACGGCTGCCCTGGAGAAGATGCCAGAAAGGAATTCTCTTGCTGCTTCTCGCCCTGCCCTGGCAGCCATGTGAGGCACAGCACAAATGTTCTGCTCCCTAATTTCTGTGGTGAGAAAATTAACCCCTCACCTTTTCAATCATATAGAGCCAAAAAACCCTCACCTTGACAAGTGCAGCACGGCTCCCCTGGAGAAGTGACAGGAAGGAATTCTCTTGCTGTTTCTCACCCTGCCCTGGCAGCCATGTGAGGCACAGCACAAAAGTGCTGCTCCCTAATTTCTAAAGTTAGCAAAATTGACCGTTCACAGTTGTACTCATGTTGAGACAAGACTTTCTTACTCAAAAGCAAAACCCAAGAAGCCACGTCCCCGTGGGAACCCCCTTGTCCTTCCGTGTGGCTGGTGACTTCCCATGGCTCTTCCACAAGGCAGGACAGATAACCACGAATTTGGAAGCCCACGTTAGTTCAAGTACACTTAGTCCTCTGACAGTCACTACTTATGGGCCAGCGGTCCTCTCACCCCTCCACAGATCTGCCTGTTAGTCCTCTAGCAGTCATTCTCCATGGAGGGACCACAAGTCCTCCACACCTACCCACCAGCTCACCAGAAAATAGTCAGACCACGCCAGAAGTGACACTGCCTGACCTGCAGGAGATCTATTAGACCAGTAACGATGGTTTCAAGACAGAAAAGCCCACCACCATCCACCAGCACAGCAGAAAAACAACCAGAAGAAACATCATACACAAACCAAAGGCACCCATCCAAACCCCACAAAGGCAAAATAGCTGAAAAAAGGCACTCTCCGCAAAAAAAACCCACCACACAGATCACAAGATAAGATAAAAATGCCATAACCCCAGGAACACAGGGCGAACAAACACAGATTCTGTCCATAACAATAACACACTTTGACACTAACTCGCTTGACCTCTGACATACTTGACCTTGTTGCCCCCAAACCACAGCACATCGTAGCCCTAAGGCAACACAAAACGGAGCACAAAGTCCCTGAAGATCTCCGCCAGGGCAAAAGCAAAGCACAGAGCCACACAGGAGGGGGGGTTGGAAGGGACCTGTGGAGGTCCTCTGGGCCAAGCCCTCTGCTCCAGCACGCTCGCCTCGAGCAGGTGGCTGAGAACTGTGTGCTTGGCCTTTGAAGATCCCCAAGGACAGAGACTGCACAACCTCCTTGGGCAACCTCTGCCAGCATTTGATCGCCCCGAGGGGGAAAATTTGCCATTTCTATCTCTCCTTTCACTGTACCGCATTCCAGAACAGCCATGACATGACAAGCTCAGGCTTGAAAGCCAGTGCTGTGGCTGGCCTGAAATTCTGTCCCCCTTTTTTTCATCCACTAGTAGCTAAAGGAGGACAAAGAAGGATTTCTTTCAAAGGAGAACTTCTCTTTTCCTCTGTCCTTCTTCTCTACCAGTGATCTGGATTCTGAGTGCTGTGCCACTGTCCTAATGGCTGGGATAGGGATACTTCTTGTAGGACAGGGAGGAGGTGACAGTGGAGATGATCAGGCTGGGGAAGCTGAAGGAAAACGCAAGCAACTGGAGTTGCCTGGAGCAAGAGTGGCCAGCTTCCGAGCTAGGTCACCTCGTGTCCTCAGCTCCCATGCAGGAGCTGAACCAACACATGGACTGCAAAGCAGTGTGACCCATAGAAAAAAGTTTGCTTGGCTCGGGATCGCCCAGGGGCATTTAACTGCAATTCCGCCCTTGTCAGCAGGAAGGAAACATGCCCTGCAAGCACACACTGAGGCATGACACCTTGCCCGGGGCTAAAGGGTACCTCAGGAGACCTACATGGGACCCCCCAGCACCTGGATTGCTGGCTGGAGGATGGGTAGGTCAAAGGACCCTGATGGGAGCCCTGCAGGCTCTCATGCATTGGACCAACGGGCACCTTCCCTTGTCATACAGAGCATCCTCTCGGATGCTCTGGACAGTTTCTGGTAGATCTCTGGAGAAGAGCTTCTCCCCAGGCCTCTCCCATGGGCTTGCTCACCCCCGGAGCCCTTCCCAAGCACAGCCCCAGCAGGTGGATGCAGCCGGCGTTGCAGGGAAGAACAAGCAGCAGGCACCACAGTCAGCACTGCGGGAAAGCTGGGACCCCAGACACCCACCCAGGCTCTCCAATCCCAGCCTGGCCCACAAGAGTGCCTTTATCTCCCTTTCCCAGAAGTGCTGAATTCCCCTTCCAGCATTAGCCACTGGACCCACGCTGCTTCTTGCTGCACTGTACAACAGCCACAAGAGAATTTGCTAGATGTCTCTGATTTCCTGCATTTTTCCTGAACAGGGCGGGTGTGTAACTCTCTGAATCACTTCTGTTTGAAGCAAGGCATTGCTTAGGGTCAACAGTGAAACGAGACACGGGCCATCAAAAGCTGACTACTTTTCCCCTTCTTTGCCATGGTCACGGCCTACCCCACAGACTCGCCCCTGGCCGTGTCGGCCACCGGCTGGGTGAAGGTCATGGCTAACCGGGCAGGGGCTCCTGTGTGGCGCTCATCCAGCCCTGATTGCCAAGGGTGAAGCCTTAGCACCCAGGTGGGATAAAGCCTTCCCAAGCAAGGGTGGTGCTCCAGGGGCACCACAATTCCTGCCGAAGCTCACCACACATTTCATTTCCCTGTGGCGCCTGGCAGGACACGAGCGGCTCTTGACTGCTGCTAGTCCCCCCGTCTTTTGGTAAAAATGGAAGTTTTTCCTCCTGCTGGGCCTGCTCCAGTTCCAGCGCCTTGGGGCCTGAGGCCTGGCACGGCCTGTGTGCCAGAGGCCTTCCGACCGCTAGGCCGGCCTCCACCAAGAGGAGTCTGCCTCAGGCCACAACGGTCACCTCTAGGAAAAACGGCTTCTTTTATCGAGCAGGGCCCTGTCCAAACCCCAGGGCAAAGCGCTGGCCGCAGGCGCAGGGAGGTGGCCCTTGCCCCCTGCCCTGTCCTGCGCGGGGCTCCCCGGGGCGAGGCAGGCCCGGCCATACTGGAGAGGGCCCCAGCCCCGCCCCGCAGGCCCCGCCCACTTTCCGTTGGGCTCAGACCGTTGGTCACGGGGAGCCCACGGCCACCACAGGCAGCAGGGCAGAGCCGTGCTGGCACGCAGCGGCGCTGGCAGGAGGCAGCCTCTGGCCCAGCAGCGCTGCCACAGCACCAGCACCCCGCTTCCCAGCCTCGCCGTCGCCGGCTGGGCCCCCTCCTCGCTGCACGGCCAGGGCCCTCCTCTCCCGGGCAGGATGGGCCAGGCCAGCTGCTGCTGCGGCTCCAGGTGGGCTCCCCCCGGGCTCGGGGACACGCGGGCACAGCTGGGCCACGCAGCACTGGCGTTGCTCATGCCCGCCGCTCTCTGCTCTGCAGGGAGGCTCTCAGCGACGCCGAGCCGGTGCTGAGCGCGGACGTGCGGCTGACCCGGGGCCGCAAGAGGAGCGAGAGGCGCCTGCTCCTCCTCCACGAGGAACTGGTGGTCGCCAAGTTGCGGTAAGACCCTCAGAGCCCAGATCCTTGCCCCCAGCCCCGGCCCAGGGACACCCTGGCACCAGCCCCAGGCCCCGGCCCCTCGGTGCTGGAGGCACCAATGTCCGTCCCAAGGGCAGGTGGGGGACAGGGCTCTGCGCGTGGGGACCCAGCCCAAGGAGCCCCCCTCCAGCTCAGTGCCCGCCTCTGCTCTCTGCAGACATGGCACCAGCCTGCGCCCACAGCTCCGCCTGGCGCTGGACCAGCTGTGGGTGCTCAGCAGCGGGAAGGAGGCTGCGGGGCAGGAGGGACAGGAGGAGGAGGAAGGCACCGATGAGGACAGCACCTCTGTCATCCTCGCCTGGCCCACCGGCTCCTGCATCGCCACTTTTGGGTGAGTCGTGGTCGGGCAGCAGAGGTTCCCAGCCGTGCCCACGCCATCCCATGAACACAGGCCTCTGCCTTGCGTGCAGAGCTGGGCAGGGAGCAGGCAGCTCGCTGGCAGGGAGGAGGGATGTGGGATGTTTCCCCATCCTGCATCCCCTGGTCACCTTTTGGTCCCCAGAAGGGAAGGGCAAATGCAGCCGCTCAGGCAGGACAGAGCGACCCAGGGCTTGGACAGCGCCTCTGTCCTGCCCCACAGCACAGGGCTGTGCAGGCACCCACCTTTGCCCAGGGCTGGGGGCAGCAGGGCCTGACGCTCTCTCTCCTCTCTATCTGCAGATCCCAGGCACTGAAGGAGCTGTGGGTGGCCACGCTGCTGGGGTAAGCCGGGGGGATGCTCCAGGAGAAGCTGGATGGATGGGGGAACACAGCCCCCAGCTGGGGAAGGTGCCCCCGTGGCTGCGAGCAGCTCTCGGGCACAGCTGCCTGACGAGAGACAAGAGATGGCTTGGGGCTCACCCAGCTCTCTCCCTCTCCCTTCCCGGTGCACAGGACACCAGAAGGACGCACGGGAGCCCGCGTCACCCATCTGACATCCATCAAGCTCCTGGAGAGGGAGCTGAGCCGCCGCCACGCCGTGAGTGTCTCTCTGCTCTGGGCCCTGTCCCCAAGCACTGCTCCTGCAGCCGAGCAGCAGAGCCATGGCTGCTCACCTTCTTCCCCTCCTTCTCTCCTGCCCAGTGGAGGACACTGCGCGCCAGGAGCCTGGAGAGGCTGATGGAGGCACAGGCAGAGGTGAGAATGGCTGCCTTGCACCTGCCTCTGGCTGCGCCGGGATGCGCAGGGACTGGGGTGAGCTTGTGCGGGAGGGACAGAGGGTCTGATGGTGCCACTCAGGGAGCAGAGAGTTTTGGGAAGCCAGCAGCACGCCAGCACGTTCTGACTGGTGACACTGGGAGGAACCCTGCCACATGGGGAAGAGAGCCCGGGAGGGCAGAGGGTCCCAGCTCTGCCGCGCTCAGGCT
This sequence comes from Falco peregrinus, assembly GCF_023634155.1. Lineage (NCBI taxonomy): Eukaryota > Metazoa > Chordata > Aves > Falconiformes > Falconidae > Falco > Falco peregrinus. The sequence goes on along the minus strand of NC_073734.1, from coordinate 465,149 downwards.
GCTGGTGGCCCTTTCTGCTGCGGGGCTGCTCTCCAAGCACAGCCCGATTCTTGGTTCTTGCAGGCTCATCCCAAGCAAGGGCCTGCGACGGCCCCATCTGCAAACGCAGGGGGACTTTGCCCCGCACCAGGTGAGTTTGGGAAAGCAAGGCAACCTCCTGCAATGCTGTGCTCACTTGTCCCGAGTGTCGCCATGCAGGTTGGGCAGCCCACGGAAGGATGTCACCTGGACGGACAAGGACAACTGCTGGGCAGTGCCTGCTGGATATGCTTCTGCGGGGACACGGAGCCTCTGCTGCTGCCCGCAGCTTGCAGGAGGGCAGGGCGAAGGCTGGCACAGGCTGACCCCGTGGCACGATGGCTCTCAAGAGCCTCTAAGTCAACACCTCCGAGCCACAGCCGCGGTTCCAGCTGCTGCCTCCCTGCCCATCCTGCCGCACCACACAGCACCGTGCTGCCGGCAGGGCAGCGCAGGGCAGGGCAGGCGCTGGGACCGCTGGCCTGGGGTCTCCATTGGTGGTGTCTTACTCTGTTTTCCTCTGCAGCAGGAGGGAGCAGCAGCGGGAGCAGCACCAGCAGGAGGAGGATGGGGCTGCCCTGGCCCTTCGCCCTGCGGCGCACCCCGGCCGCTGCCCAGGCGCCAGGGCAGGCGGGCTCCAGCTGCAGCAGGGCGCTCTTTGGGCAGCCCCTGGCAGCCCTCTGTGGGGAGGACAACACGCTGCCCCGGCCCATCCAGGTAAGCCAGCCTGGACAGACGGGGTCCCCAGCCCTCCCTCCGGCTGCTCTGGAGAGGGCCTGCGTGTCCCCAGCAGCTGCGGGGACAGGGCACTGGGCTCTGCACCCCCAGAACCTGCTTCTGGTCCCAGACCCTTTGTGGCGCTTAGGCAACCACGTCTGGGGCAGAGCTCTGGTCCTTGCCACCGCTTGGTTCTTCAGCCAAGCAAGTGGCCTCCTGCCTCTCCTGCAGGAGCTGCTGGCTGTCCTGCGCCAGCAAGGACCAGCAACGGAGGGGATATTCCGCAGAGCTGCCGGTGGGACAGAACTTCGGCAGCTGCGCGAGGCCCTGGACCGCGGCAAGGACATCGACGTAGGAAGCCAGCCTGCGCTGCTGCTGGCCGTCATCTTGAAGGTGAGCACTTCTGACGTGCAGCTGGAGGAGCTCCTGGCTGGCCTGCAGCGTTCAAAGGCTCACCTGCAGCCCTTGGCATTGCAGGACTTCCTGCGAAGCATCCCCACCAAGCTCCTCGTCGTCGACCTCTACGAGGACTGGATGGCAGCCATGGAGAGGGCCAGCAAGCAGGCCAAGGTGGAGGAGCTGAAAGCGTAAGTGTGGGCAGCAGCCTGCCTGGTGAGCAGGGACCGGGAGAGTTCTGGGACCTGCCTGCAAAGGCACGGGCTCCTCAGAAAGCTGTCTTTTCGGGCAGCTGCAAAGCTGTGCAACACGGCCGCTGGCTCCCACCCGCCTGGGGCCAGCTGCGGGGACAGCTGTGGGCACCCTCTGCTTCATCAGCCTTGTCTTCCTCTTCCCTCAGGGTGGCTGACAAGTTGCCTGCGGCCAACCTCCTCCTCCTGAAGCGGCTGATGGCCCTGCTGCAGCACATCGGCCACAACGCAGCCACCAGCAGAATGAGCTGCAGCAACCTGGCCATCTGCGTCGGGCCCAACCTGCTGAGCCCACCCAACGAGGACCTGCTCCCGCTGCAGGCCATGCTGGCGGTGACCGAGAAGGTACGCCCTACCCAGCAGCCAGTGCTGCCTTCCCGGCCCATCGGAGCTTGGCTGTTGCGAGGTCCCTGGCTGCCTCCTCCCTTGGGCCAGTGCTGGTGGGCTGGGTGCCTGGAAGAGCAACCCCCAGCCGCAGCCGCCTGCGCAGGCGAAGGGTCAGCAGTGGGAAAGGCTGCTTGACACGTCTGCAGGCACCTGGCTTGAGACCAAGGCTTTGATGTCTGCAGGTGAACGTGCTGGTGGAGTTCCTCATTGAAAACTGCGGGGACATCTTTGGGGAGGAGGTGGCCGGCCTCTCCCCTCCATCAGCCGAGGAGGTGCCAGCACCCATGGACAGGGGCACAGGTAGGAGGCGGGACTGAGGCTTGTCACAGACACTGGGGCTTGGGATGCCAGAAACCTCAACGCTGACGAGACAAGTGGTGTAGGGCTCGGCTGGGCTTTGCTTAGGTGTTCTTGACTTCCAAGAAGTCGCGCTGCTGCACGTGCTTTTGCTTTCCAGAGCTGCGGTGCGAAGAGCAAAGTGGCCCTGCAGGCACAGCAGAGACCCAGCATCCGGCAAAAGCCTTTCTGCATGCAGCCGCCTCTCTGCTGGGCATCGACAGCGGAGCTGGGGGAGACACAGGGGCAGGGCCCAAAGCGGCAGAGGTACGGCAGCTCCACAGACGCTGGGGCAACGTGTCTCAGGTGGGACAGTAATTTCCCAGGAGGCCAAGCAGCCGCTGGGCCTCCTCCTGGCAGCCGCTCTCTTGTGCCTTTGGGGTTCCTCCTCTCCCCCCAGAGTGGTGCGTGCTAAGGAAAACTGGAAAGGCTGTTTCTGGAACGCACTTCATGAAGTATGATCTGCTTCATCAAACAAAACATACCTACAAAATACCCACAAAAGGACAGAAAGGAGTAGCTGCCACCTTGAGAGGGCTTTTGCTCAAATCCTACTCCGTCGCAGCTTCATCAAGTCTAGGCTGCGTTGGCTGGACTGTGCAAAATGTGCACGATGCAAACCAGCATCTCCTCTGTAGAGCTCATACAGCAATTTGGCAGTCAGGCCCTCACTACCCCAGGCTGTCACTTGCCACCCGTTACCTCCCAAGTTTCTGGTTTAGGCACCTCCAGATTTGCCTCCAGGCACCCCCGAGGGCACGGCAGAGTCCCTGGCACGCCTGCCACAACTGACCAGCCTGCCCCAGGAAACCAGGTAGGAAGAGCTCCCCTTGCCTGACCTGAGAGCTCGCTGCAGGGGCTTGGGGCTTTCCCCATCTCATCACGCTGTGGGATGGAAAGGTTTGCAGGCTCCCACCAGGAGAAGGAAAAGTCAAGGAAAAGGAAGAGAAAAGAAGCCTGGGCAGAGGAGAGGGACAGCCAAGCACAAATAAAAAGGAGAAGAGAGGAAGCGATTTTGTGGACCCAAACCTGAGAAAATGCAGGAAGGTGCAGCACGTCAGGAAGGCCAGGTGCGTACCACGCGCTGCTGCCCATCTTTCCCAGCCCTGAACACGGCCCTAACTCTTCCCAGCTGGCTGGCAAGGGCCGGCGAGGGCTGGTGCTGAGCAGGGTTTGGGATGAGCCCCACGGCAGCTCCCCGGGGGCTCCCCGTCGAGCCCTGCTGCGCGGCACAGGGGCACTGTCAGCATCCCTGCGCACGCACAGCTCCCTAGGGACATCACCCCTGGGGAGAAGGCACCGGAGCCGGCCTCGAGTGGAGGCCAGCAAGAGCTGTCCCTTCTGGGCCATGAGGAATTCCTCGGAAACAGCGTCCCCCAAAGAGGGGGGAACCAAATCCTGCCTCTTCCTGCCTCTGGGGGCTTATCAGAGCTTTCTGACTCTGTCGTTGCAGGTGCCGACTGATTTTCACCGGCTGAACCGCTGTGACTCCTGGGCCCCTGCAGCTGCTGTTGACAATAAAAGAATCTTTTCCCTCTCCTGACTGTGTCTGCCATAGGGTCTTGTGGAGTGGGGAGCGCTTGTGCTGGGGTGGACCCTCGGGGAGGAGATTGGGATGGTCCCTTGCCCCAGCACCCTTTCCAGCGGGCATCGGGGCTGAGCTGAGGGGCTTTAGGAGGAAAAGCAAAGCACAGAGCCACACAGGAGGGGGGGTTGGAAGGGACCCGTGGAGGTCCTCTGGGCCAAGCCCTCTGCTCCAGCACGCTCGCCTCGAGCAGGTTGCTGAGAACTGTGTGCCCTTGGCCTTTGAAGATCCCCAAGGACAGAGACTGCACAACCTCCTTGGGCAACCTCTGCCAGCATTTGATCGCCCTGGGGGGAAAAATTTGCCATTTCAGTCTCTCCTTTCACTGTACCACATTCCAGAACAGCCACGACATGACAAGCTCCCTACAGCTCTGGCAAAACCAAACTGGGTGGAAATCAGAAACTGGTACTGCTGTATAAGCAACACAGCCTTTAAACCCAAACCAAGGGTTTAATTCTAAAGGTCAGCTGTTGGAGCACCATGAGGCTCTGGTGGGACAGCTCTGGAAAGAGTTAAGCCTACGCATCTTCAAAAGTTCTGCTCACCTTGGAAGAGGCCACATATGCAGGGCTAGCGCTGCCCGTACCCTGGAAGGTTCATTTAACCCTAATTTCTAAATAGCACTGCAGATACCATTTGAAGGGCACAGCACTGTCTGCCTCTGTCTCACTAGGAGCAAACACTGACCCGCTGGCTAATTATTCAGCTGCTTTGGGGGGCAGGGGTGGGGGTGGGGGTGGTAATTTGCAGTAGATTTAAAAACCACCCTCTTGCCAATTCAAGTCTGCTCCGACTTCAGTGAGAGCAGCTGGGGAGAACTGCAGTCAATGCTGACATGCTCTTCAAAGCCTTCACTGCCCCCAGCCTGCACGGTTTGCTCAGAGAGCAACAGAATTGCCCGTCAGCCAGAACAAGGAACAGAATCACTAAAGCAGCATCCCCTCATCGGCACTGTTTTTAAGTTTATCTCCTCCGTGTTTTGCTGTCTCTCCATATGGCCGTTTTGTTAATAAAGGCAGTGTCGCCAAAGGCTTGAGGTAATAAACAATTAAATTAGTAAATGAAAAAAATTGTGTGCTAGAGGGGAGAAGCCAGTATGGGAATGGGAACTGCGTGTTCTGCCCTTGCTTACACCACACCTGACCAAGAGCCTTTATACATTGCCTGAAAAATCAGTTATCTGCAGTGAATCCCAGTGACAAGACAAATAGTTACAGCTTTTTTTCTTTTTTTAAAAAACAAACAAAACTTGGTCTCTTCTGCAAGGTCAGCTCCAGTTGAATGTGACAGCAGCGCATCCCTGGGAACGCCGAAGGGGATCTGCACTGAGCCACCAGGCACCCTCCTGAAGACGATGCAGCTGGCTGTACGACCGCTGCTGGAAACCAGGCAGCAGCGAGCTTCACCTGGAGCACAGGGCTCTGGATCAGGGAGGTCAGGGACCAGGCTGAAGGAGACAGGACCCCGCATTACGACTGTCATGAGAAGAGGAAATCCCAAGGAAGGTCTTCTGCCTCCTCCCTCGTTACAAGGCGCTGGGAAACCATTTGCGCCCTGTGGCAGCACATAACAGACCCAGCACGGGGGTTATGCAGGCAGAAAAAAGCTGCCACTGATTAAGAAAACTTACACCCTAGGCCTGTCTCTTCTTTCCTGATCACAGAGACGTGACATGCAGCTGCCTTCTGTGGTGCCAAGAGATGTCAGCCTTAGCAGCCACATAAAACATCTCCGAGAAGACAGCATGACAAAGAACAAGTAGGAAATGACCTAAGAATGATGCTTTTTCCTTTCTGCAGGGAGAGCAAACACTTCCATCAGTCCATAACAAGCCTTTGGCACTTGTCAATACGGCAAAAATCAGGCACTTAGGGAGGCAGGAAAAGAAGATGACAATGGAGCAAGGAGGAGAAACAGCCACTTTTGTCAGCAGGTTACATCAGCCCCCAGCTAAGCTGCAACAGCTCCTTCATGTTGACTCATTCCTCCAGTCTTTTTTTACCCAAGACAGACACAAATCCTCCCCTTGCTGGATCCAGAGGATTCCCTAACACGCTGGGCTGCCTGGCAGCTGGGAAAGCAATCTGACAGGGAAAAGCACACCCGACAGACACAGGATTTGACAGTGTGAGCACAGGACGACACACTGGTCCCAAGGGTCGCAGATCTGCAGACACCCTGGCAAGCAGGGATAAGCCAACCGAGGACGCAGGTATGCAGTCCCTACACCCCTCTTCCAACCCAAAAAGCCCCGTCTCAACACACAGATTTGGCGGGTTTTTACTTATTTTCTTCTGGTGGCAGAGATACTCCCTCCCTGCTGCTCCCTGCAACTGAGAATAGAACAGACACAACTCACCCAGCAGAGAGGAGAGGGGTACAGGGAAGCTGGTGCCTGAGGGGGACTGCAAGGAATTCCTGAAGTCACTTTCCCAAAGTGAAGTTCACCACAAATCATGCTGGCTTGCTCAGGTAATGATCTTGTCTCCCACAAAGCCAGCAGCAAGCTTGCCTTAACAGGAAGAGCAATTATCACTCGAGGGTTAAGAGTACCACCGGGGTGGCAGCACGGCCACCTGCATTACAGCATTTTCCTTTTCTGTTTCAAACAAGACACCAGCCTTTCGTTTGCCCTGTTGCCGCCCCTTCAATTAACCTCATTCAGTTTGTCAAGCTGTCCGTCAGTCTGCATAACATTCCCGATGCAACGCTCCTGTGAAAATTTCAGTCGATAACTCGCCCTTTCAATTGGAGACCATGATCTCTGAGCCTCACAGCCACCGTTTGCAGACTGGCCAACAAATGGGAGACAGGGAAATGACGGCTCACCACCCTGCAGCAACCTCCAAGCAGGAATCAGAGCAGCGGCTTTGGCGCTTTACAGGACACAAGGCTTGGGTTCAGGGACACGGGGGAATGAAGGATGCCCGTGTCACCCATCAGCTGGGCTAAGGCACAGCCCAGCCTGCTCCGCTCTCAGGTGGACACGTGCGCGTCACCCTGACACCCGACTGCATCTCAGGCTTTATCTCCACAATTATTCAGTCCCCTCTGCTTCCCGTCAAGGAGCTGCCAGGCAGCGTAAGGCAGCCAAGGGCAAAACTTCAACTGGGGCAGCAAAAGAGCGGCAGAGCAGGCAGCTGCTGAGGGCCAGGGCGCAGCTCGGGCACATCTCGCCCACGCCCGCGCTGCTCCCATCAGGCAGCCTCAGCAGCACCGTGCCCGGAGTCTGTCTGAAGAGCCTTTGGTGAAGCGGCTGATGGAGCAGGTTCCCAGGACCTGCCTCCTGGCACGTCTCCATGAGAGCAGCAGCTGCCCTGAAAAGCAGAGATGCTCACCATGGGGGAACTCGGCCCCGTGGAGTCAGCAGGGGGGATCATCACACACACAGTCACAGAGCGGCTGGGGCTGGCGAGACCTCTGGAGATCATCTGGTCCAAGCCACTGCTCAAGCAGAGCCCGTCTTTATTGCAGGGAAAGAAACCGTCCCTGAGCCGCCTCGTGTTACTGCTCTAGTGACTGATCAGCCCCAGGACTGGCAGAGATGGCGGTGAAGCACGACAGGCTTTATTGCCCAGTCCCATGGGTTAGGGCCCTGAGGCAACGGAGGGGCAGATGTACCCTGCAAGCCCCCCGGCTACACCGCGAGCTGCCCGGGGAGGAGGGAGGCATTGCACCGGGACAGCAGGACCCGAACAGCTCTGCGGGTCACTGCCTGCGACAGGCATGCAAACCCATCATTTCAACACCAGTACCAGCCATCCCTGGTGGCTTGCTCTCGCCACAGATGGAAAGCGGGTTTTCATGGTGGATTCAAAGAAAGCTGCCCTGGGAATCCCTCCCCCACTTGGAGGTTACTGTTGTCCCCCAAACAGCTGGAAAAGCAGCAAGGAGGAAATTCGCCCCCCTCCCCCTTGGCCCAGGAGGCTGAGCCTGGCCTCTCGCACGCTGCCTGATGCTTTACCCGCAGACCCAACCAAGCCCACAGAGCCAGGCCTGGGTGAACCAGCTCCACAAATCCAGCCCACCTAGCGTGGAGCAGAACAAACCTCCTCCCAACCCTGTTTTTAAGCCCCTCACAGATCCCACCTCCAGTGAGCGGCACATCCCACCCAGCGTCTGCACGGGAGCCCTCCCTGGCTGCACCAGCCCTGCCCCCCCCCAGGGCAGCGACCCAACCTCCTCCTGACACGCAGCTTGTCAGCTGCAGCCTCCATCAGTTCCACGGCCTTTCCCTGCGGCTGGCCTCCGGAGATGCTCTGCAACGCGACGGAGCCCACACGCTCTGTAGCTACACAACCCTTACCGTTATATTTTTGTGCAACACCACAGCTGGTTGGGCCCCCAGCAGGTGTGAAACTCACCTCACCACAGGCAGGCTGAGGACAAACTTCACACCCCAGACTCTGTCACAAACAGCAGTCTGACACAAAGCAAACGCAGACCTAATGGGGAAAGCGTCGGGAAATCCATGCCCTTCCAGGAGCAAAGGGCCACAGGGGCCTCTTGATCTCAGAGCTCCAAAGACACGACTCTCCGTTAAATACCACCCAGAAAACAGAGGGAAAACTTGTAAAGATGATCCAGACTCATTTCTGCACAAACATCTATGCAAGCTGTCTGTTTTACTGAGGGGTGCCCCAGCTAACACTGCCCCCAGAGCCAGGCTCCTCTCGCTGCGTTGGGACGGAATATCTTGCTTTCTCTCCGAGACAGCAATATGGGAACGTTGCATGTAAAAATCAGGCCACAGGCTGCTACAGACCAGTCAATTTTCATTGGGAAATAGCCCCACAGATACTTACCATCTCTACACAGAAGGAAGCAGGGATGACAGCCTGATTGGAGAGGTGGAGAGTTTTGGACGCATCTTGTAGGACTTCAATACTGCTGGAATTTATCTCACTCAGATGCACGTAGACAACCCGTTCTTCTCCAATGCTCACTAAAGACACATTCTGCTCCAGGAAGCAGGTAGGAAAGAAAAAAGAAAAGCAGGGGAAGTTAAAAAATATGAGACAGCTCTAAGTGTCCTCCTCGACTGGGCGATAAGTACGGCTGTTGGAAGTTTTCAGTGTTGCAAGGCTGAAACAGAAGGCCTGGGGCAAGTGCAGGCTCGGGAGTGACCCCATCTGAAAGCCACAAGCTCCCGTTCTCAGGGGACAGAGAAACCCTGGGTCCCACGCTCTCCTTTCCAGACCTCCTCCACAGTTAGCTCTCCTTTCTCTGCCTTGTGCCTGCTCCCGCTCCTTCTGCCGCTCAGCCTTGCCCCAAACCTCCCTGACCGCTGCTGCTGCACAGCGACACTTGGACAGTTACTTCTCTGACATTCCCAAAAATGCACCTCTGAAAACCAGCACAAGCCAGAAGCGAAGCAGGCTCTTCAGAGCAGAGATCGTGCAAGTTATGGCCTCTGATGTGTGCTTATGTGTATTCCTGGTATGGCATGAATAACAGGCATTAATTATTCATTACATCATTCAAGTGGTGTTTTTTCTCGACGGTCACAACCAAAAGCTTTCTCCTTGCAGAACTGGCACAGACTACTGGAGGAGGAACACAGATCCCTTTGCTAAACCACCTTCCCACATCATTAAAAACAACGAGAATTTGTCCACTCTTGCGGTGGATTTCACTGGTTCCAAACACCTCAACACTTCAACAGGATCTGAATGCATAGAACTCCCAACACTGACCAGACGCCGTATGATTCACTGGAGGGCACAGAGTACGATTTAACCGAAAAAGAAACCAGCTTCCACGATGTAAAACCTTTAATGATGTCTGGCTCAAGGAAGTGGTATTGACCGCTGTCAGAATCACCAGCCCAACTCAGCCAGAAGCAGCAGCATCCAGAAATGCTCATCCCTTGACAAGGCTGCGTGCAACTAAGAGCCAAAAACCTCACCTACCAAGGCTGGGGCCTCCAAAATAAGGAACTGAAGCCATGCACGATGATGCATGTCTGGGCGATGCTGCCCAAAGCTCCCGGGAAGGAGGAGCTGCAGGGAAGAGCTGCGCCTCGCCAGCCAGCTCAGCTTCCCGGTGACAGCGGGACAGCAGCAGCAAAGGCAGGGCAGAGCCCTTTGGGGATGAGCGGAACAACATCTGGAGGATGCCCAGGAGAGCTGCCTTCTGTCAGCCTGTGTACTAACACCACGCATCCTCACCACCAAGGAGAGGGCTTCAGAAACGCTACCCCTTCATCTACAGGGTTCTAAAAGGGACAAGGAAAATGCCATGCAACAGCGTTACAGGCAACATGGCACAGGGAAAGGCAGCAACAAGCGATGGCAGCTCTGCCACCAGTAACGCCAGCGCTGGGATTTACCAGCTCCTTCATGCAGATGACACACGCCAGACTGGAGCTGGCACGCGTTCACCTGCAAACAAAATACCCGACAACGGAGCTGTGGAGGGACTCTGCACAGCCTGGATGAAAGATCTGTACCACGTTCTGCCTGAAACGGTGGTAAAGACCAGGCATCGACACTGGGCACCCCAGCCTAAGGCAAGAACGAGCTTTGAAGTTCTACTGGAACACACTGCAGCGATTCCCAAGGTCAGACTTGCAGCCGTACGGGTAGGATCTGCCACCAGCGCAGGACACGTAACAAGACAGCCAGCTCTTCTGCCAGCCCAGAAAGCTTTGGGTGCGTCAGCTACCAGGGAACTACTGGAACTGCACTGCAACCAGAAGACAGACCTATAGAAAATGCAACGCATCTAGTCCTTTCTTTAGGCACAGCTACGCTTCTCCAGCTGAAATGCTCGCCCTTTGGGCAAAACATTGACACGTTCACGTCCAAACAGAAAAGATTAAGGTAAGGTCAACTTTCAATTTATAAATTGTTGGCCCAAGCGTAAAAGCTTTTCAAGGTACCTGTAGTTCAAAATCCAGCTGACATTTAAACAACTGGTTATTCCAGTGGGGAGAAACCCTCCTCTTTCGGGGAAGCATGCCTTCTGTTTGCAAGCAACTGTTTTGTCAAACTTGAGACTTCCCTGCAAAGCCTGCATTGCCTGGCCTTGCTGTTGACTGGTTTACATGCACACCCCCAGCAGCCAGGGTTGAGATGATCAGTGGCATCCAGGGGATTTGGCATCATCGTTTCAATTTGGTTTATAAAAAGTTTATATCCCTGCAATTGTTTTCAAAATGTCAGCCTTCCTTTCTGTTACAGAAAGCTTCACGTTCTCGGGAATCCTCTGATATCCCCTTCCGTGCTCAGGGAGAGGACAAGACATTTTAAAACAGCTGCTTCAAAAGTTAGTATCCTTTTAAATTAAAGTTTAATTAACTAAATTTGTTCTCGATTTCAGCCAGTGGAAGCCAGGACACCAGATACAACATTCTCTTGCCTACACTTTGTTGTTGCTGCTGTATATGCCTGAATGCAAATGTCCTGTAGGAGCCTTTAGTCCAGGAATGCTTTGCCTCACCCCTTTTCAAGCTTGGTAGGGAAAAAAAAAGAAAAGAAAAAAAAGCTTGTGCTCCAGATGCAAGCAGTGTGGAGTCTCATGCGTCTTTGGCTGGGGCTTTTGGCAAAGAGATATGATGGATATTTCTCAGGCGGGATGGACCTGACTTTCAGGAAAGCTTAAATCCAGCTTTACAGAAATCATCATTTCAGCACGGTCTCTTACACCGCTCTTGCTTTAGTGGTATTCAGCGATGTCCCCGTGCGCTCCCGAACAAGAGTTCTAATGAAGCAGCGGTTGCTGCTCATCTCGTAACGCAGGAGAGCGAGAGACCCAGGAATTGCTCTGGGTTTCAGACTGGGCTTGTTATCCCGCCTCACACGTCCGTAATTAAACACCATCTCAGACACTTAGATTTCCACCTAAGAGGACACCACCCTTCTCTAGGCATTAGCTGCTACTTATGCCATGAATCCCTTCTTTCCGTGTCCGCACCAGCCACGTATTGTCACGTTCTCCTTTTCCCTGGCAGAACCCCTGTACACTTTATGCCCACCAAGATGAGTCACACAAAGGCACGCATCTCGCCTAGCACTCACCAGCGGGGATCTTTCATTCCCAAACACTGAGACACTAGCCACAGTGTCCTGCCTTCCTATCGCCTGGGCTTCCAGCGTCAACGGGATCTCCACCAAGCTGTGAGGCTGGATAATCCCACACGGCACAGGGCTGCAGTACCACACAGCAGCATCCTCCTTGTGCTCCTATAAGGGACAGAATCAAAGACAACTTCAGAGTGTCCTCTGAGGAAACTCCAAGCTCCTTAACATCTACCACAACGGCAATTCACCCACATTTTTAAAAATCCCTAGGAGAAAGCAGAAAGGCGCAACACAAGGAGCAAGATTTATATGGGCCTAATTAGCATCCTCACAGGGTCCAAAAGCTGCTGCACTCACAAACGCCCACTCCGGTGCTGGCGGCCTCCTTGCAGCAGCTTTTCACAACCCTCCAAGTTCTCCTGCATGAAAGCACCCCAAAGACTAGAACCGAAACTGCTTCCTGAAGAGTTCAAACCGCTCCTGAAGTTCATATTCAGGTAGCTTCCCGTTCTCTCCAAAACTTTAGGTTTGAATATAAAACAGCAAGGTCTTATCCAAACCCCGTTTCTTTCCTAATAAACCCCTCGATAACGACGTTTGAGGGCAGGAGGCGAACACGACGCCAAGCCTGAGGAAGGACTCCATAGCAGCCTGGAAGATCGCTGTCGTTCACAAGGGTCAGCATCCACTCGCAAGGGAACTTCAGAAAGCACCGTCCAAATGTCAGAACAGGGCTGAGCACGTGCAGCGGAGGAACGACACATCCGGGTGAAGAGATGACCAAAGGGAATTAGAGACACTGAGAGAACGTAGAAGTTGTTTACTCCCCAAACAGCATGAAACAGACACAACGCATTTGTCTCTGCCAGATAGACATTTCCTACCTCTACGGCAATCGATCACCTCTAACTTCTTACTCAACAGCCTCTTGTAAAGGAGGGGCAGCCCCAGACTCCCGTGGCAGAGGCTGCCCAGTGCCCTGCCCCAGTGCTCTCTCATCAAGCTTTGCCCCTCCCTTGCCCCAGGAGGCCGGCAAGGACCCTCCCGCAGTCCCAGCAAGGCACGAGCTCTGCGGGAGCCTTCCCGCTGAGGACCAGCGCTCCCCAAAGCTCAAGGAAAACAAGACTCCCGCATCTCAGTAAAAGCAACTCCCTCCTCTCCCGTACCGCTCTCGCCCTGCCTGAAACCTCAGCCGCTTGCCCCCGCGATGGAGGGCACCAGCACCGCCTGCCTCTCGCAGTGGGTGACCAGCCTCTCCCAGCTCCTGCAGCTGCCTGGGTCCTCCACACACCAGCCCACACACTGACTCTTCCCATTCCCACTCGTTTTACAAAATTGCAGCCCAGGCACCCAGTGGGTGACTCTGCCGGGGAGAGGGAACAGCACCAGCGAACTGCGTCCCTCTCGTCATTAAACTGGCACCCGCTGCGGCGCAACGGCATTGAACGTGGCTGCAGCTTTTGGCTTAAGTCTGGGAACGTTCATGCTCAAGAGAACCAGAGAAACCTGAGCTCACCTGCCACACCAAGGACTAGTTTCCCCTCACCACTCCTGCCGTAAGCCCCTTTCCCATTTGCACACGCCTTCATTAACTGAGCCAGACCCCAGCTTTCAGCAGGCTGCTCGCCGCCTTCCAAACAAATGCTGCATTTTGGGCCAACCCAGCACAAGCCCACCGCTTGCAGGGAGAAGCAGGGGCAGTCCTTTGGAGATTCATTACTCCTCAAGTCCCAGACAACAGGCCAATAGTGAATATAATCACTGCTCCCTTAAAAATAAAATAAACCAAAAAAAAAAAAGACAGAGGCATGGCCCTGAGCACTGAGCACAGGTGCCTCTCAACATGGGCTGCTTTCAAAGCACGGCTGTGCTCACAGCGAGCTGGGCAGAACTAGCTCGTTAAGCAACATTTCTCATTTGGAGCTGAAGCCAGGACACCCCACGCCAGGCAGCGTGCTGGGCATGGGTACGCGGGGAAAGGTGGCCAGCTGCAAGGAAAGCGCCGGTACCTGGCTGTGAGAGGCACGCCAACACCTCCTGGCCAACACCATCCACGCCCACCACCAGCGCCAGCTCGTATCGCCTCACCGTGCTGGAACACAGGGTGACCTGGTAGAGGAGAAGAGCGTCAGATACTTAATCACTGCCAGAAGCCATCAGCCACGCGTGGTGTCCTCTGGCTCTCACCCACGCTCAGGAAAGGGAGCAGTATTTTGCCTTAGTTCTCCTGCTGGTCCACGTGTAGACCACTGTCTTTCCGAGTAACAAAACTCTTCTGGCGATATCCGATTTATTAAGTACGCCTTGCATACCAGGGCATATGTGAGCTAAATTAAAGCACAATTCATGTTCTACTTGCCACTGGGACCAATTTTTACTCTCGACTACAACAGCATAAATCCAGAGGAAATCTGTTGACTTTCACAGAATGAGTCCAGCTTTACAGTGGGAAGCCGAGGGCAAAACGTGGCCCAGCAGCAGCTGTGCAGCTCACGGCTGCTGGAGCTTTTCCAGTCCTCGCTGCAGTGGATGCAACCATTCTGCTCCACACGAGAGGAAAGATAAGACCGGGAAGAATAGCAAACTGCTTTATGCAATGACATCTTTCTTTTAACAGTCACCTTCTGTCCCCATCCTTCCTCGGCCCGCTTTAAATCAAATTGCTCTAAGCAGCTCAGACACACACGCGTGGCTTCTGTGCTTGACCGTAGGGTACATGATCCTTGGCTTACAACTTTGGAAACAAAACGGTGCTCCGCCCCAGAGTACCCCAGCTCACAAAAACCTAACACGAACACCGATCTCTTACTTGCGTTATGCCCAAAGCCAGCAGCACTACAGCCCTCCTGCGCACCAGTGAAGCTTCAGCTCCACCTGCTGAAGCACGTATGGCCGGGCTCGTGCCATACCTGGATACCCAGGGCTCCTTGGGAGCGGATGGTCCCCTTGCAGGGCATTATGGTGAATTCAGTTGGCTTGATGTGATGTTGGGCTCCCTTTCTCCAGGACGGGCAAGTGTTGTCTGATATCTGAGCAAAACTGGTGACGCTGCGCTGTCCTGAGCCTTCGCCAGGGATGCGAAGGTTGAAAGTCATGGGAACCAAGGAGGTGTTAGTCAGGCGACACGGCAGGGTGCGAGGAAAGCCTGGGAAGGTGAGACAAATATCAGTCAAGTCCCCGGCTATCCCGTGATTCCTGGTGTGACTCTCCTGTTAGGATAGACCGGTGCTTGTTGTTTATCTCTTTTCAGTGTGAATGAGAGGTAATGGAGAAGCTCAGGGAGGAGTGAGTTGTGACTGAAGTTGCTTTTTCCATGGATGGCACAGCTTGCTTCCTTGGCAATGGGCAGTGCCGTTGGTGCTGAAGAGCTGTCTCTACCTGTGAGGAGCTCTCTCACCTGCCCCCAAACCAGCCCCAACTCTTTCTCACTGATCAGTGTGCACCCAGACAGAGCATTTATTCTGAAAATTCAGTCTGTAAAATCCCCCATTAACTCCACGAACATTCCCCCAGTTTTCAATATATGAAAGTAGGGCATTGTCATGTAAGGAAAAGAAAGGATGAGACCGGGCACTACAACATGATGCGTTGCACTCTAATGCAGTTTCTCTAGGCAGGACCCTTAAGGCATCTCCTGTTTCTGGGCAACCAGACTGAGCACATGACAACTCGGCCCACCTCACTGCAGGCAAACCTGATGCTTCCTTAGAAATGAGCAGGAACTGTGTCTCACCTTACCTAACAAACGGGGACATCACATCCACACTGCCTTTGATTACTGCCCACAAAGCCTGACATCACTTCAGCTCTGACACTTGCTTTCCACAACGGAAAACCAGTGGTACAACCACACTGGGTGAGGGGGTGGCTGTTCTGCAGAGGCAGGACACCAGCCCGCAGCTTGGTCTGGAGCGGACACCAGCTCTGCCAGAAGACACCTCCCATGCCCTGCTTACCAAGTGCTATTTGAATAAAGACAGGGAGGAAAACCACCTGCAGACACAGCAGATAGTTCCTCTGTGCCCAGCAGCAGTGACCATTGCCCACCGCCAGCAATTACTCCGGCAGGGAGGCGGGGGTGGGGCACAGAAAGGACATGCACCGACTGACCCACTGCACAGCCCCAAATGGGACCGAAGTCACCAGATGCAGACAACAGCCAGCAGCACAGTGACAAGAAGCAAAAATACAATAGCTGCCTTCAGCTGAAAAGGCCTTGTTAATGAAATCAGATTAAAGTAGGAGGAATCTCCTATTACACAACCGCATTTCTGCCGGTGCGTTTCTTGTGGGTCTATTTATTCAAAAGGAAGCAGAGAAGTGGCCGAGTGGTGATGCAGGGAGAGGGGGAAGTGGCTCAGGGAAAGTATTGAGATTTCCTAGAAAGTCCACGAACCGCATGAAACCACAGAGGCATCCTGGGCACAGAATGATCATGGCCCTTCAATCAATCCCCAATTGATTTCACATGTAAACTTTAGATCATCTCAGTACAAAGCCTTTTCTCTGAGACTCGAGATGGAGAATCAGAATCTGCATTTCAGTGGAGATGCTCTGGGTGCTCAGCCACCGGCTCCGTCAGTGGAGCAGTGCTTCGGCTGGGGAAGGAGAAGGAGCCCACATCTCTGGAGACATCACTGCCCAAACCAATGCCGAGCTACTGCCTGGGCTTATTACCGGGCAGGTGATAACGAGGAGCCCTCACAGCACAAACAGCTCACACTAAAGGTCAAGTGGGTAAGTGGTGTCCTCACCTTGCAACAGGAACGTTCACCCTGAGCAGCCACAGGCTAGCGTGTGGCTCCAACGCCCTTCTCCTGCAGCCCCATCCCCTGGGCCCTTCTGGGACAAGGGCTTTCACCATCATTCTGCCGCCAAGGATTGGGAGGCTGGGGCTGAGCAGGCTCTGAGGGCACCAGGAAAATACTGACTTTCTATTCCTTTGGTCCTGTTTGATCTCACGGCAGCAAAACACCACCTGAGCAAGCGGCAGCCCTGGTTCTAACACCCTGAAGGCTGCTGTGGAGGAACACAAGCGACAGACGCTCCCAAAGCGCTTCATTTCAGTAAGGCACAGACCTCCCCACCAGCGGTCCAAGCCCAGGGCACACTCACCAAAGGAGACGTCGCCGAATGGAGGGAAGGTACATGGAAAGGGAAAGTCGGTCCGATGACACAGCCCCTGTAAGGACAAAGGCAGAGGAGGAACTGGCTTGGTTAAAAAGAGCTGCAAAGTGTTCGGCTTTCGTTACCACCGGGACGGATAGAAGCTGGTCTCAGCAGCACGGTGGGTTTCAAATCAACCCGTCACCCCTGCGCTCGGCACAGCATCCCTGTGCACAGGGGCAGCCAAAGCAACGTGGTCAGCAGGTGGCAGCTGCTGAGGTGGCTCAGGGCACCAGGGCAGGCAGGGTACACCCCCAGGTTGCTGCTGGCCCAGTGAAGGACCCTGAACAAGTGATGGCTCTGTGCCTCAGTTTCCCCACCTGTCATGTGACGGGCAGAGCTGTCCATGCAGAAGCAGGTTCATTGTAACTAGCCCTCTCAGCCACAGGTTCCCTGCTTTGGTATCTCTTTGCTGGAACTGGCCTTTCCATGGCCTATATGGACATCTTCCTCAGACCTTATTCCACACTACCATTATGCGTGCAGGATTTTGAGGCACGAATCCACAGGAGCCCCAGACATCTACTGAGAAACGCAGCACAAGTTCTACACAGTGGATGGCGGAATCTTGGAGGAAAGTATCAGCTTGTCACCAGTGCACCGGCTGACACATCCAAGAGCAAGACTGTTTGCACCACCAAACATGAGTGTCCTGAAGCCACCACACCAGCCCGCCCATCCCTAAATTCAGAGAGGTTCCAAACTCCCAAACTCACCAACATCCACTGAAATCAGCACTTGAAGCTGCACAACATTCATTAATTTCATGGTTGATGCCAATCAATGCCAGCTCTGCCTCTTGGTGAAAAAAACAAATACAGATCAAGGAGCACAGTGACCCGTGCCTCCTAGTTTTATTCACAGGACTGCCACCGGGTCTCTCGTACACATGAACAGACCCCAGCCTCCCGCAGGAGGGACCTGCACTCACCCGTGGTGTCCCAGTTCCAGCATCCCTTTCTAAAGAGCAAAAGAACAAGCGTTCAGGACCTCGTCAGGTCTGTTTCCAAGCAAAGAGTGATCACCTATGGTTTGGGCATCTTCTGACTGCACAATCAAAAAGCACTCAAAATCTGACTTTCAGGAGTTTCAATCCCATGCTAATTCTCGATTCCTGGAGCTGAATCCGTTCCTGAGAACAAGTTAGGTAGCAAATCCCTTCTGGCAATGAGGTTCCCTCTCCAAGGACCTCACGTAATCAGACTTAACCTGCCAAGCCCCAGCATCCTACTCTGGATGGAGCAAAGGGAGCAGACATGCTTTCCGTAATAGCACTTGCCAAAAGACAATAGAAAACTGCCTCCAAACCAGCCACAACTGGGTCTCACACTGGGAAACTGCCAAGGGTGAGCCTTGCAGCGAGGGGGGAAATAACTGCCGTTTCTGCTGAGCACACAGGAGCTGTGCTCAAGGAAGTCAGACCTGAAGGACTGCCCAGAGGGCTTGGCCAAGCAGCCAGCCCAGAGCCCTGTGCGCTACAGCCGGTAACAGCGCAGCTTGCAAGAGAACGGGGGAAGAGGGCAGTCTTTATGGCAACAGCCACATCTTCCAATAGTGCTTCTGAAGGGAGATCGGGGTCCTCGCAGAGCAGGAAGGAGCACAAGGTAGGAGAGGAACCACCTGCACTCCCACCGCTGTTCCTTCCTCTGCAGCCCCGTGTCCCACCAGCCAGCTCACCTCCACTCAAAAGAACTGGGAGTTTTTCCCTCCCTGGAGAACTAAATCCAGTGCACAACCCCCCCTGAAGAGGGAGGCTCGGCTTGCCCCGGTGGGTGGGCATCTCAAAAGCATTTGAAACAAACAGCTTGAGTTGTGGGGCTGGAGAATGAGAGATAAGGGCTGGACAGGGGTCCTTGGAACAAAGGCAAGACAGAAAGCAAGGAGGCAGATGCCATCTCGAGGAGAGGAGTCTGCAGTGGGAATTACTGTGGAGGCACCCCCCAGGCTCCTGTAACCCTCCTCACCTGACGGTCAAGGTCACGGGCTCAGGGGACCCATCCGCACTGAACCGGAATCCTTCTGTGAACTGCCCCAGGGCGGTGGAACTGAAGGAGATCTGGATGACTTGGAGGACATCTGGTAAAACGATGCCCTCCTGGGGGAGAAAGGAGAAGCAGGAGCCCAGAGCGGTCGCCGGAAGGACCAACTTGGAGGGGGCATCAATGACTCCTTTGTTAAACAGGATCACCTGCAGCAGCAAGAAAGCAAAATGGAAATACATGAGGAATCTTCTTTCCTTACAGAAGGCTGATTTGTTTTCTAATTAAACTTCTACAAAAGGCAGAAGATGCTGTGTGCTGCTGCTTGGCTGAAGCCAAAGAAAACACAACAGGACAGTTTCTGCCTTTGGGTTTTTGCATGCAAAAAACCCCAGTGATAACTTCACATAAACAGAGTCACTCTGGGTTTATTCCACTGACACAGAGCAGTCCGCTTGGACTTGCAGGGCTGAGGATGTGCTCAGCATCACCAAGGCGATGCAGACCTGCCCCAAAGAGCAGCAAAGGGCGGTCGCAGCATTACAGCGAATCGTCACCTAACTGCTCCCGCTCCAGATGAGCCCAGTCCTGCCAAGGGCAAAACACATTCAGCTCCCGTCACAGCCAGCAAGTTTACTGGATGTAGAAAATACCTTGGGACAGCCCCATAACCAGCTTCAGCAGCACTCCCCGACTCTGCTAGGGTACGTCAGTGAGGCGCATTTTGTTCTTTTCTTTGATCTGAGAGTCTCTTTGTCTTTGCTCAACCAGACATGTCAAGAAAGGATGAGAGGGAGGGGCATAGCAGCTCCACCTGCTCTAAAGAATCTCTTTCATAAATATTCACAGCCATCATCTACTAATTTACCATTATTTACTGCTCCAACAAGCTACACAATCCTGCAGCATTTGCTGAGATTCAGCAAGAAATGCCCACACCTGCCTGTGAGTATCAGCACACTGGTGGTCACCAAACCTACCCAAAGCAAAGCTCTACAGTTTCCGAAGGCTGCAGGTGAAATCCGGCCATTTCTGTGGACTTATCTACCTGCTTGGCAGTTATTTTCCCTAACTTTTGTCCTCGCAAAACCTGTCAGAAAAACTGAGACAGAAGCAGAGGTACAGCCCTTGTTTTTTTAATTTTGCAGCTGCTGTTGAAAACATTCCTGTATTCAAATTCTGCACTGGTAACTTGGAAACTACTCATATGTTTTACACCTTAATTACAAATTGCACTTAGGGATCCTACACTGAAGTTTACCTCCAGTCTGGCTACTTAATACAGCACTTGGAGTATCATCTACTTATTCACATTTTCTCCAGTAATGAAACCAACACATTGATATATATAGAATCAATAAAGAATCAGCATTAAAAAATGCATACATACAGTGCACAATATTTTGGCAAGAAAACACCTTAACGTGTCCTTCCCTGCAACAGTCAAGCTTTTGAAAATGTCTGGCACGATGTACTGCCTGATTTTCTACCGCCTCCAGTTGCTGTATCTTGGGGGTTTTTTTGGTTGGTTTTTTTTTGAGAAAACTTGCCACCATCGGCGGGGGGAGGCAAATACCCAGAAAGCTCCTTTGCTTCATTTCCAGAACTGCCCTGCTCTGTTCATAGAGCCAGAGGGGCACCAGGTCTGAAGGGTGGCAGGAGGCTGGTCAGCAGGGACAGCGCTCCCGGTACCTGCGCGGGCAGCTCTGCGCGGGGAGGCTGCCCGGCTTCCCTCCGGCGCCAGGATCCAGCAAGTTGCGCTTCACTGAAAGGTGTTTGCAACGGACTCGAGTCGGAACACAACCCCTTTGTTCCAGCTGCTTTTTAACCGCCAGGGTACCAGGGCGCAGTGCATCTAGGGCTGAAACAAAAGCCTCTGGATCCTGACCTTTTTGACCCGGTGTTGCTATCATGTGTCAAGGGCTGGATTTTCTGCATGAAGCCTCCCAGCTGGTCTCAAAGGGAGGTTGCCAAAACGCAGGGATCGGGGCTTTGTGGACAACATACACACCTTTCAGACCCCATCAAAACTATCCAGATTCTGCAAAAACTCCCACATTTAACTTACATCAAATAATGCGTGCACATAACTGCCTGTGTTGCCAGAAATCCAGCAGGTGCACAAAGCTCACTGCTGCCCCAGGGGCCATCAGGATCCACCCCAACCCCAGCAAGCCCCACTGCTCACCTCGTAGCTGGGGGCTGATGCAACAAAAACCTTCCCGATGTCCAGCTGGTCAAAGCTGAAGCGCAGCTGGGGCCCTATGCCGCTCCCTTTGATGCGCAGGGGCAGCCTGGTCTCACGGCCTGGGGAGAGGTTGCCATGTCAGTACAGAATTCCTTCGGTTCGCCTGGATTTTCCAGGCAGCCTCAGAGCCAGTCCCCGACTCCGGGCTGGGTGGCACCAGCACTAGATGCTCCGCGAGAAGATACGGGACCCTTCTCTTCCCTCAGCAGATCAACTTTGCGGCTGGTTTCTAACTTCTGACGGAGCCCTTGGGCTGGTTTGTAACTTAGCAATCAGTTTGCACCCTCAGAAAGTGATGCTGCGTATAAAACATGATTTCTGAATTCCTTCCCATGCACTTAAACGAGCTTTGAAATCCATTCAGAGAAGGCACAAAGCTCACAAAACAGAGCCGGAGAGAAAAATCTGCTGTCTGTATCGCTGCAATCGGAGACGACCGCACAGGAGCTGAGAAGTATGAGCCCAAGCAAGGCAGAGCAGCCTGCTGACAGCGATACCCCAGCAGCCTGCTGACAGCGACACGCGCACCCGAGCGCTGCCTCAAGCAGGCAGAGCATCTCAGCCACCACCTGCGCCTAACGTAGGGCTCCGTACCGGGGTGCTCCAGGGCTCACCGCCTGCAGCAGCGCCTTGTTAAGACGGGGCTTTACGGTCTCCAGAGAGCAGCACTCACCTGTTCCCACCATCAAACCAAGAGCTCAGCTTTGTAAAGACGCCCCACCTGAAGCATACTGAGCAGTTACGGAAAACCAGCCTCCTCGCTACTGAAACCAGATAAGCTCTAAGTGTACTGCTAACACACATACCCCTTGCTGCAAAGGCAACTGAGACCACAAGGCTTACAGCTGAACTCCAGGATGCTGAGTTTCTTCCTTAAGTCTGCTAAGATGGCATAGTGCAGGATCTTTCAGTCTGAAGCCTTTCTTGAACCACTGGAGCAGCCTAAAGTGCCTGAATTCTAGCTCAGATTTTGGCTTAGGTCCCCCTGCTGTTATAGATTTGCTAATAAGTTAAGATTGATTGACTTTATTTGATTGATTATTTGATTTTATAAAATCAATCATGTAATAGAAATATAAGAGGATAAGAAAATATATTTTAATGAAACTTATAGTTATAGTAAAAAGCGGCTATAAAAAACCCTCTGTACAGCCCCGTACCAAGGCCGGAGGAATTGGTCAGAATCACCTAGTAGGAATGTTTAGAACTTAGATAACAGACTTAAGATTTGAGATGATTGTTTATATGTAACCTAGGAGGATGTACTAAAATGTCAAAATGAGAATTTATGTGAACTGGGAAGAGTCGAGTGAAGCAACCCATAGCTGCCGGCCAAGAAACAGTTACCTCAAGTGGCAGGTAATTCCGGCAGGGGGAGATCGAGACCACCGACTCACATACCACCTACCCAAATCGTACCCCAGACCCATTTCCGGACCTTTCTAACCTTTACTGCCCAGAATCGGGTACGAGAGTATGTTAATGATTTATGGGAAATCTTACGATTATGCATGGATATTTAATGAATATGTATGAATGAGTTCTATATAAGGTGTATGATTTTGAACCATGGTGTGCGTCGATCGTGAGGGGACTCACTCACGCACCCGGCCGTCCATAAAGAAATGTCTGCTTATCTACATCACATTGGTGTCGGTAAGTTCTTCATTCCGAGATTTCGGTAACAGTTTTGGCGACCCAGATGGGACCTCGCGGAAGGAGACCGGAGGAGTCGGGGACCTGATCGGTTCCAGCCGGCACCGAGGATTTCTCGGGGATACCCATCGATCCCCGATCCGTAAGGCTCTTCGCGACGTTCCCTGGATTTTGGTAAGACACTTCTTCTTGTAATTGTAGTAAGTGGGTAGGAGTCCCACTATAATAAGTGTATGGTAAGGAGTGGGTTGGAGACCCACCAGTGGGTTTGAGTCCCACTGAGTAAGTCTGCCTGTCAGACGCGGTGAAAGCTGCGCAGGCTTGGACTATAAGGATCCTTGTGGAAGAGGAAGCCTAGGCGCCTGCCCGTAAGACATAAGCGAAAGCTATTGCAGGGTTGGACAAAAGTGGAAACAAGAGAACCTACATGCTCTAGTGTTCTCTAAGGTAGTGCCTCTAACAAGAAGTTAGGAGGGGTTTTTCTTCTGATACAGAATTGTTTATTGTGTCTGTGTATCGAGAAGAAAATTAAGAAGTGTATAATATTGTGTTTTATGTCTTTGTTTAAAGTAACAATTGTGGAAAAGTGTGAGTGTGGCTGTAAGGGTGAGACGTGCAATTAAGCACGAAAGCGAGTGTGGAGCGTGGATCCGCGGATCGGGGAGACAGAGTTGAATAATTGTGTATTGTACTGTGAGTGATTATACCATGGCATCTAAGTTAACTCGGTTGTTTAAAAGTAAAAGCATGCGTAATCTTGCTGTAAATGATAAAATCCCGAAAAATTCTCCATTGGGATGTTTATTGGCACATTGGGGAGATTTATATGAGGATTTGCCAAAAAGCCAGATGATTGAGTATTGTAATAATTGGTGGCCTCTGTATACATTGGAAAATCAGGAAAAGTGGCCCATAAATGGAACACTGAATTATAATACCATTCTGCAGTTGCTCAACTTGTGAGATCGGGAAAGGTTGTTTAAAGAAAAAGATTGTTACTGAGAGTGATGATGGACCAGAATTAGATATATCCCCTCTTAGGAGAGAAAGGAATCAGGGTCGAGAATCTAGGGCACGAGAACAGGCGATTGAACCGGATAGCAGTGGAACAGGAGATGTGGAAGAGAGATTATCGGAGATTGTAATTCATACTCCTGTTTCACGGAGAACTCGGCAACAGACACAGACTATAGCTCCCCTGCGACGGGGAGCTGGTAGTGATGGACCGGTCTATGTGAAAGTACCTTTTACAGCTATGGATTTGATGACTTGGAAGCAGGCAGCAGGAAATTATAGAGAAGATCCTGAAAAAGTGGGCAAGGTGGCAGATACTATAACTAGAACACAGAATCCAGACTGGAATGATTTACAGGTGATCCTGGATAATGTGTTAGATGATACAGAGAAGCAAATGGTATTAAAAGCTGGTAAAGCTCAGGCAGAGTTGGATGTGATGAGTGGAATTACAGGTGGAACAATAGAACAGAATTTTCCATCTGGGGATCCGCAGTGGGATCCAAATAATGTAACACATAGAGAAAGACTGAGACGGTATCAGAAATGGGTTTTATATGGGATTAGACATGCCATGCCTAAATCTCTGAATTGGTCTAAATTATATGAAGTAAGACAAGATAAAAATGAATCTCCCTCAGCATTTTGGGAACGATTAAAGGAAGCTGCCAGAAAATATACTGATTTGAGAGTGGAAACAGAGGCAGCACAAATGCAACTGGCTTTGATTTTTATGGGGCAATCGGCACCAGATATAAGGAAAAAACTCCAGAAACTGGAGGGAGAGAATTCAAGGAGTTTGAATACAATGCTGGAAGTCGCATGGAGGGTATATAACAACAGAGAAAGAGAAGAAAGAAAATCAAGGAGAACAGATTTATTGGCAGTAATGACAGGAACGGTAGACAGAGGAAGGGGCAGAGGAAGAGGACGAGGATTTAATGGGAGGGGAGGTTGTATGCACTGTGGCCATCGGAAATTTAATACCCCCTTAGGAGTAAATCAGTGTGCTTTGTGTAGAGAGGAAGGACATTGGAAAAAGGATTGCCCTAGAAACAAGAGTGTTTCTCACGACCTTGCCAAGATAATGATTTTAGACGACTGAAGGGGACCGGAGGGAACCCAGCTGAACCTCTGGTTAAAATTTAGCTGGGAGATAAAGAAGTTAAATTTTTAGTAGATACAGGAGTGACATTTTCGGTATTAAATACATGTAAAGGAAAAATAGGAACAAAACCAGCCAATATAATAGGAGCAACAGGGAAAGAAGAAAACCAGGCCATTCCTACAACACCTAGATTTGAAATTTGGAAATAAGATAATTACACATGAATTTTTGTATGTACCAGAATGTCCGATACCCTTGTTAGGAAGAGATTTGTTGTCTAAATTAAATGCACAAATTGTTTTTGATGAAGGAGAACTTTTCTTGAAAATACCCGAGTCAAAAACGGGAGAAACCTTGATGCTACAAGAAAGAGTAAAGGAACAAGAAATTCCACCGGAGGTGGATTTGGCAGTGATCCCTACTGTATGGGAAACAGATATTCCTGGTAAATCGAAGCTAGCAGAGCCTGTTAAAATAGATTTGAAGGAAGGCGCAGGAACAGTGAGAATTAAACAATATCCAATCAAACCGGAAGTGAGACAGGAATTGAAGAAATTGAGTGATAAATTTTTGGAGTATAACATTTTGGAAGAATGTGAATCTGAGTATAATACTCCTATCTTACCAGTCAGAAAACCCTCGGGTGAATATAGGCTGGTACAAGATTTGAGAGCAGTAAATCAACTAGTTAAGGATATTTATCCTGTAGTAGCAAATCCTTATACACTGTTAACAGCATTGAGGGACACTTATCAACGGTTTACAGTGCTTGATTTAAAAGATGCTTTCTTTTGTATACCTTTGGAAAAAGAAAGCAGAAAACTGTTTGCTTTTGAATGGGAAAATCCTCAAACCGGGCGAAAGATGCAGTTGACATGGACTAGATTACCCCAAGGATTTAAAAACAGTCCAACTATCTTTGGAAATCAATTAGCAAAGGAACTTGAAATGTGGAAACAGGATAAATCAAGACCTGGGCATTTACTTTTACAATATGTGGATGACATATTGATTGCTACAGAAGAAAGACTTACCTGTATACAGGTGACTATCGACCTCTTGAATTTCCTGGGACTAAATGGATACAAAGTGTCCAGGAAGAAAGCCCAGACAGCCTGCCAGACTGTGATATATCTGGGCTTTGAGATTTCAAAAGGACAACGACAATTAGGAAAAGATCGCAAAGAAGCTATTTGTGGTATACCTGAGCCGAGAAATATTCATGAACTCAGAGCATTTTTGGGAATGACTGGGTGGTGTCGCCTTTGGATCATGAACTATGGGCTAATAGCTAAACCGCTGTACGAGGCCCAAAAGAACTCTCCCTTTGTATGGGGCCCACAACAACAAAAGGCTTTTGTAGAGTTGAAACGTGCCTTAATGTCTGCACCTGCCTTGGGACTGCCGGATCTAACCAAAGATTTCCAGCTGTTTGTACATGAAAGGCAACACCTTGCACTGGGAGTGTTAACTCAGAAGATAGGAAGCTGGAAACGACCAGTCGGATATTTCTCTAGACAACTGGACACAGTGAGTAGAGGGTGGCCAAACTGCCTTCGAGCAGTGGCAGCAACAGTGATGCTCATACAAGAAGCTCGGAAATGGACTTTGGGAAGAACAATAACAGTCTATGTCCCACACATGGTGATAACTGTCCTAGAACAGAAGGGGGGACACTGGCTGTCTCCCAGCCAAATGATGAAGTACCAGGTAGTACTGACTGAACAGGATGATGTGATTCTAAAGACAACTAACCTGGTAAATCCTGCAGTATTTTTAAGTTCCATACAGGAAGAAGGACGACTGGAACATGATTGCTTGGCTGCCATCGAGTATGTTTATTCCAGTCGTGAAGATCTGAAGGATGTGCCATTGGAGAGACCAGACTGGGAACTGTATAGTGATGGAAGCAGCTTCATGGAACAAGGAGTCCGATACGCCGGATATGCGGTAACAACAGAGACTACAGTTATAGAAGCAGGAGCATTGGCGAGTACCACATCAGCCCAAAAGGCGGAACTCATCGCTTTAATTCGAGCCTTAGAGGTAAGCAAAGACAAGAAAGTAAGTATCTGGACTGGTTCAAAATATGCCTTTGGGGTAGCGCATGTCCATGGAGCTTTGTGGAAAGAGAGGGGGTTATTGTCCTCTCAAGGATCAAACATTAAGCATCAAACAGAAATTTTATGATTATTGCAAGCAGTTCAAAAGCCAGATCAAGTAGCAATCATGCACTGTAAGGCACACCAGATTGGGAATACAAAAATAATAGCTGGGAATAATTTAGCTGATAGAACAGCAAAAAAGGTAGCAAAGAAACAAGCATTGCAAATGGCAATAATTCCTTCTAAAACAGTAACCCTTCCTAGGGAAAACCCGAGATATTCAGAGGAAGATGACAAATTGAGTCCGTTATTAAATGCTAAGAAAAACTTAGCGGGATGGTGGGTAACTCCTAATGGACAGGTAGTAATTCCACCTCTTGTGATGAGAGAGATAATTCAAACGAGACATCAGGAATGTCACTGGGGAGCAGAAGCCTTAGTAACATCTTTACGAAAACAAGTAATATCAGTTAAGATGTTGGGAATAGCTAAAATGGTAACTGCAAAGTGTGAAGTATGTTTGAAAAATAATCCAATGATTAAGAAAAAGGTTCAAATGGGTAGACTGAAATCTGGTGTAGAACCTGGAGATGATTGGCAAGTAGATTTTTCAGAGCTGCCCAGACAAAATGGGTACCGGTACATCCTGGTAGGGGTTGATACTTTTACAGGATGGCCAGAAGCCCTTCCCTGTCGCACTACACAAGCAAAAGAAGTGGTGAAGTGGTTATTACAAGAAATAATTCCGAGATTTGGAGTTCCTATTGGAATTTCTTCTGACAGAGGTCCACACTTTGTTGCTGAAGTAGTCCAAAGTGTTAGCAAAGTATTGGGTATTAATTGTGACCTACATTTATCTTGGAGACCCCAATCTAGTGGGAAAGTGGAAAGGATGAATCAAACTTTGAAACGACAAATAAGTAAAATTTGTCAAGAAACCAGTCTAAAGTGGCCTCAGGCGCTTCCATTGGTATTATTACGTATCAGGGTACAGCCAAAGAGTGGAACCTCACTCAGTCCTTATGAATTATTATATGGAAAACCATATGAGTCTCCAGAACCAAATCCAAACGTACATGTAAAAGGAAAGCAGGATGTATATAACTATTTGCTTTCTCTAGGAAAAACTCCGGCTGCAATTCGGAGTGCAGTAATTTGGAATAGACCTTTATCCCTGGAAAATTCAGTGCATGATTTCCAACCAGGAGATTATGTCTATGTGAAGACCTGGACCTCTGAACCTTTACAGGAACGTTGGAAAGCACCTTTCCAAGTACTGTTAACCACTTTTACGGCTCTCAAGATAGCAGAATCGGATGCTTGGATCCATTATACTCGAGTGAAGAAAGCACCTATTCCATGGAAGATTATCAACCGTGACCCAAAGACTTTAAATTTGACTTTGAAAAATGTCTAATTTTTCATATCAGGTTATGATCGTTCTTTGGATTCCATTTGGGTTGGTAGTGTTGGCAGGATCATGGGCTGACTTGGTGGACAGGAATGAAAGACAAATAGAGACAGAACAAGTGATTGAAATTCCCAAACAAACGGCTGAGGAAAATTTGATGGTAGGATTGATTAAAGGATTTGCCAATTTACAAAATGTTATGCAGATCACTGCTTGTTTACCAATACCGAGGGCAGTAGGTGAATCTATTCCATGGGGAATCTTAACCATGAATCTGACCAAATTAGAATATGAAAATGAGACAATGGATTGTAAACAAGAACCTAGGGAAACTTGGGAATTGCAAAAGGTTAAAGTTGGGGAAGAATCACCAGTATATTCAACCATTTGGGAATGTAAAGGATGATTTGTAGCTAAACCGGGATTATATGGAGATTTAGGGAACAAGGGATGGTGTTACTAGCCTAAAATGGCTACAACAAACACCAGTGTATGGATAACCGAGACAAAATGTGAGAAAAAGAATCGAACCCTACAGGAAAAGGAAATAGTTTGGGATTCGGTTTGGCCTATGACCTTATATTCCCATTTTCAGTATATGGCAAAAACTCCTTGGTGTTTTACCTGGGATGGAAAAGTGTTTTCAGTATTACCCTGGGTCAATGATAGATCAACTTCATTGGGAGAAAAGGAGAATAAAATAGTGCCATGGTGGAAATGTGAAAAAGTGTATGATTGTAGCAATGCAGACTTAATAATTCAAAGAATCCCTCCTTTGGCTGCCGCTTTAAAATATGGTTGTTTTTGTCGAGGTCTTAAGAATACTCTCAATCTATCTAGCGCCTATATACCCAGAAGAGGAATTATGTTTAGTTGTAGAAAATCTACTATTCAAAGTCCAGGACATTTAATTTGGGCATTGAGTGATGGAACCTGGACAACTCATCTACCATTAGATGGTAAAGTGAAACAAATAACTTTAGGCGTGCCAACATTGTGTCCGATTTGGAAGAAATCACCGTTTAGAGGATCTCTAGAAAATTTAGAACTGAAACGAACAAAGAGATCTGAGACAAATGATGATACTTGGAATGAACCATCTACAGGAGTGAAAATTGGCTGGGCAATTGAATCACTTTTAAATCCTATAGCATCATATAGAAACAGAGCATGGCTTTGTAAGTTAACTGGTCAAGTGGAAAAATTAGCAAACGTTACCAAAAAGGGGTTTAAGGAACTGAATATACAATTACAGGCGACCTCTAGAATGACTTTACAAAATAGAATGGCACTAGATATGCTCCTACTTAAAGAACATGGAGTATGTGGATATCTCAAAGATAAGCTGGACCACTGTTGCATCCCCATTTCAAACGTCACACAAGATGTCGAACATGATTTGGATTTATTAGATAAAATTGAAAAAGAAACAGAATCAATTCAAGAAGATATGTCAGAAGACTGGTTAGGGAAAATTTTTAACAAATTAGGAAGGAACTTGAGCTCTTGGATACAATCCCTAATCAAAACTTTGTTTCTGTTACTGATTGTCCTTTTGATGATCATGTTGGTATATGCATGTTTGAAGAAGCAGTTTACCAATAGAATTGCAATCAATCGTATGATCATGAGAGAAGTACCAACCAGTCCACCAAGGTATAGCCCACCACCAAAATATGTTGAAACAAATGATATGTAAATAATGTGAAAGTATTGAAATAATGATTTTCAACACTTTCAAAGGGGGGAAATGTTATAGATTTGCTAATAAGTTAAGATTGATTGACTTTATTTGATTGATTATTTGATTTTATAAAATCAATCATGTAATAGAAATATAAGAGGATGGGGAAATGTTATAGATTTGCTAATAAGTTAAGATTGACTTTATTTGATTGATTATTTGATTTTATAAAATCAATCATGTAATAGAAATATAAGAGGATAAGAAAATATATTTTAATGAAACTTATAGTTATAGTAAAAAGCGGCTATAGAAAACCCTCTGTACAGCCCCGTACCAAGGCCGGAGGAATTGGTCAGAATCACCTAGTAGGAATGTTTAGAACTTAGATAACAGACTTAAGATTTGAGATGATTGTTTATATGTAACCTAGGAGGATGTACTAAAATGTCAAAATGAGAATTTATGTGAACTGGGAAGAGTCGAGTGAAGCAACCCATAGCTGCCGGCCAAGAAACAGTTACCTCAAGTGGCAGGTAATTCTGGCAGGGGGAGATCGAGACCACCGACTCACATACCACCTACCCAAATCGTACCCCAGACCCATTTCCGGACCTTTCTAACCTTTACTGCGCAGAATCGGGTACGAGAGGAGAGTATGTTAATGATTTATGGGAAATCTTACGATTATGCATGGATATTTAATGAATATGTATGAATGAGTTCTATACAAGGTGTATGATTTTGAACCATGGTGTGCGTCGATCGTGAGGGGACTCACTCACGCACCCGGCCGTCCATAAAGAAATGTCTGCTTATCTACATCACATTGGTGTCGGTAAGTTCTTCATTCCGAGATTTCGGTAACACTGCCATCCCATTCTACTCTTGTACGGAAAGCGAGTAGCACAAGGAGCAGAAGGTAGCCCCAGAAGTTGTACACAACCGTCACTGTGGCTTTTGTGCAAAACTATTCCTCTATCCTTTGAGCTCCTTTTGTGTGACACCCACCATTAACTAAAGCTTAGGGACTGAAAGTTGATTTCTTTTTTTATAAAAGTCTGCTGCTTAGTCATTCCAGAATGTCCAAACCAACTTCTTATTGCAAAGAGCAGCCCACGTGTGACTAGATCACAACTCGGAAAAAACCCTCCTGGAACAGCCTTTTCAGTGATCCCTGACTTTGGGCTTGCAACCGTGGCACGGGGATGTTTGATCACGTCCAAAGCCAGAAAGGAAGAGCTAGGGAGCTTGTGCTGAATTCAGCGGTTTTTCAGTGGATCCAGCCGAAGCCCAGCTGACAGCAGAGATGAGTTACACTTCACAGCTCAGGCACGCATCAGAGGGCTGTGTACTTCTATTGCACAGACACCCGAAAAGAGGCAGTACTGGGTGCTCGCTGTTCAGAAGATTTTTCCATCTTGCATCACATGTGGCCTAATTTTCATTAAAAACTTGACGTTCTAAACCATCAAAGCTCTTAGGAAATGACAAAGATTTCCAAGGGACAAGTTTTGCCCATAATCATGGGTGAGGCATGCCCCACGGCCACTATCATCAAAAAAAATCAGTGGCCATTCTTTCCCTTCTGCAGCAGGCCCTCAGCCTCTCCTGGAAGGTCTGCGGAAGCTATCCTTTCTTCTGCCCCTACATTGATGCTGGAACTTTAGGAAACCCTGGGAGTTTTACGCTCTCTCCTTCCAGGTGAACCTCAGAGAGTGCTCTCCTGAAAGGAGGAGGAGCAGAGTAAAATACAGACCATTCAGGACAGCCGAGAGAAAAAGAAAGAAAAAAGAGAGTATGTCCCGCTCCTCGCTAGCAGCTGGGGCTTCCAGGAGCACCCAGCCGCTGGCCAAGGCCTGGGTGCCCCAGGCTGGGACCGTGTGATGCTCCCACCACAGCATGTCCCAGAGCACATGGACCAGGGCATGGAGGGGCCGCAGCCTCCTTGTCCTCAGTCCCAAAGCCACACCTGGTTCTGTGGAGTGAGAATTCGGATCTCAGTCGGGTTAACACCTTGGCACATCATGGAGGGATTACAGCTCGGCATTCAAAGAAACAGGGGTGTGGGTGGCCCAACAGCACAGAACTGTTTCCCAAGTCCCTAACTTCTGCTGCTTTCTGGCACTCGTTTTTTTGCCCACGGAACGTCCCCAGGTTTTGAGCTTGGTTTTGAACGTGATTCTCAACCAACCACATCAACACAGAGATCCAGTTTTACACGATATAGGACACGGCAAGTGAAGGAGGGATCAGCACTTAGGATTTTGCTTCTCCCTGCAAAAGCGGCTTAGAAATGGGTTTTGGAAGAAATCAGATGTAACCCAGTACATTTCCATATCCAGAAAAAAACAACAAAAAAAGAATTTTAGGTGATTGAGCCCCCCCACCACGTGCTTCCTTCCAGCACTCAAGAGCCATGGCTTTATTTGCATGAATAACTAAGAAAGTTCATTTTGAGCTTAAACAAAACAAATTTCAAACCATTCTTAACCGCTGGCTTTGCAAGTTGCACAGTGCTGATGAGTTCTGTAAATCACCTGGTCCAGAAGCGTTCGGCTAAGCGATTTATGGAGGCAACTGCAAAAACACACATGGAGGCCAGCCACTTCCCCGTGGGGCTCGAGATCCAACTGCAATTTCACAGTGCTGCACTAGGGCAAAGCTTCTAAATATTCCCTGCAAGGGGCACACGCTGTCTGCAAATCGTCCTCCAAAGGGATCTGTGACTGGCATGCAAATGCACGAGGAAGGCAGTCACACTGCTCAGAGTCGTCAAGAAGCAAAATTAATGACTCCCTAGTTAAAGATCACGGGTTTCTTCTTTAAACTCTTTTTGCACCCTGGGACAGTCTCCACCCTGACGATACAGCGGCTCAGCTCTGTTTTGTGAGGGATGGGGGGTAGGTGACCTCCTTGAGGTCCTCTCCCAAGGGGCCCATGGAAGAGTTCAGATCTCCTGAGGGACCACGAGGGTTTTTCCAGAGCAGGCTCCTCTTTCTAAACACCGATCGCTTGCCCAGCTCTGTTTCCTGTAACTCCCAGGTTGCATGTAAGTAATTTTCCTATTTCTCTGCCACAACAACAACAAAAGCTCTCCAGGCACAACCCCTGGAGATCCCTGCAGCAAAGTGATGGACAGCCCCACCACCACAGCAAAAATCCCAGGGCCAGGAGCACAGCGCTGAGCCAGGATTCCCTTGGGAGCAACTTTTTAAATCAACCCTTTCCTTCCACAGCTCTAACAACTGCAGCTGGCGGCCAGGAAGGCGGTTTGTTAACACGAGCCCTGGTTAATTACTGTAGGTGGCATTTGCCAAGTAAACCCTGCGCAATTACCGTATCAATAAAAAGCTGTTTCATGGCCTTTGTATCTGTCAGCTTGGAGCAGTAAGGAATGGCTCGAAGCAGCTGGGTTAGTGATCTCAGCACCCTCCAGAACGGGAGCCTGGCTGCTGGGGACCACGGGCCTCGCACCTCCTTCCTCTTAGATGGGGAAAACCAGAGCGTTCCCTGGATGGAAATCTGACAGGGACCTCCCACTCCTGAAAAACACCTCAAGCAGCACCACACGGACGGAGAGGAAGGACAAGGTAACCTGAACCACGGAGCTTGCTGCAAGCATTCCCTGCCCCGTGCCAGCACAGCAAGGCCATCACCTCTGTAAGGGCAAAGGCGGCATAACTCGGTGGGTCAGTGATAACCGCTCCCAGAAAAAGACCTGACAGCACTTCTGGCAGCCGGGAGGAGCATAAAGCTTGTCTAGCAGGCTGCTCGCACTCTGACTTCTGGGGAGGGTGCTCACCCTGCTGAGGACAGCGAGCCCTGTAACACGCGACCCAGATGAAGCATAGACTTGAGCCACGAGGTGACGATTCCCACGCAGGGACAGCAGCACACGTGTGGCACGTTCACAGACACCCTGTGCTCAGCAGGGCTCAGCCACTACGGTCTGGCAGCGCCTGGAGAGCGGGAGGTGACCCAGGGGCAGGGAGCACGTTTCACTCAGCTCCTACCGCCTCAGGAGCCCGATGGTGCATCCACGTAATAAAGGCTCATCCTGGAGGTCTATAGGGGCTTAGTGCTCGTCCACCAAAGCTCTTCTGCGAGTACCTCTCTGCCTTTACAAACACCTTGCAGCACAACGAATGCATGGTATGAAAGCTCGCTGCTTTGGCTGCTCTGGGATCAGCGGTCGGAGCCAGGCGCGCTAAGCCCTGGCTCTGCACAGACCAGCTGGGAGCCACAGGGACAGCAGGAAGGTGCTGGCACTGCCCTGCTGACCACCGGCTCTTCCTAGGAATTCCGTGGGAACCAACTGGGCTGGAAGAGTATTTGTGCCTCGCCTTTGCTGTGGGTAGCAGGAGGAGGAGAAAGGAGCTGTACCTGAGATGTCGCAGCAGACTGTTGATACACTCTGGCTTCTCGGGGTTTGAAGATCACGTAAATTTCAACTGAAGAATTTGGCCAGACATCTCCCTCCTAAGACAGGAGACAACAAACCATTTACCTTCAAACGTTACATTTCTTGTTTTCAACCACAGCCCTGTAAGCCTTTATTTAGAGCATCAATGATGAGCAAGGAGCAAACAACACTTACAAAATGTGTAAGACTTTGGAAGCAGCTGTGAAAAAAATTAAGTCCCTTACCTTTACTAGCACCCGGTAAAGGCTTGCCTTTTTTTTTTTTTTTTTTAATTAGGGCTATAATAAAGGAACTAAACTGGCTGGCTTCGGCATATCAAGGATCTCTTCAGAAGTGCCAGCTGACCTAAAGAAAAGATACGGTTTCCCTCCAAACCTTCCCTTATATCCCTGTGTCACTACAGCCATGTGAACACGTCTTCTCAGATCAGAAGAGATTTAGCAAGTCAAATGGATTTTTCCATTCTTAGTTACAAAGATAGAAAGAAAGAAAACCATGCCTGCCTTCATCATTGCAGAAGAGATCTGTAAACCAGCTCACAAACAAAGGCAAGGTCCCGTCAGGGCTGGCTACCCCGGCCAGGGCTCACTGTCCAAGCCTCCCTCTGCTTGCAGGCAACAACTGGCAGAAGAGGAATATCAGGGCTTTGCAATCTGCTCCAGCTGCCTGCAGGTCTCCACAGGGGGTATGAGACATTGCCCATGACACAAAGCCCTAGTTGTCCTGGCCTCCTCCCGTTCCTGCATCACCGCTGCTGTCGGAAGCGGAACCGGAGCTGGGTCAGTGCCCACGTGGCATTTCTCTGACACTAGAATGTGATCCTGGCTCAAAATAACCCAAACCGAACACCAAAATGGTGAACTTCCGCTGCACAAAAAAAATCCAGCTTCAGCAAGAACCTGGGAGAACCCTGCAAGCGTAAATCTTCAAACAGCGAGGGAGTGGCAATGGGTCCCTGCAGGTGTTATTCCCAGCGGCCGAGGCCCCAGCGGGATGATTTGCCCAACACCACCGAGACCACGGTGATTGCTGCAGTGTTGCTGGCATCTCTCTGTACGCTGTATAACTCACCAGATGTCCTGCCATGCTCCAGGAAGCCAGTCAGTGGTGCAGTAAGATCCTGGTAAGGGACATATCTCCCTACATCCAGGGTGCTGCTGGATCCCAAGGCACAGTCAGATGAGACTGCTCTAAGGCATCAGAGGAGACAAGCCTACGGACGAGCAACACAACCCATCCATTCATATGCACCCGCACAGCTCTCTGCAACAATCCTAACGCAGCATTACTGATGGAGCCTTGCACTCATATCCTCACTCCCAAGAAAACCTGCACCAGCAGTTAACAGACTCAAACCTCTTGAGCTTCTGACATGAAATCACCATTCTCCAGGATTCAATGTATTTGGACAGAAACTTCAGGCAGTACGTCCACAATCAGCTTCCCTGTATTGTCAGTGAAGCTGCACGCCAGACTGTTTGACTCAAAGGGAGAGGGCAAGAAGAAATCATCAGTTACACATTATTCTACTATTCTGTGGCTAAAAAAAAAATTGTGAAGGACATGACTGTTTTGGGAAACCTTTGTCATTTCTCCCTTCATTACTGCTGTATGTCAGACCATAAAACTGGAAAATATTGTGACCTATTTCTCCTGGGAAATGAAAATAGGCTGTTGGAAAGGTTCCTCACATTCCTGCTACCCCACGGGGAAGAAAGAATTGCTGGTTAAAAGGATACACTTCACTACTCACCCTTGCGGGCTACTGCTACATAGGCGTACCAGCCCTAGGACACGGCAGGAGCCAGCGGTCTGCCGCGGCTAGCATATTCTCCGTAAGATGGCAGTTGAGTCAGATCATGGAAAACTACCGTGGATGCTTGCCAGGACAGAAATGCAACTATGCAGTGCTGTGAACACGATATTGCAACACTGCTGGCTTAATGTCAGCCTCAGGCAGGCTGCAGCTGGCAGGTGGCATAAAATACAGACGGTGGATGTATGATGATCCAGCACAAAAACTCCTGCTGTTGTGCCCTGGCTTTGCTACAGCATATGCCAACGTGATACCCGAGGGGACGGCACACCATGACTCACCGCTACAGAAGTGACCTCAATAAGGAGACCAACCATAAATAGATGCAGATCCTATTTCCCCTTCCTCAGCCCCTAAATAATGCAAATCTCCTCAACCTCCACCAGCCTGAAAAGGAAAAAGCTGGTCTTGGAAAGTGGGGCACAACCAACTGTCGGCCTGCTTTGTTTGGTGGAGGGAGAAGGTGATCCATGGAAAGGAAATCACTGCTCAAAGCACACCAAAACCCCCAAAGGCAGAGCTGGCAACACAAGTACTGAAGTGACTCCCCAAAGTGCATCCTGTTAGTTCAGGGCACTCAGGGAAAAGGCAGCGCCAAAGCCAGTATCTGCCCCTTCCCATCAATAACCGAACCCACAGCGAGCGGAGGGATGGACCATAGCTCCCACTGGAGATGGCGCCTTCTGCCAAAAACCAAAGTGCTCTGCAGTCCCCTCTCATTTGGATGGGGACCAGCTGGGCACCTCAGCTGAGGTGGACGTTTGCAGGAACAAATATCGCTGTTATCTCCTGGCCCAACCTCTGCACCAACAGCAGTAGCACTTGCGTAACCTGCACATCTTGAAGACCACCTCCATCGGCTCAGAGCTGACACGTGGCACTGAGGAGTTGCTACCAGGCAATGACAAGACAGTGATGACTTGTCAAGGTAAGAGCAATGATTACAAATCCTTTTCCTCCCTTTCCTCTGGTTTCCATTTCCAAGGAGTCAGCTCCCACGTGTCTGTACTGTGACTTACAGCTAAGCTGTGGTGGGGAAGGTGCAGCAAAAAGCAAGGACTTTGTCCTTTGAGAGCCACCTGGGCTTCTACCACAGATGCTTCTGCTGACATACCATGCGTCTTTGCAAAAATAAATCAACTTTGAGACGCACTCAGGAAGTCAGAGTTACAGAACAGCTTGTTTCCCACAGGCTTGGACGGCTGCTCAAAACGTTCATGGTCACAGGCTGACTGCAAAACCGCTCCTCCTCTTTTCTCTTATTATTTTCATCAGCAAGTTAACCTTATACAGGCTGAAACAGCCTGCTGCAGCTTCCACTGAGAGCAACCCCTGGCAGCTAACGGCCCGCTTACACAGCAAAGCTGCTGCACAAACCCTGCAAAGCCACCCTGCCCAGAGAGCCTTTCCAAGGCTATCGTCCCTCCAGCGGCCTCCTAACCTCTGGGAACCTCCAGCCACTTGTTCCAAGGGTTTGATTCTTTCTATAGGGTGCTCCCAGGCACCACAGGTGATAGGTGGGAAGAGCAGCCGCCGCTTTTGGCCAGAAGGTCCGAGGCAGCAAGGTCCCAGCTCTGGTGGGGCCCCTCCAGCAGATTTACACGGCGCTGCAAGAAGGGTCTCTGTCCACGCTAGAAGTTACGGGACTCTCACTGGGGAGAAGGTTGTGGAAGTCAGCAGCAGTGGATTTTTAGATTTTACATTTGATAGGAAAAAAGACTAACATTTGATGTGAAGACACCCGTACGCCAGGGGGGAAGACAGACATCAGCAAAACTATGAATGTGAAACCCATTGTTCCATAAATCATGGAATTAATGGAAATCTAAAGACTGATAATGCTGAACCAGCCAGGAGGGGAACGACTCCTGTAGTATCCCACTTACACCCAGTCCTAAGCCAACTGTAACATCAACACAGCCATTCAGGAAAGGTTTCCACTCGAGACTTGAGGCCAGGCTACACTCTGGGTCCGTACAGCGCTACACGGAGCACCAGGACTCAGCGGGCAGCCAGGCTGCTGGACCTCACCCTAATGCACTTCAGGAGCCCAAGAGCAGGTTAAGCTCGTTATGGAGACCTAGCCCAGTTGTAATGAAGCAGGAGCCCTGGGACATGCTCCAAAACCAGCTGGCACAGCTCAGGCGATCGGCTCCCGCTCTCTGCAATACCCCCGCTGCTCTGACACAGGCTCTTGGTCCCATCATGCTGCTCTCAGCTGCAGTGGTGTGAAACTGCAGCTGTGCTCACATGGGGGGCTCTCAGCCTCATTCGGGCTATGGGAGTAACCAAGAAGAGAACAAGATCCCCTTCCTTAAAAAAAAAATAATCGTTTCACCTACTACAAAAGAAAGAAGAGGCTCAGATTATTCTAGCGTTTGCAACAGGATGAGAAGGGATTTTGCATTGCTCAGGCAGCAGGCATTCTTCATCTCAGACCATGCAAATACTCAGAGTCAGGGCTCTGTTTCGTTGAAGGACATGAGGTTTTGATTGCGCAAACGCAAAAGCAAAAAGTTTTCTCCAAGTCTGCAATGAAACTCAAAAAGTTCGTTTAAAGCTGCCAGCCTTGCGTGCAGGCTCACAGACGATGCTGGGAGGGAGAGTCACACATGGTATAAATCCAGATTATATGAAGGGATTGGTCTTTCCGTGATTAAACGGGCTGAACTTGGCCTCCTTTCCATAGAGGACCTTTTCATTCTTCAATAGGTGAACTAATGCCCATGGTTAATCCCCATACGCTACGTGTAAGGCCTGCCCTTATATATAATAATCAGTACCCCTGAACACTGTAAGGACACTTATGAAGTGCCCTTAATTTATAGCCCTTGCAGCAGAGCTCAGCTTTAGGCAGGCTCTCGCCGCCTGCCAGGAGCTCACTGTTTAGAAACGCTTTTTGCAACAACCTCTCCCAGCCTCACTAGAAACCTCATGTCTTCCCTCTCGGCACATCAAGACGCTGACGCGGGTATCTGCCAAGTGACCTCATTGAGGGAGGAGGAGGAGGAGGAAGAGAGGTTCTCAGCTATCACTTACCACCGGCTCAATGGCAAAAATATCACTGGAGAAAAGCATAGAGCCTTCTCGCACCTTTGCCCTCTGGTTCTGGAAGGCACGGGAGAGAAGGGAAAGGCGTTCTTGGAGCACGGGGTCCACTGCGCGCTGCTTGAGAAAAGAATCCCTCTCATTCTCCTCCTGCTTCTGCAGCCTGCGACAGCGCCTGCAGCCATGGGGAGACACAAACCAAGCAGATCATTTAATAAACAACATATTTGCAGAGACTGTCGTGTAAGCGCAGGAGCAGCCACGCACGGGGGGAGGAACAGCAGGAGCAGCTCAGCAAGGGGCTGACCCCAAGCCACGGGGTCCCAAGCAGATCAGGTTATCACTTGTTCGCTGGCACGGCAGGTAGTTTTACGCCACACTCGCGAGCTAAGAGGAGGTTTTTGAAAGCTAGCAGCCCTCAGGAGAGCCTCCTGGCTCAAAGCTACTGCCACGACTAATGGACAACCCACCAACACCCTCAGATGGCTTTTCCTCCCGTAGAAGTGCTCGGGGAGATGGATGAAGATGAAGGAGCACACACTGCAGTGCTTCGCTGGCAAGGGGAGAGCAGCTGGGATTCAGCTGCAGGTTACCAGCATCACTCTTTTTTACCTTCCCTTTTGGACTGGCAGGGATAAGCAAACTAGATCTGCTCCACTGCCTACACTGCCATCCAGCAGAGGACCCCAGAGCATTTGAAAAGCCAACTCACGGACTTTCAGGCATTGCATCACTTCAGTGAAATTAATGGGTTTATATGCATGAAGACAGAGGCCCCGAGAGGTGAAGGGACTTTGCCTAGCATCACCCAATAACGAAGGCAGGACCAGCATCTCTGAATGCAAACCCTTACATCCAGCCTTGAACCACTTCAACATTTTTCTCTTTTTGGCCTTCTCCACAGAGCTTTGACACAGGTCACCTCTCCCTCACTCGGTAGTTGTAGCAGCAATCATTCTAGTGTTTAAAGCTCGCAACCGAGAGGTGAGAAGGGAGCACTGCTGCAGAGCACTTGCTTCCCAGCTGGCACGTGGATGTGCCCCCTTCACGCTCCAGTCCCCTGGCCACCAAGGACCAGCAGGTGACTACTCGAGGGGGATGAGGGGAAGGCTCCATACACAGCACATCAGGGCAACGTGGTATAAACAGGACCGCAATCACCACCCAGCTAAATTCCAATACATTTAGAAAGGAAACACAGCCATGGACATTACTAGCAGCACGCAGACAGAGCCTCGGGCAAATGCTGTCACCAGTGCCAAAAATACTTTCTTTGGCTTGCTCCCTGTGGAGTGTCATGAGAAATGTTTTTCCACGGCTGACCTACAGCGCTGTGCATGAGGGGGGCTTCCAGGCACCGAGATGAGCAGCCCTCAACTAAGCCTTCATCAACAGACAATAATTCCATTGTTGAATCCCAGAAAGTCCTGCAGGAGGGAGACAGAGCAAACCCCTGGGTAGACCTTGTGATGATCCAGGTCTTTTGGGGTGACAGCCAAGCGCAGGGTGCTGAACTGCCTCCTCCCATTGTACAAGTCCTCTCTGCTCTGACATCTCAAAAGCTTCTGCTACAGCAGGACAGTGGCCTCGGAGCTATGACCACCCCTAAGACTGCAAGTAAGGAAGAACAAAGCACTCTGCTCAGAGTACAGAACACGAGCTGGCATAAGATCAAGTGCCATTGGAAAAAAATGGGTTGAAGTTAACTGTGGGGAAACCTGGTTGCTTCTGAGGGGAGAGAGGATCACTCAGGGTCCCATCTGAGATAGGCAGGTGGGAAGAGATGCTAAAAGAATGGCGCAGGGACGTACTAAGAGAAGGTCATGAGACTTTTTCTGTTAACACACTGATCTTGCACAGAAGTCACACACTGCGCAATTAAAAACAGAGAAGAGTGGAAAACTAGTTTTGGCCTTCAAGGCATTTCTGACCTAATTACACTGAACTTTATTTGCTCAGAAGCCCTCAAAAAGTTCTCCAGCTGAAGGCAGTTTCCTGACCAGCTCTGGGTTCAGACTAACTCCTATACACCTACAGCCATTCAACTCTGAGAAGGCACACAAGGACTCCCTAAATCACCCCAGCTTCTAAGTGTCACTTCCAGTGCATCCCCTTGGGCTAGAAGTGTTTCCCTGCTGCCCCAAACGGAATTTCAAAGCTTCAGAGACACCCTGTGGAGAGCCTGCCCCACCTCTCAGCACCACGAAGACACAGGTGCTGACGCCCAAAGGCACTTCCAAGTCCTGTGCTGCCCTGCCTTCCCCGCAGAACCCTCCACCTCCGAACTCTCCGAGCCCCGGAGAAGGGGCAGGGATACCTCGTTGTGCTGGAAGCCGGGACAGCGCAAGGCAATTCAGCATCCTACAGCCGGATGGCCTCAACGTTCGGGGCCAGCAAAG
This sequence comes from Falco peregrinus, assembly GCF_023634155.1. NCBI lineage: Eukaryota > Metazoa > Chordata > Aves > Falconiformes > Falconidae > Falco > Falco peregrinus. The sequence continues at coordinate 423,372 of NC_073734.1, read as the reverse complement.
CACCCTGCCCTGCGCACTACTGGACAAGAAGGCTGAAGAAGGTTGCCATCTTATCAAAGCTGGAGGGGAAGAAACTGCAGTGAATATCACAACAGGTACGCTGCCTGCAGCTGTTAGGTGCTACCGCTCAACGCGGGTCCCAGGTAAGGAGTGCCGACACCTTCCTCAGCCTCACAGACCCTCTGCGAGCCCAGGGACCTGGCCTCACTGACTTAGGGCTCCCACAGACGGGAATTTGCTCTCCGAGGAAATGCAACCTTTCCTCCCCAAAACATGAGCTGGAACATGGATGGAACCGGAATGGGAAGCACTGAGCTCCATTACCCTGAAGCCCAGGGGGGGACACCCTGGTGTCGTGGATGGTTTACTTGTCCTACGCCATTCAAAAAAGCACCAACATCCCTCTGAGGCCGTACGTTAGTTTTACCCTTGGGCAGCCTGTCTTACTGAAACGAATCTTCCCAACGAACCTCAGGTTCTCCTGATCCTCCCCTTCTTGACTAACAAAAGCCTTCCACTGGAGTGGGCTATGACTTTACTCCGATTGTGGATGACCACGGATCTGTGGTTTGACAGCGTGATGTAGGTCTTCCCAGCTGCCAAGGAGTTCCTGTCTAGCCTGATGTTGACATCTTCAGCGGCTCCATGAAGGCTTGTGTGAATATCTTCACCTGGAACAAAGCAAAAGCGAGACTTTGCTCATCGCCCTTGCTGATGGGAGTACAAGGAAGAGAGGAAGCCACAGGGAACAGAAGTGTCACAGCCTTTAGCTGTATTAGCAGTTCCACAGATCAATACCCTTATCACAGCCTGATAGCTGCATGTGTACAGCACGAGGATGTCCTGGACACCACCTTAAGCACCTTATTTCTGGGTGGGCTTGTGAAGATTTATCCCCAAGGTGACCCTGTCTACAGGGGGACTTTTTCAGATGTGCCCAGGTGGCCTTTGGGTTGCCATCCCACTCGGGTCCCAGGGAATTCTGCATCTGAGTCGTTCAGGTGACTCTCAGGAGTCCCACCTCGGTCACGGCTCGCCCAGAGTCTCCTGCAAGCACGCCACCGGGGTTGTGTCTCTCCTGATCCCTTGTTGCCAACAAGCCAAGGTGCCTGGGGCATGCAGGCAGAAGAGGGAGGCAAGCAAAGTGACAGCCCACGGCAGGATGGGACGCAGATGAGAACTTCACTGTGTTGGAGCAGCAGCACCCTCACTTGCTGTGTGTCTGTGCAGACAGGTCGGAACGAGACTGGTGGGGCACGGCCCACGCCAACCTGCCCATCACAGCCCTGCAAGCCCATTTCTTCTGCCTGGAGCCTGTCGGTGCCTGTGCCTGAGCGTGCAAGTCTGCACCGAGTATTCCCAAGCTGTCCCACAACCCGAGCGAGCACGCCTTTGCTTTCCACCTCAGACCGAAGAGGAGAGAGCCCCTGGCTGCACACAGCAGCCGATTAACGCCTGGAGTCTTGCTGGAGCACCCGCCAGCACTTCACCCTCCAGAAGAGACCCCCACCAAAGCGTCCCTCACTGCCAGAGCTTCCAAACCTTCATTCTTCCCAACCAAGCAACTCCTGGGAGTCAACCATCTCAAACTTGAGCACCGAGCCTACTCTGCCTGTTGCAGGTGAGGGTTTCCAGGTGAGAAGCAAACCACAAACACGAGACATTCTCCGTCGAAATGGCACTTCTGTGGAGCGTGTTTAAAGCCTCAGAGCCAGCCCCAGCTGAGAAGGGCAGCGACCCGGCCATCCCTGGAGAGCATCCCCCTGCCGAGGCAGAGCCTTCTCCTCGCTGCACGGGTTACAGCAAGGCAGCCAGGGGATGGACCTGCCTTTCCAAGGCGGCCACGCAACAGCACGGGGGAGAGCTGGCGGTGTCCTACACGGACTCCTTAAACCCTAAGGCAGACACAATGCGGCGAATCACAGCCGTGCCAGGAGAAAGAGAGCCCCTCTCTTGGAGGGAGGTTGGGAATGAATCACCCTTCAAACAGATCTCTGCAGCCATTCCCTCACCTCCACACATGGAGAGTTCAGCCTTCGTGCCTGTATAACCTCAACTTCTCTGCTCTTAAGGGAGCCCAGGAGGAGTGGGAGGGATTCGTGGCCAGAGATGAGTTATGTTGCGAGAGAAACAGCGACGTCTCCAATGACTGGACAGCCTGCTTTCTGGAACGGACAACTTAGCGTAGAAAAATAACTGAGGTTCAGAAGCGTTACAGAGGCAGGTGTGCTTTATAAGCACTGCCTCCCCCCTCCGCTGAATCCTCGGCGTACGTTGGCAAGCAGAGGAAGCAGGACCCAAGAAATGGGAGACATGCACAGTGCTTTGAGCATGTACAACTCGGGTTCATGGAAACATGACATGAAAAATGCTCTACAAGACAACAAAGTACTGCAAAATGAACTCCACGAAAACTATCATGATCTCCCTGTCTAAACCCATGGCCAGGTGGGTCTTGAAATAATGGGTATAGTTCTGATCTTAAAAACCAACCTGAAGCCTTTGAAATTTAATCGTTCTTTCTGCCCTTCTCCGAAGTACAGAGCAGCTTCTATACGAAGACTGAACAGGATTCCTCAACCTAGAAACCACACAGGAGATAGGTAGGTTTGTAGAAGTATGAATGGCCTGGGAAAAAGTGAACGAGGAAAAAGTTGTCACAATTTGTTGTAAAACAGGAACCTGAGGGCCTGAAATGGTATTAGTCAAAATTAGAGAAAAGTAGTACTAGTACTTTTCCAAGGAATATTCCTTCCTTTGGAACGTACTGCCATAGGTGCCTACAGGCGCTCATCGCTATAAATCCACAAAGCAACTGGACAAAGGCTTGGAAGGTAAAACCATCAGAAGCGATTAAACAAAGACGTGAATAAAGCCTCCAGCACAGAAAAATGCTGCCTCCAAGGCCCACGAGGGAGAAAGCATATGCACTGCCTGCTTCTACACGCTTTGCTAAGCATCCCCTACCGCTGCTCTCCTGGAGAGCACTTACACTCCCAGCTGCAGGCACCGAGGACGCTTCTGAAGGCTGGAGGGCTTTGCCGGAGCACCTTCTACCACAGAGAGAAGGATCTGGCATCGTGCTGACTGTGTAAACCCACAAACCTCCCGGTACAGACGAGAGCGTGCAGACGCCAGCGAGTCAGGAGGGAGCAGCAGGTCTTTCTGCCAGGCAGATAAACTGACACAGCAGAGCTGTCAGGGTTGGCCCAGGGCAGCTGCAGGCTTCATGGCCTGGGTGCCAAATCAGATGTGACATTTATTTAAGACTCTTGATGGTTTAATATATAAGTCTGGAGGAAAAGAAAAAAACAACAACAAAACAATCTCTGTACTGTACCAGCAATGTAGCCCTAGGTATTTCACCTGATGGGGTAATGTCCGTGGGTCTGCGCTTTGGGATGCTTTGCTGCCATGAAAGCACATTTACTGAATCCAGACGTACCTGCCCTATCGTTACTTACACAACACGATGATCTTATTACAGGCTGTCAGCTCTCTCATTCTTACACGCTTTTGACGTATTTCCCAGAGACAGCAGGACACAGCTCACTCTGCAACCTGAACAAAGCAACACCTGAACTTGAAATCAAAAGAGAGGCTTCTTACACAGCAGTAGAGCAGGTGCTTTGCGCTGTGCACTCCTGAGCGATGCTCTCTGAGACAGCGGGAACACCACCGTGTTTTATTCCAGCATCCATCTGCATGGCTATGGCCACCGGTATCTTAGCACATCATGGTAACTTTTAACTATCTGAAAGTAAGAAACCCAGCACTGGGTCATCCTCTGGGGGGCCTGTTGTGCAGGAGGAGAGGGAATTTACAGAAGAGCTAAAATATCTTTCCGAATATTAAGCAAACCCTTGAACAAGATTTCAAAACAAATTTCAGGTTTTATGAAGAATGCGTTCCCAGCATTCAACAGCCAGTACCTTCCCCCATCGATTACTGCTCTAAATATTAGGAAGCTGGTAGCCAGATGGATTAGACTGAAGAGAAACAAAACAGCACTCTGCTGCCTTTCGTCCTCACCGTAATATTCTCCCTCTATCCCTGTAACTCCCTCCTCGCTGAATTTGGATTTTAAACCTTTTTAGGAGTGCATGACAGTCAGGTTCAGAATATTTGGGTAACAGGGAAAGCAAGTTTAAGTTAATTTGCCCAGTTTGTCAGAAAACTACGCCTGGCTCTCACCTCTTCTAAAAGAGACAGGTCCTGCTGCTTTTTCACTGAAAATACAAGCAAGCAACGAAAGCCGAGCTCTTCACTCAGAAGTGTCATTGTACCTCCACATCGACCCTTTGAGCAGTTCTTTTGCTCCTGCTACTATCACGATACCCAACTGCCTCACCATCGCCAGCATATTCTGGTTTTTCAAACAGCATGCAAAGGTCTGCTGGTACCACTTCACCACCGGAGAAGGGAGTCACTTCACCAGGCTAACGATCTCTGGAAAGCAAGAGGAGTCCCCTGCGGCGGGATCCAGCCCTCCCCACCATATGCTTTTGGCTGCACCTCCCACAGAGCTACCTCGGTCAGAGCCAGGAGCGCTGCTCTGAGCTGTTTTGCTGTCAGGAAGCTAATGGCATCACCTACAAAGTGTGCTGGGTCTCTGACAAAGGCCACCTGTCAGTCCCCACGCTCGTATTTCCAGCACTAGAGCAAAACACAGGGCAGCGACAGTCATTTTTAAGTGCTTCTCTGAGGCAGTGCTCATGAGCTACCTTCAGACATCATTAAAACCATCGTGCTAGTTACTCCAGCCCTAGGAGCAGCTTGTTTATAAACCTCACCATTAAATAACTGCTGCCAGCACAGGGGTTTCTACAGGACCATTGCCCAGGCTACAACAAAGCTCAGGGCACCCTAATCATCACTGCTGCCACAGCTGATGCTGTCAACAGCTAAAGCCCCCAGCAACGCCCCCTCTGAGCCCATGCAGCCCATCGCAAGGAAAGGATCTGCTACCCCAGAGCACTGCAAGCCACCGTGAGACAACAGATGGGCAGGAAAAGGCAGATGGAGAGCAATGACCAGCCACAGCGTCTACGGGACAGGTCGCAGGCTCTTCAGACGGCTCTCCTGCACTTAGGAGTCACCTTGCTTTCCACCAGGCTCCTTGTTGTGCATCCTCCTGTAATGGAGCACCCAAAGGATTCCCCATTACCTCCTCCGCACCGTGCTTAGGAAGGGCTGTTGGCTTTCTTACAGGATGAAATACTCCAGCGCAGGAATATCTGGGAGCCAGCACAGAGCCTTTGTGCTGCCCAGTGTGACGGAGCCTCGCAGAATGGACTGAAAGGACAATGAAACTGTTGGATAACACAAGACAGCGCTGCCGCATATCCAGGATGCCGTGGGCTATATATAATCATTATTGGTACTACAGCCATGATACGCTGGGGTTGCTGATCACTGAAACACTGCTTTTGGCCCATGGGGAAAAACAGGGCAGGAACCTTCATTCTGATTGCCTGGCAAAGACATGCTTAATACGCCACTTCATATATCAATCACCCTTCAAGCTACTCTTCTGCTTCTCAGCAGACGTTGATTGATCCACCAGGAAAGGAGACTAATGAATGGTCAGTTCTGCCCCAAAACGCATCCAGGGTTCATGGCACCTAAGAACATACTAGTGATTTCCACTGATGATAGAAGAGACAAGCTGCAGTCCAGGATGCCCTGCAAAGAGATGAAAACTACATTCTCCAGATATCCTTCACAGGCTAAGAATGGGATAGGCGGCGTCACATGGAAGTCTGCTTCTGGGGATGAACAAAACAGCCAAAACTGAGACTTTTGGCAAGTCCTGAGCCTCCTCTGCTCTGGCTGGAGTCAGTACAAACCGCAAGGGCTCAGCAATCTGAGTGATCTCAGGAACGTGAAACGCAACACAGCAAGGGCTGAACTTCAGCTAAACCCTGCTGCCTATCCACATCCATCCGTGGGTTTGCAGAGAGAAAAGACAAAGGCTTGATCTAGAGGCTAAGCCAATAGGATTTTCATTTTGTTTTCAAACAAGTTCCTGGAAGCTACTGATGGCAGTGCCAGCCTGGCAAGATGACAGGACCTTCGGTAGAAAGGGGGTTCTTAAAGGAAAGAGAAGAGAGGCATGCAGAGGTGGTTGTCTTCTCCAAAGTCTACACAAAACCACAGACTAATATCACAGCAAGGTAATGTTTTACTCTTGCGAGTAGCTGAGATGCCCACAGGTGTTCAGCCTCAAACATCAATAAACACGTAGGGCTGGGATTTAATGAGCTTCCTGCGTGTGTACAGTGGCCACTAACACACCGCCAAGCCCTTGCAGAGGTGGCCTCATTTACCAACGTAAGCTGATCCAGCTAAGCCCAGCATCAATTTCAGCTGAAGAAAGGGATTCAGCACCCCAACACACCGACATTCCCGGCTGGGAACCCCATGCTGATCTGTGCAGGAGCTGAGCAGTCAGCAGCGCCCCTGACAATTCCCCTCGGCCCATTTGCAACGCGATGCAGCCCCTACCACAGTTTCCCACCGCGGCCGCGATGCACAGGCTGTGCTTGCCCTGCTGCCAGCCGAGCACACCCGGTTCTGTAGTTACCGTCATCTTCACCAAACCCAAATGGCTCTAACACACCACACCAAACTCTCTGTCGTGCCACAGGTGACTGAAGAGCTCCACATCAGCTCCCTAATTAATCGTGTTTCATATGCCTTGATTTTTCCTGTGATCTCATGCCTCATCTTCCCCCATTTGTGATGAAACCTCGGTGCTTTCTCAAGCTGGCGGTTATCACTCACAGCTCCAGAGGCTGCTGCAGCACAGAGAAGCTGCCTGTGGTTAGACCGAGAAGGGCAGAGGCACCTCAGGGCAGTGGCTCAGGCCGTCCTGCGTAGGGCAGAAGACCCAGATCCTCTTCTGACATCCCCTGCCACCCTGAGCATTGCTGCCGCACTAAATACAGTGATCCCCAGCCAGTTCTTCCAGATCTACCCAAGAAATTCTTTTGTTATTATTTTTTATGCTTACGTTGCCCTAAGGAGATCTTGTCTATCGTGCAAGTGTTGGTGCTGGCTTAGAGGAAGGGGAAGATCTGAGGCCAGCTCATCACGCTTACTGACCAACCCAAACCACACATCCCAGTAGCTCTCCGGTGCTCAGTACCAAACCCCCCTGCAGCAGCCCCCCGCGTGCGGGCAGCCTAAGCAGCAGCTGCTGGCCAGCCTTCGGGACTGGGGGGCTGGCGGGAGCCTGCCAGGGAGGAGACGGCTCCGGCAGGGCTTGCTTCTCCACGCTGCAGGCTGGAATCACCACCCCTGACGCGTTTGACAAACACACAGATGTGGTGCTTCGGGACACAGTTTAGTGGTGGGCTTGGCAATCCGGGGTTAAGTTGGACTTGGTCATCTTCAAGGTCTTTTCCAACCTCCATCATTCTATGATTCTACGAGGCTGCTGGCATTTGCCCCACGCCTAGCAAGCAGCAATGGGGAGGAAACGGTGCTGGGGACCCCCTGCTTCCAGGGCCAGGCAGCAAAGCTCAGCGGCGGGGGAACAAGGCAGCCAGACCCCTCCCTGACCCAGGGCAAGGCAAGCTCTGCTCCACATCGTCTCCAGCTCCCAGCGTGCTGCACTGAAGAAGTCTGTTTAGCTGCTCTCTCCTGCCATATAGGAATAACCTGAATCTGGCACAGAGCAAGTTTTGCTGCCCAGGGCTCAGGAGGGGAGACATGACTTCACCCACTTCCTACGGGGACAGGAACTGAGCCAGCGCAGGAAAACTCACTCTGATTAACAACCACGGAGCCAGAATCAGACCCTGCTCGCACTTTCTACCTGCCCTTGAAGTAAGCAATTGAGGAGCCGAGGCTGAACTCCCCCATCTGTGCCCTGGGCGTGCAGAACCACAAAGGATGCTCTGAGCCTGGGTCTGCCATCCACAGCAAACAAGCCAAGATTTGCTTTAGCACAGCTCCTGCTCAGCAGCTGTCAGCCCTCCTGAAAGCTGTGTGGGAAGTTGAGGGAAAACAGGGTATTCATCTGCCAAACACCTAGACGGTTCCTCAGCAGGCTTTTAGCACAAGGCTGGAGGCTTCCAGCAGGACCAAAAACACCGAGAACTACTCCTGAGCCACACACGTTACCTCTCTTCTGGGGAAACCGCTTTTTGGGGCTCTGAACCAAGGGGAGACAGAAGAGTAATGGAATAGGCAGTTCTGCTTGAGGGCTGCCTCCTCTTGGGTGTGCTGTCTCCTAAAATACTCCTATGGGTATGGGTTCTGATCTCCCCCCTCAAAGAGGGTGAGATCCTGCCCCAGGCTTTTGCTTCTGCATTAGACTCACAGAGCTACTGAAAGAGAGCCATCCGCATCACTACTTTTATTACTGACAGCAATAAAAGCATCTCAATACATAGCGTCCGTCAGCCACGCACAAGCTCTGTGGTGCTTTGCTAATTACTGAAGTTTTCTGTGCTGACAAAGAGATGCCAAGGGATGCAGCAACCGATGGGGAAAAACTGCACAGAGGAATTTCAATACCGCACCACAGATCCCCTGGGCTAGAAGCGTGTTGTAGCACCTTGCCACAAGGGCCAGTGGGCACTGGAGGCACCCACATACAGGCACAGGATCTGGTCCTACACCTTGAAGACCACCCATCATACTATACTAGTACTCGTTGGAGACAGGAGCCTAATGTGAGTCAGCATTTAGGGAGCTCTGAGTAGAGAAGCAATTCTCCTTCCACAACTCCAAGCATCTCGCCGGCACCTCCTGTCTCTGGCAGCCTTCTTCACCTGCATGGAGCACCTGCCGTAGACGTTATTGTTTTGGATGGCATTGGACTGGTGGATTTGCTTTGCACCTCTGGCACACCTCTGGGAACCCGTCATGCATCTCCTCAGCCACGTGTCCCTGAGCAAAGCTCACCTTCCCACACCAAGCTGGTGCTACGCTGCCAGGTTGCAATAAATGTTGTTACTGCAGCAAGCTGGGTTTGGTGTACAATCAGCAGCACTCAGGGCAAGCAGCTTGGGCATCATCTCACTTGAGCAGGACTTGACAGCTGAAAGAATATTGAAACTTCATGAATACTGGATTGGTTGAGACTAGGACTTACCTCCATAAACTTATTTTCCCACATCCACACGGTCCACACAGGGTGGGCTGAACGTCATCTGGGAAAGGCCAAGTGACCGACAGGACTTTCAGTGGTATTGAAACCTTTTCCAAAGCTGTACGAGTGCTTCGCATGCAGGTTTCAGAAACCCTTTCAAGTACCATAATCTGATGTTAAGGTGCTGGACAGGGATATGCTGGAGCCCAGAACATCCCAAGTCACCCTCATTTCAGTACGAGCTGGGATTTTTCACACCCAGACACATGTACACAGGCGAAAAGGAGGAGTTTAGGCATGTAAAGCACTGAAGGACAAGTTTTCATTGTAAATCATTACGCTCATAGCAGCAAACATTTTCTCCACACTCATCCATAAATTTGGAGCAACAGAACCGCCACCACACACACAGTCTATCCAGGGGACAGTACCTGTGCTCCTAACCAGCCCAAAAGACACACAATTTAAATCAACCAAATCATACGCTAAGGGAAAAATTGTGACTTGTTCACATGGAAGAGCTCCATGCTTGCTTAAGCAATGCTAGGGACAGATCTGACCCAGCTTCAGCAGAAATTTAAGCAATGTTCACCTGATCCTGCGTAAGTCACCCTAAGAAGGGTGTGATCCATTGAGAACGACTGCTGCCTGCGAGCAAGTCAGTACTGATACACAGCCAAGCGAGGGAAACGCCTCCCAACACCTTAAACTGCTGTTTTGCTCTTAGCACTTCTGTTTCTTAATAAACACTCTGTTGGTGGCTCTGAAAGAGCAACCCGGCTGCTTTCTGTACGCGCGTCACAGGGAGCCTGCCGTGGTGCCGGACACATTAGCCAGGGCTCGCCACGCGAGGTCAGGGAACGCTGTCTGGTGCTCTGCACTACTCCTGCAATAAGCTCTGCACCACACCTCGAAAGACTGATTGATTACACGTTTCTGCTTCACTTTAGCAATTCATCTCAGCAGCCTTTCACTTACCTGTACGCTTCAAAGCTAGAGAGATAATCCCTTCATTATCCCCTTGCTCTCCTTCGCAATTCGTAGTTTATTTCAAAATAACTGCAACATTGTACTGGCAGGCAGGAATGAAATCCTGGGTTCATCTCCCAGGGAGCTGCACGTGTTCCTGGGAAAACACCCCTCTCAGAGCCAGCAGAGAGTTTATCCCCGTGGCCTACCCACACAAATCACTTTTGCAAAGATTGACTATGGGGGAACCAGCTGTTTCAGTAAGAACAAGACTCTCAGGTTTTTCAAAGCAAGCCACGAAGATCCTGGCCCTAATTATTCGCTCACTCTGTTCCGTCACAAAGTATAAACCCTACGGCCCTAATCTCCACTGTCACTGCTCATCTGCCCCAGAGAAATTCTAGCCCTCTGAATTTTATCCTATAGATTCTGTATAGGCATACAAATAAGGCACGTTTTTGTGCTTCCCTAGCTGATATTTCAGTCACCCGTCCTAGAAACTGTTACCCAAAACAATAAGCTCCTCTGAGTGAGCATCAACCATTCTCCGTGAATATGTCAATAACTGGAAAACATTAGACAAAGCTGAAATAAGTCGTGAGGCTACATAAGTGTTTGGAAGATACAGGAGCATTTGTAACTTCCACAAACCCAAGACAACTAAAATGCTCTTTGCCGGGCTAAAGCAGCACACAGTATCCCCTCGGTTAGGACACCACACTTCCAAGGACCAACGCTGAGGAACAGGGACAAACCAAACCTCCCTCTCAGGCGAGAGGAAACACACGCCAAGTGCCTTCACGCAACTGAGGAAGCGCCTCGTTCGGCACCACAACATACCCCTGCTGAGCCAAGGCCGACAGAAGCATTCTAACATGGCGCCTTTTCCTAAAGATATTCCCCGCTTACTCTTCAGTGAAGCGTAAAGCTGATGGTGTTTCTGTGGCCTGACCTCAGCTTCTCCTAGCCTAATATAAATGTTACACCTATCTCGGGAGGCAGCGAGCTCTTCCTGCCAAATCCCAAGAGCCCTCAAGTCCTGGCTGCATTAGTCCTGATGTCGTGAGCTGTGGGAGAAGGCAAAAAGAAAGAACAAGGCTCTGCGGCAAAACAACGTAGAAGCAGTGCAGGGGACAGATGTGTAAGAGACAGCGGCATTGGAGCGAGTCTGACAGAGGCACGCATTCCCACGTCGCGCTTCAAACATAGCACCGCCAAGGAATGAAGCTTCACACGTGCATATGCACACCGTAACGGAGAATCAAGGTTCCTCCCGCCTCCGACTCAGCAACTCCCAGCAAAACCCGATTCCAAAAAACCTCATTCCTGCTTGAGGGGATGCACTTTAAAAGCCCCCTAAACACCAACTATTTGTCACTTTTCTTTGAGGCAAAGCCGGGACAGGGGAGATACACCTGGAGAGGCAATTAAGGTGACCGGGACAACAGGGAATGATGGCAGATGGCAGTCATGGGGGGTGCTGGGTGGAGAGCACCCAGCCGACACCAGCATCCCCCAGGGAGAGACCGGCACACAGCCACACAGAACGAGGGCACACGCAGCCTTTGCCCCTTACCTGCTCACTTAAGCACCGAAACATACAGAGGTTTTGAAAGAAAAGGTTTTAGAAGTAGTCTGCAAAGCAAGCTTAACATTTTTCTGCTTTGAAAGGTCTCTGTTTTGAAGGACGCAGAGACTGGGCACCATGCAGTGCCCAGACCTTACCTGTGTCATAGTGAACTGTCAGGGGCCTGGAATAATCACCAGTCTTCTCTGGGTGGAAGTCCACCGTTACTTGCATGGCATCGCCAATCCCAAGAGTCCCAATGGAGGGATCAACAGAGAAAGGGCTGCAACACGGAGAGGCACATCAGGATTATTGTGGGACCTTTGGGGACTACGTTCCTTCTGCCGTCCAGCTCACTCCAGCTCACCTGTATTAGCAAGGGGCCAAGAAACCACAGTCAGCAGCAGAAAAAGAGAACATACAGGGCCAGGAACTGAGCCACCCGACCCAACTCCTGAAGAGCTCCAGCACTCAGAAGATCCTAAGCTATAAAATGACCTCGTCTCCCCCATACCCTGCATCCAGTTTTCTGCAGCAAGGCTCAAGAGTCTGACTGCTAGCGATACGATCGGAGGAGGGTTTTTGAAGGGCACGGAGATGGCAAGAGTTATTTGCATGCACAACTTGACACTGAGTTCCTCAGGAATCCGTCTTTTCCTGCCACCTATAAACCTCAAGAGATGCAAATGTCAAGGCAATACCTGTCCCAGTGAGATTACAGCCTGGAAATCAGACAGGGAGAACAGAAGTTTATTCTTGAATGACCGGAGAATAATTAGACTTTAATTGGCAGAATTAATCTATCTTTCTTTTTTTTTTTTTTTACCTTGAAAGCATCCTGGGTTTGCCTCAGAAAGGGCACATTTTATCAGCATTTCAATGAAAGCTGTTCTAAGCAAAGAAAAATCTGTACGAGTGCAAAGGCAGATTAGAGTGATACAGAAACAAGAAAACAAGACACAAAAGGAGTATCCCATTTACAGCCTGAACAATTAAATCTCTAGCTAAATGAAGCACCGCTAGCAGGAGCATATCAAGGCACCTTCAACAGGAGGTTTTCTGCGTATTCACAAGCAATGCAGTCTGGGGCTCTGGGTTGTAATCCAGGCTTGGTAACTGTTTGCTTGGCCTACTAGAGAAATTCTGTGCAATGTGTGGGAAATAGTATGAAAATGTGTCGGTGTACTTTAGATTTAACAAGAGCAATTATGATTTGTCGCCAGGTAAACAGCTCTCAGCTGACAGACACATAATTCAGTCCTTTAATGCTCAGGGAAAAGTCAGATGCAACATGTTTCTGCACAACAGCAGCTGGGCTTTGCGGCTCTTGTACAGCCTCACTTAGAAAGCAAAAGTTATTGGATTTAGTGCTTTGCTGGTGGTCAATTTGTCACCTTAAAAATATTTTCTGCAGAGTTTTACAGTGATTGGGGAGTGCAGCCCACAGAAATAATGAGAAAAAATGGAGCCATGCGCAAGCTGAGCTTCGCTCATGGAAGCAGCGACAGCTGATGAAACTGCTGGAGTTCCTGCTCATTAAGGAGACACTGATGCAATTGGGGGCCTGACCTGCTCCCATCACGACTAGCAAGAACATCGCCAGTGACTAATGGGGAAGCATTGGGCCCGCAATGTTCACGTGCTGGACCTGAGGCTTTTGAGAGGGAGGAGGAAAGCCAAGGCGCCGCCAGCCTCAGAACCGGGCTGCTCTACATGGCCCTGCACCTGCGCTGGGGGTTGTGCCTGGTTATACTGGGCAGGGCTCTGCTGGTGCTTGGCGGGGATCACTGCCTGCTGTGGGAAAGGCACAGAAAAATTCCCCCCCACCTCTTTTAGTTTGTTGTTTTTACCAGAAACATTGCCAGAACAGAAAAGCTGCCGGTTAAGGGCCACACTTCAGCACTACCTCCCATCCCATGCCCTTCCTACTCCATCCCCATGTCTGCATACCCCTGCCCTCAGATAGCTGGGATGGGAATGACACTCCTGAGGATGACTTCAGGGGATGCCCGAGAAAGTAGATACCTTCACATCTTCAAATTACCAGAGAAGAGGATCCCACCGAGGTCAGGACTCATTCTCAGGACTGAGAAACAGAGCACAAGTCAGACACCGCACCTCCTGCCTCCCACCCCACGCTGTACCCACAGGACAACTTGGTTCCTGCTGTAGCAGGAGCTTGGTATCCCTCACGTAGACCTGCTTCTCCAAGACCCAGAGGGATGTAAGGTCCATGCTTCACCTGAACTCTGAACTTCAGTCCACATCACTAAGCTGTTCCCTGCAGCCTACAGATAAGAGGTGCTAAGGAAACGTCCCTGACACACTAATAGCCACACGGAAACCACTGCCAACAGATGAAGCTGGCAGGCTAAACTTTGGCCTTTTAGCCATTAATTGTGAGCTGTTCTTTACGGTAATTCTTGTCCTGTTAGATCTACCCTTGTAATGAATAACTACTGCTCCTGACAAAACAGGAAAGATAAGGTTTGGAGGTTTATTAATAGCTCTTCTTCTGACATGCTTTTCAACTACGTCCATTTGTACGTTTGCTTTGTTGTACAACATCTAAACTTTCACAGGTCCAGATCTCCCAACGGTGCCTTGCAATCCCCAGCTTGTATAAACTCATCTAGCCGCACCAATCTGAGGGAGACCTTCCCAGCAGAACCTGCTGAGATCTTGCCCGTAATTGCCCTTCAGAAAGGGAACAACACCAGATTAGTAAGCAATTTCATTGTGACCTGTCTTGGCGTTTACATCTTGCTTGCTTTCACCAGGCATCAGCTCCCCAAGCTGGGCAAAAGTTAAATCCCATGAGGATACCACGGGCAAAATACTCCTGACAATTTAGCAACCAACTGACAAGTGAACAACGCTGACAGTTCTGTGGCTCAGCTTTCGCGACTACCGCGCTGCCTTTCCTCCGGGAACCATACGTTTAGTCAGTGCAGCGTGCAACGAGGCTGCAACATACTTCGTCCCATGGTATGTTTCTCTTCTACAACCAAAACCCCTTTACTCCTCTGGTGCCTTAATTTGCATTATAAAATCATCTGAGTTTGTGAGAATTGATTTCATTAAAAGCTGCCTCCAACCCCAAGACCGACAGTAAAATTACTGGTGATTGAATTGCCCCCTCTGTCAACTAAGACCTATTGCAGGAAAAAAACCCCAAAGATCACTTAATCTTGGCATACGTAATGTTTTGGTAATGGTATAAAAGCCAAAGTCGAGCACTGTAACCACTCCAGTAAACACAGTCTGTTAGGTCAAAGCATCCAAGACTCCATCTCCATACTGAAAAAATCCTGCACAGAGCCAGCATCTCACAAGCTCTCTCTTTCCCTCTTTCCCTGCACGTAGGCTCTGTTGTCACATCCCTGTACATCCCATGGTAACTCTCCAGCCCCACACCTCCATGTAGTATAATGGGTACTGCAGGGAGGGATGCAAGGCGGCTCCTGGCACTGTGCCATGTAGGATCATTTCCTGAGCTTCCAGAGCTTGATGGGACATTCCTAAATGGACCTTCTCAGACAGATCCTCTCTAACCCATAGCACAGCATAGCACAGTGTAACGTCAGGAAAAGGCAGTGCTGCGCTGAGATCTGCTTCCAGGCACCATTTTCAACTGAAATGTACTGGAATGACATTTATCTCCGTGAATGCCGTGGAGAAGAAACTCACTAACCAGCCTTAACAATGAGAACGGCAGGAAAAGACTTTCTATATTTATACTATTATTATTTTTTTTATTACTACACTATGCAGTGAACAGCTGGGTATGGGCATGCAGGGGGAGGACAGGCACAGAGCCAAGCTGCATAATGGGGAGTGCTTTGGTGTCAGGGTTCCCACACACACACACACACACACACCCTTTACGAAAGAGGAGTCAAAACGTGTCCATGTTTTCTGGTAGATACCACGGCAAGGGAGAGTTCTGAACAAGCAACAGCAGAAGGATGCTGAATTGGCTCCGTGGATTCATTTGAGAGCTCTGCCGTGGAGTAAAATACACCACACGAGTCCTTAGATAAAGTTGTAAGAGGCAAGGAATGTCCTTATGAAGTGACCCGCTGCAAGAGCAGAGCTCGCAGTACTGACCGAGAGGAAAGGTTAGCATTGGAGATGGGCTGAAAAATGCACTGAAGGTGAAAGCTGGTAGGTTACGCTTGATGCCAAGGGAATTTTGAGAAAGGAGGCAGAGAGAAGTGATACGAGCGGCGCACTGGACTAGGAAACTGTGGTGCCTGCAGCTGCCTTGCAAAGGGGCAAGAGCCTGAATTCGCCCAGGCCAGAAGACAGAAGTTGCAGCAACTAAGAAGTCTCAGTTGTGCAGAGAGAGAATGAAGGACACAGAGGCCAGCTGATGGTCCACAAACTTTGATCTCTCATTCCCTTCTACTCCACTAAGCCTCCTCCCCCTCTCACGTGCACGCATGCTTACACATAGCGGCACACAAAACTATTATGTGATATTGATGTTGGCTTTAACACAACACTACATCCGTACTCAGCAAAAGTTAAGCACACACTAAAGCTGCTTCAGTTCTCCACTAAATAGGAAGAGACTAAAACAGTCCTGAATGTAAGTCTGTAAGGCTGGCACTCCTACCACCTATGCCATAACTCTTAAATACTGCGTCTCGTATCTACACATTAAGCTCTCCAGGACAGGAAACACCACGCATTAATGTCCAAAGCACAGGTTTAAGTGTTTGTGATGCTGAACAATCATTACGGGAGTCATTCAAAAGAATGCAATGACATTAAACTAAAAACTTCCCCTGTCGTTAATAATGATGCAGCCTTGGTCACAGCCTCTAACGCAGGGAAATTAATCCCCTGACATGAGGAGGAAAACGGTCTCTCCCGCGAAAGCCTCTGTAAGTAGAGTTGTTCAAAGACAATTAACAGCTAATGACCTACTCGCCTGTGGAGCAGTGTATTGGTGAGACTCTCCAGCCAACTTGTCATGCCAGCTGGGAGGCCAGTTCTTTTCTGCTGGGGCTGCTGGAGCCACTGAGCTCACCTGGGACCTCGGGGCAGGCACCTGAGCAACTTCTCACAGCACAAGCAGCAGGGAACCCACTGTCACCCAGCGCAGTCCCCAGCACTGGCTGGAGAAACCACTCCTGGCACACCATGGCCTCATCGCACAGGGAGAACGTGGTTGTTCTGCTCCCAGGCTGCAAGGGGACGTGGTGACCTGGTCAAGAGTGGGGAGCACTCGGATTTTGAGTGGAGGATACAAGCTTGGGGGAGTACAGTCGAGATACTGGAGGGCTGGGCTGCTATTCAGGGGACACAGCAGAACCGCATGCAGCCGAGGGATGGAAAATGCAAAAACCTGTATTTGGGATGGAAGAATCCCTGGCAGTGCAGGCTGGTGGGCACGAAAGCCTTTCTACAGAAGAGGAGCTTAGGGGCTGGAGCACAGCACATACAGGGAGATGCTGGGATAAATGGCTTTGCACAGCCTTGAGAAGGAAAGACGAAGGCTGGTATCACTTGGTCTTACTTTTCGTGTTGAGTGCACACCTGATCAAACTTTGACACTGGTCTTGCTCTGAGCACTGTGTTTGCTCACATGATCTCCAGAGGTCTCTTCCAAAGTTATTCTAGGATTTTATCTTCTCCAGCAGCCCAATTCCGTTTCACATGTTCCCCGAATTTCTCATATTATTTCTTATACATCTGTGCATATATATAGGCAGATGGTAGACACACAGGCATTAGAGGAACTCAACCTTTAAGAAAGTTCCCAATGAGGAATTCGTTATGACATTTCGCTGAACACTTAAAGCAAAAAAAAATAAAAGAGCAGAAAGACAGGAACCTCAGAGTATTTAAAAAAGAAATCTGAATGAAAGTGGGGGCGACCTAATTAGAATAAAACGCTGCTTATATTCAAAGATCATCAGTTTGAAATTTCAGACTGGCTTTCAAAAGTTCATAACGAAATGGAAGAGATGACTGATGCCTTTGGCTGACATGGGAAATCTTACCAGCTTTTGATCTCCGCGCACACGCAATCCAGTTATTCAGAATTGTACTTTCTTGTGTAGTTTGAAATAAAGCTTTCGTAACGCTTCCCATCCCTTTGTTGCAAATCAGGACTGAAACATTCAATTGGTGAAGTTCAGCATAAAATCCATATCAAGCAGGATTCAACGTACGCCGTATCACGCGATAGAACAGTTGGCAAGGACATTGCCAAGAGATGCTACACACGACTGGGTACTTGTTTTGGTGGTGACAAGTAGATCTGGAAATCCCAGAGGGAAGCTGTACAGGGATTTACAAGTTCCTGCCTATGTATTTCCACAGTGAAAAGAAGCAGCCTGCTTGAACAGCATCCTGGAAGCCTGCTTCAACAGCCTTGCCAGGCTTTGGTAGAAGCCTCTTGGACCTTCGCATTTCCCAGGAGAAAGAGCAAAGAGCCTTCTCTTGACCCCTGTTTTCCTGGGGAAGAAACCGAAGCAACTCAGGTGCACTAAGGCAGACGGCACGTCTTTGCTGCATTCTGGACCTCAGCTCCTACACCAAAACCTCTGGGACCAAGCAACACGGAGCTAACTACCAGCCAGCTGAAGTGGTTTCCTTGCAGGTGCAGTTTCCAAAACGCATTACCCTCTCCAGTTCAGCAAACTGGAAAACCAGTGACTGTCTTCTCAGACCAAGAGGAACAGTACAGGCTGTCCACGACACAGCACACATCAGGCGCTTGACCAGGAGACTGCCGAAATGCCACGTGCTTGTGGCCTCCCAGGGAATGGGTATATTGGGTCAATAGGGCCACATAACCACTTCAGAAGGTACTGAAGATCAAGGGGGTTGCTGGTAGCTACTACAGCATGCTAGAGCACTTTCCAGGAGATCTGAGAGAGACAAAGCTCTAGAAAAGGCTCCCAACCCACGCACCAGGCATTTGCTGCACCTTTTGCCTGTGCGCCCATCGGCATTCTGCTTTGGGGCTAAAGTGCAGGTTTGAAGCCGCTGCCAGCTCATCTCCACTTAAGAGCTCATTCTAATGAAGAATAGTGGATCCCAGGGACCAGATCAAACCTACTGGAAAACCAGGTTCTGGACCCCACAGGGTTTTTGTCAGGGTCTCAATACCAGTTGCTTTGATCTATCATCTCTGATTGCACTTGCTACTATAGACAAACTGCTGGTAAAGCTGATGATAAATTCTTAAATGTCTCTTCCACCAGCTCAGAGCTTGCCCATTTCTTAACACTGCCTTTGGTCTTCAGGAACTGAGCTCCTAGAGCTGTCGTCTGCCACGCAGGATCTTACACAGCCCGAGGGCAGTCCAGCTGCCTTCCTACATTTGCTCGTTCAATCTAACAGAATCAGTCTTGCACGACTGTGCACTGAAGACACCGTTGCACTATAAAACTCCACTCTGCAGCTTGCAGAGTTTTAGCAGAGGCTGCGCCATGCTTCAAACACTATAATCAACAGCAAACCCCACGTGCCCTGCCCATTTCCAGCCACGGCAGCAGTACAGCAGCTCACACGCTCTGGCTCCTTTTTGTCGCTGTTTACCAACTGTATTATCACACAACAGTGTTTTGCACAAAAAGAGATGAGCTCCCTACCTCTGAGGGCTGATGCAGTAGCGGGCCGCCCCGTTACCGATGTTGCGAACCAGCAGTGTTTTCTGGGTGCTGTACTTGACTGGACAGGCTGAGAAGTTCACCTGGTCGGGGAAGGCCAGGATAGCTCGGGCACCTATAGCTCGGAGAGGCACAACAAACTTCTCCCCTTTCTGTGACGCAGATGAGCTCGTGGAAATAATCCTGCGGGGAAAGAAACAATCTCAGCACAATGCTTTTAGTACTTTCCCCACGGCAGAAGGAAAACTGCTGTTTTCTATGGCTGTAGCAGTATCATTCAGTAACGCAACAGTACTTTTTACCTTCATGAGCTTTCATTCCAGTAGCATGACTTGCACAGGGTCGTTAACTTGCAAAGGAGAAACAACCCCATTGATTCACCTGCTTTTGCAGCAAGCTGGCAGCACCACAATTATCTGATGCTTTGATTCCGAGACACCAGAACAGTCTCTTCATGCAAGGGATCACAGCACTAACGCAACCTGCTTCGATCGCCACTGCAGACTATTGGAAGCACCACTGAGAACCCAGCTGTGCCACAGCACTAACTCCAGTGCCAGCAACGCGGCGACCTCGTTGAAGCTTGGCAGGGGATGCTCAGGTACACTTTCAAAAGGACTTCACCACATGCATAGTCAATGGTCAGTCTTCGGTGAAATACTTCACAAGCTGGACACGGTAATTGCGGCAGCGTCAGGGCAGTGCAGGGTACGGCTGTATTTCCTGCCCCTTCTCACAGCGTTATAGGGCCAAGGCTGGGGACACGCACCCTTCAAAAGCCACCTGATCCATCTCCCCACACCAGAGCTGGCTCAGCTCCAGACCCAAACTGTTTTTGCGAGAGGTTTCACAAGTACCTAAAAGCGCTAACAGTTGCACCCCTGCCCTCAGCAGCCTATGCCACCTCTGCGCTAGAATTAAAGGGTGTTAGTTCTTCCTGTGTCTGAACTCCGTTTCCCTTTACATCTCACCCAGCCTCAGGGGGCACAGGAGACAGCTCTGGCTGATGCCGTAATCACACCCCTCTGTAAGGTCTGTTCTAGAGGAGTAAGTGACGGCGTGCCTGGTTAGCACACCCACCCCAGGCAGGCGGCATCGGGAGCTGCACACGGGGGACACTCAGACACCCCACCAGAGCAAAGCCGGCTGTGCAGTCCCAGCCACTGCCTTCTGCAGAACAGAGCCAGGCAATCCCCCCCGCGCCCCGGCTGTCTGGCGTTTAGCAGCAGGAAGGCAAATCAAATTACCAAAACCATGTTACTGTAGAGATGAGCAGAGCAGTCTCCAGATGTATGGCGTGGCATCGCTGCGCTGGAACTATCACCTTGCCCCCACTGAAATCAGTGGTAAATCTGCTGCCATAGGGCCAGGAGCCATTACCCCCAGCAGCGCTCTTATGGATGAGCTGATAAAAACTCTGCTTCTCGTCACTCACTGGCTGCCCTGATTTTTTCCTCAGTGCTTTTAATTAATTTGATATTTTTATCACTGTTGAAGCAGCAAGCGCTTTAGGATTTTAATGATTTAGGAATTGCATACAGCAGCAAACTCCCTTCAGCAGAACCGATCCAGCCTCCGCCACAGCTGGGATTTCCTGCTCCTGTCCCCATCCCCTCCTGGAAGGGCCCTAAGGCAGCCAGCCCAGGCACAGACACGCACCTATTGCTCTAACGCAAGCGCTGACAGCCAGCGCCTCACCCACCACCCAGCACCTCGCCTACCACCTGCTCAGCTGGGGTTTAAGCTTGTCAATACAGATGCTGCCCCATCCAAGACAAAAAGAATAATCTCCTTTTCTAGACATCTCAAATATTCACCCTAGAAACTGCAGAAGGGCTTTTGCTTTTCCTATTTGGAAGGTAAAATACTAGGAAGGGAACTGCAGCAAGCAACCTGCATGATTTAATACCGCATTTCAGGAAAGCGTTTCATCTTCAGCAAGTCGTTCTGAGTTAGCAATTTTGTACTCAATCTTGCAGCCTAAGCCCTCTAAAATAAAAGCTATGGGCAGCCCATATGAATTTAAAGCACCTATTATCTGGCTACTTCACGTCCTGCACTGTTTCGATCCTCAGAAACTCATTAGCAAATGAAGAATGTTATTTGCTTTTGTTGTTGTTGTTCTTTTGGCCACACTACTGTAACAAAGGCATTGCAAAGCCAATTGAAAGCTACCTGCCTTATTAAGTCTTGGCATGCCATATTTACTTAGCTCCCTCTTCCAGGTGCCAGGTAGGCAGAGGAGGATGCTAGTTCAGATCAGCAGGAGGATAAAGAAAAAAGGAACTTCAACAACTGGAGCTACTTGGAGCAAGTAAAAGGAAGTAATTGTCAAGGTGTTGTCATTGCTAAGGAGCAAATGGATCAACAGCAATGCAATTAAGAGCCCAAGAAATAAATCCCCCCCAAAAGCAAGCACAGGCAGCCTTCCCAGCTCCGTTGCTGGTGAGGGGCGCTGGGACCACCTGCACAGCAATGCACAAGGGATTTCTCCAGGGACCTGAGGGCAAGGCTAAAGCAACAAGGATTTGGTTTCACAGAGACAACCACGACCTTGAGAGAGAAAGATGCCTCTCGCCATTCATGCAGATGCACATTATGCTCCAAGCCCCCTCTCCAGGGACACCGTGGGACATGGCATCCCGTGCAAGGCTTGACTCAGCACTTCAGAGCGGGCTGACCCTTCAGCCACGCTCTACCACCCCACCAACGTGGGACCTTGCACCAGGCTGAATGCAGCGCCAGCCCAAACAGGGGGAAACCCAAGGCAAGAGGGGTGCTAGGCAGAAGCTGGCTGTTTGTGCCACTGTGAACCCATGGTCCCTTAAGCTTTTGAAAGCTGAATTGCCCTCCCTTGGGGGCAACAGGTTGCAAAGCCTCTACTTCAGCACTGCCTCGTGTTACCAGGGCACTAACCCTGCTACGCACTTGCTTGCAGCCTAGGGGCACAGTTGAGACCAGTTCAAAATGTTGTTCTGCTTCGCAACTGCAAACCCTTAGCAGACTGTTTAAGACCAGGTTTCTAAATAAACGTGCCTGGATGACAGAGGGGTTGCATCCCATCTATGCTTTAAAGTTTGCTGTGTTTAGACACAGCTTCAGGCTATAGGTTTTCATGAAAACACGACTTCATCCTGCATACAACTCCCCTCTCAGTTTCACGGAAGATACAGACAGTTGTACGATGGCTCCCCTTCTCGTGCTCCCCTGTGACAAGCAGTAAATTACAAGCTCTGGCCTTCCAGGTATCACCACTGGCGTCTGAACTGGCACCCACTGAGACTGAAGCAGCTGCTCGTCTTGGGTGTTGTTTCAGGCTCTTTGTAAACTCAGGCTAACAGGAATTACTGTCGCAGCAATATCAAGCCTAACTACCCAGAACCCCAAACTCAGATGTCAGTTTCCCTGCATAACCTATCCCAAATGCTTCACTGAATTCCTTGCAGCAGCCAACTTGCAAAGAAAAGATCCTTGTAGCATGAGGTAACACAGCAAGCCAAGCAGGGAAAGCTCCCGCTGAAACCCTGATATAAAAAAAGGCTGGAAAATAAGGGCCGTGACAACAGAGGAGAGACCAGAGGATGAAGATCCGTTCGCAGCAGAGGGGGTGCCCCTGCGCCTGCCCCCCTCAGCCGCCGGTTCGCAGGAGTCTTTGAAATGAGTCACTTGGCTTCAGGTTCCTGTGGCGCCGCGCCATTTGCCTTGGTCTTCTGCCCCTTTCCTCCTCACAAGAGTCATCTTAAAAGTATTCTTGGAATAGCTTCTGTGCACAACAAAACATCTAGCAGGGCTGGGCTGAATTTTAAAGGACTTCATTTCAGTCATGCAATAACTCACCGTCCTGTCATATTTCAGAGTAATCAATGTGCATTAATTCAGTCTCCACTGAGCATCAGCAATGAATTTCACAAACCTCACAGACTGAACTTGCACTGCCTGAAAACAGTGCACTGCTACAGTGAAAAGAGCAAGAGGACAACACAGAATAAGCTCTGCTATGTTTTTATGTGCTTCTTGCTTCCTTCTTCCTTTACAATAAACTACTAATAAGCCTGAAGGACGCACAAATGGAAGTATTTCTGTCTGTTGTTTATCTGCCGGTCAGTGCCACAATGGTTTCCAGTTCAGCAGAGGCCGTCAGACCATAACGCAAGAACACACGGGAACAGGGGCTGGCACGAGAACACCCACGCTGTACAATGGAGCCATAAAACAGAAACGTGCAAATCAGAAGCAGCAAGAGTAACAAACTGGAAATGTTGCCCAGCAGAAAAATTAGCAGTTCATTTATAACGCAAGTGCCAATAAACCAAGAGGCGCGTCAGCTATTCCTTTTCTGACAGTCTGACCACGTGGCACATTCCCAAATGACTGCGAGACAGTAGGAAACTGCTCATTTTCCAAGAAAGGGCTACGTGGCATTTCAGCCACTAACAACTCACATGGCCCTATTACTTAGGGCTGAGGCACAATTTTACTCCTTTCAATCAGGAGTGACTTCACTGAAGTCAGACTTACTCCAGGGAAGAACAGATTCAAAGCAAGAGAATGACACAAACCGGCTCCTCATCAGGAAGACCCAGACCCCACTTCACTGGGTTACCCACAGTCCCTGTGGATCATGCAGTATCAGAGATGTAGGAGTTATTCAAAGGCAGCACTCCTGAGCCTTCCACAACTAACACACAGATACTCTGCAGGGAAGCAACTGCAAGCCCAACACAGGTGGCTTTACAGAACCATCTCCCAAAGCCTGCCTCTTGGCTAAGGGCTTTTCAAGGTGCTCTGCACATCCTGACCATGCTACTGATGCATTTCTAGCTGAGCGACAGCACTCCGGCACTTTCCTGACTCACACTCCATCAAGTACGAGACAAAAAGTTCGATTTATACAACATTCTGGTTCTGCTGTAGAGTCCCCATGTGCTCCTCACCAAGCAGCCCACATCCCTCTCCCAATGCCCTGCAAGGAGCACAAAACCCAGGTCGGCAGAAACCGCCAGGGTGTCGCTCGAGCTGTGCAGAGGACCTCGCTGGCACAGCTCCCTAATGCCACACACTCACCAGTTCAAGGGCAAGACAAGGGACAAAGTACTGGACATGAGTGGTCCTGGGAGTTACCTCACCCTACTTCTATTTGGGGTGATGTTCATGTGTTGCTCTGCTGCTTCTCTGTAGTTGAAGAGCAGCTCTTTGCCCTTCATGGGAACCGATTTACTTCCATCCCAAAAATGAATGCTCATGAATACTAGTCAATCACATTTTAAAGGAAGCAGTGTCCCCTGCAAAGCCTACCTCGGTGGGATTAAGCTCTTATGTCACTTGGGCAGTATGGAGAACTGCCCTAAGCCAACATCATTTTAACCTTCCATACGAATGACGTAAAACAATTTCTCAGTCCCTCCGCAAAGCAACAGATCATTTCACAAGCATGGGGAGCCAGGCACCACAGGGCATTTCCTCTCTAGTTTGCTACAGCCATGCTGTTTGAGGATAGGACAGGGTGTTCAACTACATCTAAGCAGCAAACGGAAGATGAGAGAACAGCTGTGCCCAAAGAGAGCCTGCACCTCTGGCCTGGCACAGAAACACCAGCTGGCTCAGAGCGACCCCCTCACCTTGCATCACCCACAAAGTCACGCAAAGAACTGTGCCAAGAGGCAGCAGAGTGCTGGTGTAAAGAGTCAGCCTGTCTGTCTGTGTTCCCCTGCAGGGCTTCCTCCCTTCCATGCCAGGTACTAAACCCTTTTGCGTTAACAAGCCTCCAGGTAACACCGCCGCCCCTTCACATCACGGCACAGTGCCAGACTTGCCAGGGCCACAGCACCGATGTTCCAACCTCCGAGCAAAAGCATGGCACACGGGGCAGGGAATAGGTGCCAGCTGACACAGCAACCACAGCCCCATGCACGCAGGCACAGCCACACCAGCGTGACTGCCCAAAGGCTCCAGGCTAACACTCTGCCTGCAGATGCTACCTGCCCCTTCACTCCTGTGTGCGCTCCAGATGCCTCAGTCCTCTGCAGCACACCAGCCTCCTGCTGGTTAAAGACATCTGGAGCTCAGCGTGTCTGGGCCAGGCTGGCTCCCTGCCACGAGCACAGCGCATCTTCTCCCCTAGAATCACAGCTGGAGCACAGGCGGGCAAGTATCCTCAGGGGCAGCACAGCGGCAAGGCTGGAACACAGAGGGTATGAAAAAGCATCACCTTCGCTCCAGCCCAGGGTGAGGCAGGGAACTGGTTGCCAGACGGGAAAGGGGAAAGCTCTCTGGATCTAGCCATTCCCCTAGCGTTTTCCATCATAATTAAGCCCCTAACATCGAGTAGAGAGGTGCAATGGCTAAACACCTTATCAGCACCCCTCCCTGCCATTTCCCTACTGTCCCACGTGCGCCTTCCCCTGAAAACGCCCAGGAAAGCACAGGGAGGGAACGCACAGCTCGTCAGTCCCTGCTGCGGTGGCATCGCATGGTGCTGCCAGCCAGGATGTGACCAGCTGCAGGCTGCCTGACCACAGCCTAGAGCAAACCTCGCAGCACGGCATGGGCTATGACCGGTGTGCAAGAAAAGTGCCGGCTTCAGACAGAACGTTCCGCCGTCTCACTACTGCGGCCAACACGATATGCATTCAAGAAGCAACTCCAGTTTTCAAAGGTGGTGGTCCTCACTCTGATCAGGCTCAGCTTTGGGTCCTCCAAACAACAGGTTTGTATTTATGCAAACAGGCTTTTGTATTTATAATTATCAGAGCAAACCCGTAATTATGCAGCAATAGTCAGATACTAGAAACCAACACCATGAGAGGCCACCCCACCACACAGTGCACTCTTATCCCTGAAGCCAACAGACATGGCATTAAACGTTCCAGCACCAAAGGATAATCACAGTCTGAAGCATAGAAGAGCCTCCAGCCTATGACAGCATCATCTTCACCACAGGAAAAGTTTCCCCCAGCTGCAGATCCAGTGCAATGCCACCGAAACCAGGACAGTGCCTCAAAACCCACAGCAGATGCCCTGTTCTGAACCCAGCCCCGCAGGTTCACCTCCCACTGAAGGCACACACCTCTCGGGACCTCCAGTCTCACCTTGTTCTCATCAGGGGAGAAAACGATGCGGAAAGTCGCAAGCATGCCAGGCAGTACCTTGCGGCACACAGCATGGTGGCTGATCAGCTTGAAATAAGGTGAGCTCTCCAAGATGACCTTCACCAGCCCAGGAACCTGCAGAAAAGAGAGGAAAGTATGATCTTGCAGCTTGTGGAAACAGGGGGAGAAGAGGCCTGGTGATACCACCTTCACAAAGCACTTTTAGCTCTGGAGGTACATACACGTAACACATAAGAGTGAACATTAATCCCTTCTGCCTGGGCAAAACAGCTCGAGGCCAGAGGCAGCAGGGCGATGAAGGAAGGGCCAAGCAGGGAAGACACCAGCAGCACGGCGGTATAATATCTGAATCAAGTCACCCGTGTATTCAATAAGCCCAGAGAATCTGCTGGCTTCTGCCCGTACACATCCAGGCAGACATGCCCCTAGAAGGGGCATGTATTATCTGAACGCCAAACAGTACGTGTTAATCCTGGCGGAAGGAAGAAATTCACTTTAACGTGCTGGGTTTGAGCGGGGCAGTCAAGCTGCGGTGCTACAGTCATGTAGGCAGACCAGCAAGAGGGGACCACAGATACTGTGGCCTTACTGGGAATAAAAGCAGCAAATGAAGAGCAAAAGGAGGAAACACAGGAAGACAAAGAGACAACCCCAGAAACAGAGAGATGGCTGGGAAAAACCAAAGGGAGCTGGAAAGAAGCAAGGGAGAAGCACAATATGCTACAAGGAAAGGCTGATGCAGAGGATGAGAGCCAGCAACCTGGCCAAGTGATGGAAAGCCAGGCGACCCCCCAGGCTGTGCCTATCAACTAGGGGCTTCAAAGGCATTTTCTGCCCCGAGATACATGACTGGCACTGCCTGGCGGTGGTTTCATTATTAAAAGCCAACCTCTGCTCTCCGGAGGCTCCTGCTGCCTGTGACTGTAGCCAGGCAGCTGCCAGCGCAGGCAAGCCAGATCCCTGGGGACCCCTGCCCACCCCCAGCAGTCCCTGCAGGCACCCTGCTGCACGGTTCTGCCCTCTGGGGCACCACCAGCACACAGACAGCACACAGGCATTTTCCTAGCACACAGAGAGCAACCCCTGAGCGCCAAATCTCAAAGTCTGAAGCAGGTGATTTGGACTGGTGGGCAGCTTCACGGATCAACAACAACCCCACATGAGGCTTGGAAAAAATGGAGGCTCACTCTGCACCACCCACCCGAGCCTGGTAACCCGTGGCCAAGGCAGTCCTGAACTCTCCAAACGCCCTTGGAACCCAGCAATGTCCTGGGGCGGCGAGTTCCAGGAGCCAACTTCACAGTGCAGACAGGCATTTTGGTCACCATGTCCCTTAGAAGGGGAGCACGTGTGGCTCAGACCTTCAGCAAAAGCCACCCAGAACATCTGAGGGTGCTGAGGAACAGCCTGAAAATAGAAAAGCAATTTTACAACACAGGTAAGAGCAGGAAGTATATAGTACAGCACTTCTGTAGTTGCATGATTACAGAGCCTCTATGCGGAATACATTTTGCTGTCAGCTGGATTTTTATGGGGCAGACAACTTCAGGCTACCATGCAGTGTAACTCAGTATGATTCAGAGGAATGTGGGAAACTGGCACGAAAAACTTGAGACGGAGCACAACGTTGCTTTTCTCCAGGACATCGCCAAAAGCCAACCAATTTAGAATATAACACCCTCGCAGGATTATCCTCTCTGTCTTTCTGTATTTAAAACATACCAAAGATTTTCCTGGAGCTTATCTTACTTTTACACCCATGCTCTCCAGTGGTTGAGCTCTAACTAGCTTCAAAACTACATTGTTTTGGGAAAAAAACCACAGTTCACACATTGCCTCCCCCTTCACAGGGCACGTAAATCCCAAGGTGCAGCTTTACACAGTACAAGTTTATTATCATTTACTGGGAATGGCAGAAATGTTAATGCAGATGATCTTTTCCACTTGAGGAAGCATGAATAGAGCAAATTAACTGTTTGCCTGTTGGCTGGTACTTGGCAAAGATAAACATTTTGAAGTGCTGCATGGATAATGGAGCAGGTGAAGCCAAAGACTCAGTGGGAATGAAGCAGAGAGTAGGAAGAGAGAAAGTGAGGACTGAGGCACATTTTAATCAGGGACGAGGATACCTACAGCAAAGACTGCCCAAAATTCAGCGCAGATCACACCAGTGGCATCCCCCGGGTGCAGGCACACATGCTGCATCTTATCAATGTTCCCAAGTTAAATGCCAGACCAGGAATGGTGCAGTACTCTCCCGGAATAACTGAGGGAGCACACCCGCATCCTTCCTTGCCAAAGGGTCTTCCATTTTCACCCACATCCCTGTCACAACCTGTTATCTCAGGAGATACTTGGACTTGCTGTTCTTCCACCTGCAGTATGCCTCGACAGCTTTTTTTTGTTGTCCACCTGTTTGCCCTCCCCAACAGGGAAATTTGGAAAGGAGGCGAATTCACCGTCTCTTGTGCACACTTCCATCTTCCCATCCCACCCTGCCCTCACGCATACCCCTTCCTCTTCATTACAGAAGAGTATCCTTAATTACACCCCTCTTTCTGACCTGTCTCTACTGCCCGTGCACTTACTGCTACGTATCAAGAGAAACCCCTGCGTGTATGAAAGTGCGCAGGGAGAGAACACCAAGCTCAGCTCCTTTCCTCCCTCCTGCCTTTTCCCACCAGCTTGCCCTTGGCACATGCCTCATTCCAGCAAACGTTTCCCCAGCTGAAGTTCAAAAGGTCCCAATTTCCCTCCTGACAGTGGAACAAAACTGCTGACATTTTTCAACTTTTCCATTCTCAACTTTCTTGGGAAGTCTCAAAATGATCGTTTTTTTCAAGTAAAGGTGGAGACCTTTGAGGGCACTTTACTCCAAACAGGCCGTGGCTCTCCAAAGGGGAAGCAGAGCATCACGTTGTCTCAGGAAAACCTGAGCAGAACCCAATTAAGCTTAGCAGGAGCCTGAAGGGGCACCTAAAGGCCTCCCGCTGCTGCTGCTAAATCAGCCTGCTTCCACTGCTGTTTCAAAACACCTTTCCTGAAGCGCTGTTACCACTAATTATAACTTACTCCAGCATAAAGTGGAGAAGACCCCACCCCGAGCTCTGACAGCCCATTCAGCTCTCTGTGCAGCTCACCCAGAGGCAGAGGTGCCCTGTGGAAACTGAGATTAACCACGGAGCCACCAGGACGCGGTGCACACGCGAGGGAAAGCACGAGGGCAGGGAAGAACTGTACAGCCCCCAACATTCCCACCCGTGCAGGGCTTCCACGGGGAAAGGTGCTGACCAGAAAAGCTCCTTTCAGCTAGGTACCACCAACACACAGCCAAAACCAGGGGGAGAAACGTCAGCATGGCAAGATTTCCACCGTCTTGCAAAATAAAGGCGGTGAGACGTTTTATTCTGGATGCGCTGTGCTGCAGCAGGCGACTGGCTGTGCTGTGCACCGCACGGATGACACTGCTCTCCAGTTCCAGCACAGGGTTAAACTTCCACATCCCAGCACTTACCTTGTCCACGTTCCTCAGAATCAGTGGCACTTCATAGACCTCATCGGGGACGTAGCTCTGAAATACCACCTCTGATGGGAAAGGCCGGAACAAGCTCTGTTCCAGGGCAACTGCCGAGAACTGGAGATGCAAAAGAGAGCAGAGAGTTTCAGCCGCGGGGAGAAAGACTCATCGGTGAGAGAATACAACACTGGCCTCCAGCGAAGGACAGTTCCTTGGTGAGTACGCCTGCCCAGCTCACGCTAGGGGAACAGAAGCTCACCCACCTGTGTTCTGAGCAGATCAAAAGTTTCTGGGCCACACTAGAGCAGGCTCAAGCGAGCAGCTCTTTTGGCAGGTGTTTCTCCAGGTCGCCTTCTCCAACAGGCAAGGCAGCACTTACCTCCGGCAGAGCCCTGGGCTAACACGGTCACACAGCTCCAGAGCACTCACTGCAAGAGCTGTAAGCACTCGTGGAGCAAGGGAAAGCCAAGAATTTACAGGAGACCCCATGGGAAACAACTTGGGGATCATCTTTACTTTGAGACACAGAGACCGAGCCCAACACATCCTCAAATCTCTTTTTTGACACACAGCCCAGAAACCAGGAAGAAGAGAAGACAGGCCAGAAAGGAACACCGCTGTTAAGAAAGCGACAGATGAGGTGGTAAGTTCCAGGTACTTTCCCAGCATCACTGGGCAATCTGAGTAAAGCTGGACTTGGCATCTCCTTTTCCCACGAGCTTTAAATGGATGCTTCATTATATTCTATTATTGCCATTTTCTTTAATACCACTACAGAAGCAGGTCTGAAAACATACAGAAACAGCAAATGCTTACAGCGCCGAGGCGTTACTTTGAGAAAACTCCTCCCTGCTCTGCCTCCCCCCTTCCAGCTGAACTCTTCACACTCACAAGACACAGGCACGTCTCCTGCTTCTCCACAGGAGTCAGGGTCGTGCTGAAGCCAGCGGCCACAGCACACGGCCAGTTCTGTGTGCGCTCGTCCGAGGCGTTCCCAACCTCACGCGCTGTCTAGGGCAATCCTTAACCAATTTGCTACAGGTCTCTCGCTGGCAGTTTTCCACTCAACAGCCTACCTCAGTCATCTACCCCTTTGGAACGTGTGTTATACTAAGCAGATCTGTAAGAAAAGCAGCTTTAAACACACGTGTAAATAAACACTGATCCAGATAAAGCACACCCACTCCCCTCTGCCCAGGGCCATTCCCCTGTGTACCCGGCAGCCTGAAAAATCTAACACCCTGTACGGGTCCCACTCGTTGTTCCAACCCAAAGCATTCATGCAATTGCTTTAGCTACACCTTGAGTAGTTACCGTAGGCCCTCAGCCCTCAAAGGCCAACGCTGCCACCACTGAGGGCATCCTATGACCCCAAGTGTTCGACAGAGACTACACCAAACCAAGGGCTGGCTATTTCAGCAGGAAGGTGGGAAATTGCAAGCTTGCATCCTTGTGGCCCGCCCCAGCCTTCCCCCAGTATCATGCTTTAGCCGCAGTAGCTCATCTCCAGCAAAAGCCACCAACTTCAACAGAGGTTGTTTATATGGGCTTAGCGCAGGTCAGGACTTCAACATCTCACTGGGGAAAAATGTTTTACCTTTCCCCCAGCAGAAGGAACTCCACACCGGCAGCAGTCTGAAACAACAACAGGACTTAG
Source organism: Falco peregrinus (assembly GCF_023634155.1). Lineage (NCBI taxonomy): Eukaryota > Metazoa > Chordata > Aves > Falconiformes > Falconidae > Falco > Falco peregrinus. The sequence goes on along the minus strand of NC_073734.1, from coordinate 391,819 downwards.
TCACCAAGGCATTTAGATAAGCTGGAGGCAAGCCTGTCACAAGCACGCGCTCTCTTCAAACGTCACATCAAACAGCAAGGAAAAGGGCAAGAAAAGGCTACCTTACGATGGGAGGCTTCGCTCATGTCTAGAATCTGGATAATCTGGGGTCGACGCATCTCCCGAGTGCTGGCCAGCCTCTGCTTGGTGGTAAGAGACATCTCCTTCAGGAGGGCAGAGGGAGTCAGCTGAAATGCAAAACACCAGCAAGAGCTACAGAACTGCCTTTATTCAGAAAGGCTTTTCTTCTTCAAGAGCCACCGATGAATGATTTGTGATCATAGCCGCTAGGATAGTCCTGGAAGTCCCATAACTACCTGTTGAAATATTTACCATTAGTAAATTAATGATAGAGAGTGCAATACACATGCTCCAAACAAGTAGCTTTGTCCCGTTAGCTTCTCCTTCGTGATTTGATGTGACATGTTGGGGGTTTTGCTCTTCGGGCATTTGTTTCCTTTCCAGTTTGGCCGGAGTGAGCCAGTGACCTTTGAAAAAGGTTGGGAGGAGTTACCAGAAATCCCTTAACTCCACCCTTGCACAACGCTCACAACCACCACACATGTGGAGATGTCACTGCTGGGTGAGTCAGGAAAGCAGAAAATCAGTGTTGTGCCAAGACTGAGGTGGAGAGGAATGGCTCCAAGTTTTAGTTATCTCTTTTGAATTAGCACTTGTTTTCTCTGTTTGGGCCTCCGAGACCCCTCCACAGAAGTATGCAAAGGTATCTCCTCGACAGAGCTTCAGCACCAGGTCATCTTCAGCCAAGTGAGCTCTGGTCAGCAAAGGGCTGTCTGAGGATGGGGAGGAGGAATTGCCCTGACTCCGCTGCTGTCTGCAGCGCTGGATCTGTGCTCCACACGGGATACGGGACAGAACAACTGTTTTGGAACCTGTTCCATCTGGGACCAGCCATACCTCTCGAAACCTTCAAGCAGAGTTTGAGCAGCCCACCACGTGCCCAGCTGCCTGGAGGGCAGGTATGGTCAGAGCAGCGCTGGCAAGCATCCCGAGGTGACAAAACGTTACTGCCCACACAAAGGGGGCGGAGAGAAGCACACGCTCACGCTTCAGCTATTCCGGTGCAATGCCCGGCACGTTCATTTAAATGGCTCCAGTGGCACATCCAGACACAACTCTGGACTTCCCCTGAAGCAGCACACAGTCCATCCCCTACCGCACCATGGTCACCACCTCCGACAGAAGCATGGCAGCAGAGAGACGGGGAGGTGGTGTCCAGCTTCACAGTGCTGCCAGACAACAGGAGGGGCAGGTAGAGGAAGGACGCGGGGGCAGTTTCCAGCCTTACACAGCTCCTACCTGGCCGCAGCAGGTACTTACAGTTGCAGGCTTCTCTGTCCCTCTGGCTAGCTTCGGCTTACGAGGCACTACCACTTGGCTCGGGAATCTACCAGCCATCCTGGAGGACCCCGTGAACCAGCGGGGCTTTCCAGTGGCCATGCCTCAGTTGACCTGCAAGGAACAGCAACGGGACTTGGAAAACCCAGCATCCCCTTCCATGGCAGACCCAAAGGAGACAGCTGTGTCTCCGGGCTGTGGCTCCTTCATAACTGGAGAGCAGCCGGCATCCCCACCCTGTTTCATAACTAGACCATATTTCAGTGGCAGAGTTAAGACTGATAGAAGTAAAAGCCCAGAACAAACACTCCAAAACAGCCTTTTGCTGTGGGCGCAGTCCCACAAGCCACAAACACACGTCAAAGACTGCTGCCACTTCTCATCTTCTCCCCCTCTTCCATGTATTTTGGAACTATTTGCTGGAATTATTATCCAAATCTCTATTAATACCCAAACTGTCCTTTATTACTCTTTAAAAGTTTTTTGGTGGGAACAATGTCACTTCACTGCTTCATTTTGCAAAAACAGCTGACCCGATGTGACTTTGTGCCTGACCCTACTAAGTGCTCAGACTATTATGAACAACCTTACACCCAGGGATCGCTGCTGCCCCAAGCATCAAAATCAGACTGCTCTCCTACTTTGCAAACCAAACGCCCATCCTTTGTGCAAGGAGCTTGGTGATGTTTTTAACTAAGGGACCATAGAGTTCAACACTCTGATTAACAACTATGGTTTCTCAAAGCTAATTTGGTTAGGTTACAAAACTTATCCAGCAAATATGACTCCTTCCAGGCATGAAATTACCATGCCCAAGAGCCTTTCTCCATGGAGAATGAGGGCCTTATTTTTTTCACTTACTAACACCCAAACTCTAGGCTCCCTACAGGCATGAAAAGCTGTAGCAGCAGAAATAAAAGCATGAAACCATTAAAGTCGCATGAGCAATTAGCTCAAATAGAAATACAACAGATGTGACAGCTTGGCCACTTCAGGCTATCCTAATGGCAGTTCCTCTCAAGCATCCTTATCCTGCAGGCAGCGTGGCTTAACAGGTCCATGGGCCATCCTTCTTCTATCACCAGCCTGCTGACAACCTCCCCATCTGTCTCTCAAAAAGTGGGTGTGCAAGAAAGGGAAAGAAAACACCCCCAGAAAGTGGGTCTCAAGCACCGACAAAAGTCAAAGGTGAGTATGTACAGCATTTACTAAGCACTACTTTGGACGAGAAATCGTTTCCCCTCCCTTTCTGGCTAACTGGACCAAGGAACAGATGGATGTCCCCACCTCTTTTTTTTCTGGGACTTGAAAGACCAGTGGCCTCAAACCCAGCTCTACCCTAAAATTATTTTACATCCGGACAATAAGTAAAAAATCACAGATCCTACCCCCTCCTGCTTCCTCCTGTTCCACATCGTTTTTCTTCATGTGGACTTGCTGTACACAGCTAGACACCATTCTATGCAAAGACCACCATTCCCTTCCCCTCAAGTTTGACCCACATCCTGCAAACGAGGCAATACTTTCAGCTCATTACTCCCGAAACAGCTACAGCATTGCGCATGTTCACGGTACCAGGCCCTTCATAGTTTCAGGGAACAACAGGGTTGCCATTTCCTTTTGTCCTTGCCGGGAACATGAGAGAACAGCACGGTCCTACGGACACAAGGGCATGCTGCAGCTGGAGCTCGGATTGAAAGCCAGAAATAACTATTCGTTAAGAGAGAAATCTAATGGGGATGATACAACACTAATCTGGGTATCAGTGCTTTATTACTGGGTCTTGAGAGTAACTGGATTATTTCTTTCAATTTTCTAACTATAATTTCACTTCACTTGAAACTAATCCTGCTCATCATGCCCACACCAGTTATTTCCAGAGGGCTTCCAGTCTGCATGCCCCCATACCAGTCCAGCAGCTTCCCCTACCCTCTAGCCCCAGAGTTAGGCACTTCCACAGCCCCACTTCCCTGGAGCCTGCAGGGACCAGCCTCCTGCATTAGGAGGAAAGCAGCAGAACTAAGAAAGCAGCCACATTCTCCTGCGGGGGCAGGACAAAACAGCAACCGCAACACAGCCCACCTCCAGCCACCACCCCTGGCTGCTGCACGGGGAGCTCCATCTTCCCACCTCAGAGAGCCCTTCACCCCCCCCAGAAATTAAGGACAGACTGCAACTGCCCCTCTGCTCCAGGCTCAGGGCACAGACGGCTCGGGCACCTCGACTGTGGGTTCAGAGCATGAACGCCCCAACCCTGGGCAGGGGAACCAGCTGCGCCAGGACACAACAGCTACCATCACCTCAGAAAAGCAATGAGGAAATATACCCAGGGCTGGGGTACAATTCCTGACGTGTCTCAGGAAACCCACATGTGCCAGAGCAGGGTGCCAAGCTCCAGCCCCCTCCCCCACGCTCCCTTTACTCCAGTACCTACTACTATGTACTGCTCTGCTTTTGTGCTGTGCCTCACATGGCTGCCAGGGCAGGGTGAGAAGCAGCAAGAGAATTCCTGCCTGGCACCTTCTCCAGGGGAGCAGCGCTGCACTTTGCCAAGGTGAGGTTTTTTGGCTCTGCATGATTTCAAATGTGAGGGGTCTGTTTTCTCACCACAGAAAGCAGGGAGCAGAACTTTTGTGCTGTACCTCACATGGCTGCCAGGGCACGGTGAGAAACAGCAAAACAATTCCTTCCTAGCATCTTCTCCAGGGGAGCAGCGCTGCGCTTTCCCAAGGTGATTTTTTTGTTCTGTGAATGATTCCAAGTATGAGAGGTCAAATTTCTCAGAACAGAATGCATGGAGCTGAACTTTTGTGCTGTTCCTCTCATGGCTGCCAGGGCACGGTGGGAAACAGCAAGAGAATTCCTACCTGGGATCTTCTCACTATGTCCTTGCAGCCACGTCAGGCACAGCAGAAAAGTTCGGCACCCTTCTCTCTGTGGTGAGAAACTGGACGCCTTTACATTGGCAATCATGCAGGGCCCCAAAGAGTCACCTTGGCAAAGTGCTGCACTGTCCCCCTGGAGAAGGTGCCAGGCAGGAATTCTCTTGCTGCTTCTCACCCTGCCCTGGCAGCCATGTGAGGCACAGCACTCAAGTTCTGCTCCCTGCTTTGCGTGGTGATAAAATTGACCCCAAAATTTTGCACTCATGCAGAACCAGAGCTGACCTTGACATAAGTGCAGCACTGTTCCCCCCTGGAGAAGGTGCCGGGAAGGAATTCTTTTGCTGCTTCTCACCCTGCCCTGGCAGCCATGTGAGGCACAGCACAAAAGTTCTGCTCCCTGCTTCCTGTGGTGAGCAAAACTGACCCTTCAAAGCTGCAACCGTTAAGAGCCCAAAAAAGGCACCTTGGGAAAGTGCAGCACTCCTCCCATAAAGAAGGTACCAGGACAAAATTTTCTTGCTGTTCTCACCCTGCCCTGGCAGCCATGCGAGGCACAGCACAAAAGTTCTGCTCCCTGCTTTCTGTGGTGAGAAAATGGAACCAATGTTTTTGCACTCCTGTAGAGCCAAAAGAAAAAAATATATCTTGGGAAAGTGCAGCACTGCCCCCCTGGAGAAGGTGCCAGGCAGGAATTCTCTTGCTGCTTCTCGCCCTGCTGTGGCAGCCATGTGAGGCACAGCACAAAAGTGCTGCTCCCTGCTTCCTGTGGTGAGAAAACTGACCTCTTTTCAGTGGCAATCATGCACAGAAAAAAAAAATAATCACCTTAAAGCGCAGCGCTGCTTACCTGGAGAAGATGCCAGGCAGGAATTCTCTTGCTGCTTCTCACCCTGCCCGGGCAGCCATGTGAGGCACAGCACAAATGTTCTGATCTCTGCTTTCTGTGGTGATAAAATTGATCCTTCAGAATTGCAATGGTTAAAAGCCCAAAAAATCACCTTGGGAAAGTACAGCACTCCTCCCATAAAGAAGGTACCAGGAAAAAATTCTCTTGCTGTTCTCTACCCTGCACTTGCAGCCATGTGAGGAACAGCACAAAAGTTCTTCTCCCTGCTTTCTGTGATGAGAAAATGGAACCAAAGTTTTTGCACTCCTGCAGAGCCAAAAGAAAAAATATATCTTGGGAAAGTGCAGCAGTGCTCCCCTGGAGAAGGTGCCAGGAAGGAATTCTCTTGCTGCTTCTCACCCTGCCCTGGCAGCCATGTGAGGCACAGCACAAAAGTTCTGCTCCCCGCTTTCTGTGGTGAGAAAATTGACCAAAACCTTGTGCACTCATGCAGAACCAGAGCTCACCTCAGCAAAGTGCAGCACGGCTCCCTGGAGAAGGTGCCAGGCAGGAATTCTCTTGCTGCTTCTCACCCTGCCCGGGCAGCCATGTGAGTCCCAGCAGAAAAGTGCTGCTCCCTGCTTTCTGTGGTGAGAACATTGACCCTTCAGAGTTGCAGTCGTTAAGAGCCAATAAAAATCATCTTGGGAAAGTGCAGCCCTGCCCCCCTGGAGAACATGCCAGAAAGGAATTCTCTTGCTGCTTCTCACCCTGCCCGGGCAGCCATGTGAGTCAGCCCTAAAGTTCTGCTCCCTGCTTTCTGTGGTGAGAAAATTGACCAAAACCTTCTGCACTCATGCAGAACCAGGGCTCACCTTGTGAAAGTGCAGCACGGCTCCCCTGGAGAAGGTGCCAGGAAGGAATTCTCTTGCTGCTTCTCACCCTGCCCTGGCAGCCATGTGAGGCACAGCACAAAAGTGCTGCTCCCTGCTTTCTAAAGTCAGCAAAATTGACTGTCCACAGTTGCACTGATGTAGAGATAAGACTTTCTTACTCAAAAGCAAAACCCAGGAAACCACGTACCCCTGGGAACCCCCTTGTCCTTCCGTGTGGCTGGTGACTTCCCATGGCTCTTCCACAAGGCAGGACAGATAACCACGAATTTGGAAGCCCACGTTAGTTCAAGTACACTTAGTCCTCTGACAGTCACTACTTATGGGCCAGCGGTCCTCTCACCCCTCCACAGATCTGCCTGTTAGTCCTCTAGCAGTCATTCTCCATGGAGGGACCACAAGTCCTCCACACCTACCCACCAGCTCACCAGAAATGAGTCAGACCACGCCAGAAGTGACACTGCCTGACCTGCAGGAGATCTATTAGACCAGTAACGATGGTTTCAAGACAGAAAAAACACCACCATCCACCAGCACAGCAGAAAAACCACCAGAAGAAACTTCGTACACAAACCAAAGGCACCCATCCGTACTGTACAAAGGAAAAAAAAGCTGAAAAAGGCACTCTCCACAAAAAAAACCACCACATAGATCACAAGATAAGATAAAAATGCCATAACCCCAGGAACGCAGGGCCAACAAACACAGATTCTGTCCATAACAATAACACACTTTGACACTAACTCGCTTGACCTCTGGCATACCATAACCTTGTTGCCGCCAAACCCCAGCACACTGTAGCCCTAAGGCAACACAAAATGGAACACAAAGTCCCTGGAGATCTCCGCCAGGGCTTTCAGGTGCTCCCTGACCTCAAGTATCACAACCTTCAAGAGAGAACAAGATGGAGGCAGCAGGACAACACCGCCATGCGTCTTCACACCCTGGAAAAGGGCCTGAGATAAACGCTCCTGGGCAGAGAGGCTGAGGCACTCGGAGGCTTTGAGCCAGCCCTCCACCACCACAGGGCTTCAGCTCATCATTTCTGTGTCAGAGCCACCAGGCAGGTGGCCCCATCCTCCCTGAGAGACCGCTCAGGGCACCTGTACCCAGCTCCAGGGGGCTGGACACACAGCCTCGGATCCATGGGGGGAGGGGCGCTTTAATCCTGGGAGCAGGATTTCTGACAGTGCCCCTGAGGAGGAAAGCCTCCTCAGGCCTGGAAGCCTGAGAGACATCCCTGCGCTGCTCCACATGTCACCAAAAACAGGGGCTGAGGAAGGCTGCTTTGGGGCCCGTCGAGGGAACCAGCTCCCCTGGGCTGCTCTGCGGCCACCGGCTGCCGTTGCTGTCGCGCGGGTCTCAGTGCTGCTCTGCAGTCGGCCGTCACCTCCCCGCGGGACACTCCCCAGCGCAGCACACGTCTGCACTGGCTCTCCCTGGGGACAAAGATCACAAGCGAGGGATGGGCTTGGCTTTGCCCCCAGTCCCAGGCTGCCCCCAGAGAGACCTGCCACCCCCGCCCCAGCTGTGCGATGTGGGCACCACGTACAGCTGCAGCTGTGGGTCAGGGCAGCTGTGGGCAGGGGGCAGGCCCCGTGGCGGTGCCCCCGGCGCTGGCAGCAGGCAGAGCTGGGGAGAGCGAGGGGCAGCCCAGGGCAGCCGGCAGCCGGCGGCGGGGCCCGGCAGGGTGCAGCACCCTCAGCAATGCCCGGCTCCTTGCGCCTCGGCCCCAGGGCTGCAGCGCAGGGCTGGCCCCAGCCGGGGCTGGGCTGGGAACAGCCAGGCAGGGCCCCTGGCACCCCGGCACGCACCTGCTCCCTGCGTGGGGCGGCCTGGTCCTTTGCAATCGACCCCGTGGCACCCAGAGAAGAGCCCTGCCCTGGGCCTGAGCCATCGCTGCAGGGATGAGGCCTTCCTCGGCGTCCGTCCCTCAAATCCCTCCCTCCGGCCCCCACGGTCCGTCCCTAAAACACTTCCCCTCGCCCCCGGTCCCTGCTGGCCCTGAAGGCTGGCCACAGCACTTGGTTTCAAGCCTGAGCTGGTCATGTCATGGCTGTTCTGGAATGTGGTACAGTGAAAGGAGAGACTGAAATGGCAAATTTTTCCCCCCAGGGCGGTCAAATGCTGGCAGAGGTTGCCCAAGGAGGTTGTGCAGTCTCTGTCCTTGGGGATCTTCAAAGGCCAAGGGCACACAGTTCTCAGCAACCTGCTCGAGGCGAGCGTGCTGGAGCAGAGGGCTTGGCCCAGAGACCTCCACGGGTCCCTTCCAACCCCCCCTCCTGTGTGGCTCTGTGCTTTGCTTTTCCTCCTAAAGCCCCTCAGCTCAGCCCCAATGCCCGCTGGAAAGGGTGCTGGGGCAAGGGACCATCCCAATCTCCTCCCCGAGGGTCCACCCCAGCACAAGCGCTCCCCACTCCACAAGACCCTATGGCAGACACAGTCAGGAGAGGGAAAAGATTCTTTTATTGTCAACAGCAGCTGCAGGGGCCCAGGAGTCACAGCGGTTCAGCCGGTGAAAATCAGTCGGCACCTGCAACGACAGAGTCAGAAAGCTCTGATAAGCCCCCAGAGGCAGGAAGAGGCAGGATTTGGTTCCCCCCTCTTTGGGGGACGCTGTTTCCGAGGAATTCCTCATGGCCCAGAAGGGACAGCTCTTGCTGGCCTCCACTCGAGGCCGGCTCCGGTGCCTTCTCCCCAGGGGTGATGTCCCTAGGGAGCTGTGCGTGCGCAGGGATGCTGACAGTGCCCCTGTGCCGCGCAGCAGGGCTCGACGGGGAGCCCCCGGGGAGCTGCCGTGGGGCTCATCCCAAACCCTGCTCAGCACCAGCCCTCGCCGGCCCTTGCCAGCCAGCTGGGCTGACTTAGGGCCGTGTTCAGGGCTGGGAAAGATGGGCAGCAGCGCGTGGTACGCACCTGGCCTTCCTGACGTGCTGCACCTTCCTGCATTTTCTCAGGTTTGGGTCCACAAAGTCATTTCCTCTCTTCTCCTTTTTATTTGTGCTTGGCTGTCCCTCTCCTCTGCCCAGGCTTCTTTTCTCTTCCTTTTCCTTGACTTTTCCTTCTCCTGGTGGGAGCCTGCAAACCTTTCCATCCCACAGCGTGATGAGATGGGGAAAGCCCCAAGCCCCTGCAGCGAGCTCTCAGGTCAGGCAAGGGGAGCTCTTCCTACCTGGTTTCCTGGGGCAGGCTGGTCAGTTGTGGCAGGCGTGCCAGGGACTCTGCCGTGCCCTCGGGGGTGCCTGGAGGCAAATCTGGAGGTGCCTAAACCAGAAACTTGGGAGGTAACGGGTGGCAAGTGACAGCCTGGGGTAGTGAGGGCCTGACTGCCAAATTGCTGTATGAGCTCTACAGAGGAGATGCTGGTTTGCATCGTGCACATTTTGCACAGTCCAGCCAACGCAGCCTAGACTTGATGAAGCTGCGACGGAGTAGGATTTGAGCAAAAGCCCTCTCAAGGTGGCAGCTACTCCTTTCTGTCCTTTTGTGGGTATTTTGTAGGTATGTTTTGTTTGATGAAGCAGATCATACTTCATGAAGTGCGTTCCAGAAACAGCCTTTCCAGTTTTCCTTAGCACGCACCACTCTGGGGGGAGAGGAGGAACCCCAAAGGCACAAGAGAGCGGCTGCCAGGAGGAGGCCCAGCGGCTGCTTGGCCTCCCGGGAAATTACTGTCCCACCTGAGACACGTTGCCCCAGCGTCTGTGGAGCTGCCGTACCTCTGCCGCTTTGGGCCCTGCCCCTGTGTCTCCCCCAGCTCCGCTGTCGATGCCCAGCAGAGAGGCGGCTGCATGCAGAAAGGCTTTTGCCGGATGCTGGGTCTCTGCTGTGCCTGCAGGGCCACTTTGCTCTTCGCACCGCAGCTCTGGAAAGCAAAAGCACGTGCAGCAGCGCGACTTCTTGGAAGTCAAGAACACCTAAGCAAAGCCCAGCCGAGCCCTACACCACTTGTCTCGTCAGCGTTGAGGTTTCTGGCATCCCAAGCCCCAGTGTCTGTGACAAGCCTCAGTCCCGCCTCCTACCTGTGCCCCTGTCCATGGGTGCTGGCACCTCCTCGGCTGATGGAGGGGAGAGGCCGGCCACCTCCTCCCCAAAGATGTCCACGCAGTTTTCAATGAGAAACTCCACCAGCACGTTCACCTGCAGACATGAAAGCCTTGGTCTCAAGCCAGGTGCCTGCAGACGTGTCAAGCAGCCTTTCCCACTGCTGACCCTTCGTCTGCGCAGGCGGCTGCGGCTGGGGGTTGCTCTTCCAGGCACCCAGCCCACCAGCACTGGCCCAAGGGAGGAGGCAGCCAGGGACCTCGCAACAGCCAAGCTCCGATGGGCCGGGAAGGCAGCACTGGCTGCTGGGTAGGGCGTACCTTCTCGGTCACCGCCAGCATGGCCTGCAGCGGGAGCAGGTCCTCGTTGGGTGGGCTCAGCAGGTTGGGCCCGACGCAGATGGCCAGGTTGCTGCAGCTCATTCTGCTGGTGGCTGCGTTGTGGCCGATGTGCTGCAGCAGGGCCATCAGCCGCTTCAGGAGGAGGAGGTTGGCCGCAGGCAACTTGTCAGCCACCCTGAGGGAAGAGGAAGACAAGGCTGATGAAGCAGAGGGTGCCCACAGCCGTCCCCGCAGCTGGCCCCAGGCGGGTGGGAGCCAGCGGCCGTGTTGCACAGCTTTGCAGCTGCCCGAAAAGACAGCTTTCTGAGGAGCCCGTGCCTTTGCAGGCAGGTCCCAGAACTCTCCCGGTCCCTGCTCACCAGGCAGGCTGCTGCCCACACTTACGCTTTCAGCTCCTCCACCTTGGCCTGCTTGCTGGCCCTCTCCATGGCTGCCATCCAGTCCTCGTAGAGGTCGACGACGAGGAGCTTGGTGGGGATGCTTCGCAGGAAGTCCTGCAATGCCAAGGGCTGCAGGTGAGCCTTTGAACGCTGCAGGCCAGCCAGGAGCTCCTCCAGCTGCACGTCAGAAGTGCTCACCTTCAAGATGACGGCCAGCAGCAGCGCAGGCTGGCTTCCTACGTCGATGTCCTTGCCGCGGTCCAGGGCCTCGCGCAGCTGCCGAAGCTCTGTCCCACCGGCAGCTCTGCGGAATATCCCCTCCGTTGCTGGTCCTTGCTGGCGCAGGACAGCCAGCAGCTCCTGCAGGAGAGGCAGGAGGCCACTTGCTTGGCTGAAGAACCAAGCGGTGGCAAGGACCAGAGCTCTGCCCCAGACGTGGTTGCCTAAGCGCCACAAAGGGTCTGGGACCAGAAGCAGGTTCTGGGGGTGCAGAGCCCAGTGCCCTGTCCCCGCAGCTGCTGGGGACACGCAGGCCCTCTCCAGAGCAGCCGGAGGGAGGGCTGGGGACCCCGTCTGTCCAGGCTGGCTTACCTGGATGGGCCGGGGCAGCGTGTTGTCCTCCCCACAGAGGGCTGCCAGGGGCTGCCCAAAGAGCGCCCTGCTGCAGCTGGAGCCCGCCTGCCCTGGCGCCTGGGCAGCGGCCGGGGTGCGCCGCAGGGCGAAGGGCCAGGGCAGCCCCATCCTCCTCCTGCTGGTGCTGCTCCCGCTGCTGCTCCCTCCTGCTGCAGAGGAAAACAGAGTAAGACACCACCAATGGAGACCCCAGGCCAGCGGTCCCAGCGCCTGCCCTGCCCTGCGCTGCCCTGCCGGCAGCACGGTGCTGTGTGGTGCGGCAGGATGGGCAGGGAGGCAGCAGCTGGAACCGCGGCTGTGGCTCGGAGGTGTTGACTTAGAGGCTCTTGAGAGCCATCGTGCCACGGGGTCAGCCTGTGCCAGCCTTCGCCCTGCCCTCCTGCAAGCTGCGGGCAGCAGCAGAGGCTCCGTGTCCCCGCAGAAGCATATCCAGCAGGCACTGCCCAGCAGTTGTCCTTGTCCGTCCAGGTGACATCCTTCCGTGGGCTGCCCAACCTGCATGGCGACACTCGGGGACAAGTGAGCACAGCATTGCAGGAGGTTGCCTTGCTTTCCCAAACTCACCTGGTGCGGGGCAAAGTCCCCCTGCGTTTGCAGATGGGGCCGTCGCAGGCCCTTGCTTGGGATGAGCCTGCAAGAACCAAGAATCGGGCTGTGCTTGGAGAGCAGCCCCGCAGCAGAAAGGGCCACCAGCAGCCTGAGCGCGGCAGAGCTGGGACCCTCTGCCCTCCCGGGCTCTCTTCCCCATGTGGCAGGGTTCCTCCCAGTGTCACCAGTCAGAACGTGCTGGCGTGCTGCTGGCTTCCCAAAACTCTCTGCTCCCTGAGTGGCACCATCAGACCCTCTGTCCCTCCCGCACAAGCTCACCCCAGTCCCTGCGCATCCCGGCGCAGCCAGAGGCAGGTGCAAGGCAGCCATTCTCACCTCTGCCTGTGCCTCCATCAGCCTCTCCAGGCTCCTGGCGCGCAGTGTCCTCCACTGGGCAGGAGAGAAGGAGGGGAAGAAGGTGAGCAGCCATGGCTCTGCTGCTCGGCTGCAGGAGCAGTGCTTGGGGACAGGGCCAGAGCAGAGAGACACTCACGGCGTGGCGGCGGCTCAGCTCCCTCTCCAGGAGCTTGATGGATGTCAGATGGGTGACGCGGGCTCCCGTGCGTCCTTCTCGTGTCCTGTGCACCGGGAAGGGAGAGGGAGAGAGCTGGGTGAGCCCCAAGCCGTCTCTTGTCTCTCGTCAGGCAGCTGTGCCCGAGAGCTGCTCCCAGCCACGGGGGCACCTTCCCCAGCTGGGGGCTGTGTTCCCCCGTCCATCCAGCTTCTCCTGGAGCATCCCCCCGGCTTACCCCAGCAGCGTGGCCACCCACAGCTCCTTCAGTGCCTGGGATCTGCAGATAGAGAGGAGAGAGAGCGTCAGGCCCTGCTGCCCCCAGCCCTGGGCAAAGGTGGGTGCCTGCACAGCCCTGTGCTGTGGGGCAGGACAGAGGCGCTGTCCAAGCCCTGGGTCGCTCTGTCCTGCCTGAGCGGCTGCATTTGCCCTTCCCTTCTGGGGACCAAAAGGTGACCAGGGGATGCAGGATGGGGAAACATCCCACATCCCTCCCTCCCTGCCAGCGAGCTGCCTGCTCCCTGCCCAGCTCTGCACGCAAGGCAGAGGCCTGTGTTCATGGGATGGCGTGGGCACGGCTGGGAACCTCTGCTGCCCGACCACGACTCACCCAAAAGTGGCGATGCAGGAGCTGGTGGGCCAGGCGAGGATGACAGAGGTGCTGTCCTCATCGGTGCCTTCCTCCTCCTCCTGTCCCTCCTGCCCCGCAGCCTCCTTCCCGCTGCTGAGCACCCACAGCTGGTCCAGCGCCAGGCGGAGCTGTGGGCGCAGGCTGGTGCCATGTCTGCAGAGAGCAGAGGCGGGCACTGAGCTGGAGGGGGGCTCCTTGGGCTGGGTCCCCACGCGCAGAGCCCTGTCCCCCACCTGCCCTTGGGACGGACATTGGTGCCTCCAGCACCGAGGGGCCGGGGCCTGGGGCTGGTGCCAGGGTGTCCCTGGGCCGGGGCTGGGGGCAAGGATCTGGGCTCTGAGGGTCTTACCGCAACTTGGCGACCACCAGTTCCTCGTGGAGGAGGAGCAGGCGCCTCTCGCTCCTCTTGCGGCCCCGGGTCAGCCGCACGTCCGCGCTCAGCACCGGCTCGGCGTCGCTGAGAGCCTCCCTGCAGAGCAGAGAGCGGCGGGCATGAGCAACGCCAGTGCTGCGTGGCCCAGCTGTGCCCGCGTGTCCCCGAGCCCGGGGGGAGCCCACCTGGAGCCGCAGCAGCAGCTGGCCTGGCCCATCCTGCCCGGGAGAGGAGGGCCCTGGCCGTGCAGCGAGGAGGGGGCCCAGCCGGCGACGGCGAGGCTGGGAAGCGGGGTGCTGGTGCTGTGGCAGCGCTGCTGGGCCAGAGGCTGCCTCCTGCCAGCGCCGCTGCGTGCCAGCACGGCTCTGCCCTGCTGCCTGTGGTGGCCGTGGGCTCCCCGTGACCAACGGTCTGAGCCCAACGGAAAGTGGGCGGGGCCTGCGGGGCGGGGCTGGGGCCCTCTCCAGTATGGCCGGGCCTGCCTCGCCCCGGGGAGCCCCGCGCAGGACAGGGCAGGGGGCAAGGGCCACCTCCCTGCGCCTGCGGCCAGCGCTTTGCCCTGGGGTTTGGGCAGGGCCCTGCTCGATAAAAGAAGCCGTTTTTCCTAGAGATGACCGTTGTGGCCTGAGGCAGACTCCTCTTGGTGGAGGCCGGCCTAGCGGTCGGAAGGCCTCTGGCACACAGGCCGTGCCAGGCCTCAGGCCCCAAGGCGCTGGAACTGGAGCAGGCCCAGCAGGAGGAAAAACTTCCATTTTTACCAAAAGACGGGGGGACTAGCAGCAGTCAAGAGCCGCTCGTGTCCTGCCAGGCGCCACAGGGAAATGAAATGTGTGGTGAGCTTCGGCAGGAATTGTGGTGCCCCTGGAGCACCACCCTTGCTTGGGAAGGCTTTATTCCACCTGGGTGCTAAGGCTTCACCCTTGGCAATCAGGGCTGGATGAGCGCCACACAGGAGCCCCTGCCCGGTTAGCCATGACCTTCACCCAGCCGGTGGCCGACACGGCCAGGGGCGAGTCTGTGGGGTAGGCCGTGACCATGGCAAAGAAGGGGAAAAGTAGTCAGCTTTTGATGGCCCGTGTCTCGTTTCACTGTTGACCCTAAGCAATGCCTTGCTTCAAATAGAAGCGATTCAGAGAGTTACACACCCGCCCTGTTCAGGAAAAATGCAGGAAATCAGAGACATCTAGCAAATTCTCTTGTGGCTGTTGTACAGTGCAGCAAGAAGCAGCGTGGGTCCAGTGGCTAATGCTGGAAGGGGAATTCAGCACTTCTGGGAAAGGGAGATAAAGGCACTCTTGTGGGCCAGGCTGGGATTGGAGAGCCTGGGTGGGTGTCTGGGGTCCCAGCTTTCCCGCAGTGCTGACTGTGGTGCCTGCTGCTTGTTCTTCCCTGCAACGCCGGTTGCATCCACCTGCTGGGGCTGTGCTTGGGAAGGGCTCCGGGGGTGAGCAAGCCCATGGGAGAGGCCTGGGGAGAAGCTCTTCTCCAGAGATCTACCAGAAACTGTCCAGAGCATCCGAGAGGATGCTCTGTATGACAAGGGAAGGTGCCCGTTGGTCCAATGCATGAGAGCCTGCAGGGCTCCCATCAGGGTCCTTTGACCTACCCATCCTCCAGCCAGCAATCCAGGTGCTGGGGGGTCCCATGTAGGTCTCCTGAGGTACCCTTTAGCCCCGGGCAAGGTGTCGTGCCTCAGTGTGTGCTTGCAGGGCATGTTTCCTTCCTGCTGACAAGGGCGGAATTGCAGTTAAATGCCCCTGGGCGATCCCGAGCCAAGCAAACTTTTTTCTATGGGTCACACTGCTTTGCAGTCCATGTGTGTGGTTCAGCTCCTGCACAGGAGCGGAGGACACGAGGTGACCTAGCTCGGAAGCTGGCCACTCTTGCTCCAGGCAACTCCAGTTGCTTGCGTTTTCCTTCAGCTTCCCCAGCCTGATCATCTCCACTGTCACCTCCTCCCTGTCCTACAAGAAGTATCCCTATCCCAGCCATTAGGACAGTGGCACAGCACTCAGAATCCAGATCACTGGTAGAGAAGAAGGACAGAGGAAAAGAGACGTTCTCCTTTGAAAGAAATCCTTCTTTGTCCTCCTTTAGCTACTAGTGGATGAAAAAAAGGGGGACAGAATTTCAGGCCAGCCACAGCACTGGCTTTCAAGCCTGAGCTTGTCATCTCATGGCTGTTCTGGAATGCAGTACAGTGAAAGGAGAGATAGAAATGGCAAATTTTTCCCCTCGGGGCGATCAAATGCTGGCAGAGGTTGCCCAAGGAGGTTGTGCAGTCTCTGTCCTTGGGGATCTTCAAAGGCCAAGCACACAGTTCTCAGCAACCTGCTCGAGGCGAGCGTGCTGGAGCAGAGGGCTTGGCCCAGAGGACCTCCACGGGTCCCTTCCAACCCCCCCTCCTGTGTGGCTCTGTGCTTTGCTTTTGCCCTGGCGGAGATCTTCAGGGACTTTGTGCTCCGTTTTGTGTTGCCTTAGGGCTACGATGTGCTGTGGTTTGGGGGCAACAAGGTCAAGTATGTCAGAGGTCAAGCGAGTTAGTGTCAAAGTGTGTTACTGTTATGGACAGAATCTGTGTTTGTTGGCCCTGTGTTCCTGGGGTTATGGCATTTTTATCTTATCTTGTGATCTGTGTGGTGGGTTTTTTTTGCGGAGAGTGCCTTTTTTCAGCTATTTTGCCTTTGTGGGGTTTGGATGGGTGCCTTTGGTTTGTGTATGATGTTTCTTCTGGTGGTTTTTCTGCTGTGCTGGTGGATGGTGGTGGGCTTTTCTGTCTTGAAACCATCGTTACTGGCCTAATAGATCTCCTGCAGGTCAGGCAGTGTCACTTCTGGTGTGGTCTGACTCATTTCTGGTGAGCTGGTAGGTAGGTGTGGAGGACTTGTGGTCCCTCCATGGAGAATGACTGCTAGACGACTAACAGGCAGATCTGTGGAGGGGTGAGAGGACCGCTGGCCCATAAGTAGTGACTGTCAGAGGACTAAGTGTACTTGAACTAACGTGGGCTTCCAAATTCGTGGTTATCTGTCCTGCCTTGTGGAAGAGCCATGGGAAGTCACCAGCCACACGGAAGGACAAGGGGGTTCCCACGGGTACGTGGCTTCTTGGGTTTTGCTTTTGAGTAAGAAAGTCTTATCTCTACATCAGTGCAACTGTGGACAGTCAATTTTGCTGACTTTAGAAAGCAGGGAGTAGCACTTTTGTGCTGTGCCTCACATGGCTGCCAGGGCAGGGTGAGAAGCAGCAAGAGAATTCCTTCCTGGCACCTTCTCCAGGGGAGCCGTGCTGCACTTTCACAAGGTGAGGGTTTTTTGGCTCTATATGATTGAAAAGGTGAGGGGTTAATTTTCAGATCACAGAAATTAGGGAGCAGAACATTTGTGCTGTGCCTCACATGGCTGCAAGGACAGAGTGAGAAGCAGCAAGAGAATTCCTTTCTGGCATCTTCTCCAGGGGAACTGTGCTGCACTTACCAATAGTAAGGGTTTTTTCGGCTCTGCATGATTGCAAATGTGAGAGGTCAGTTTTCTCACCACAGAAAGCAGGGAGCAGAACTTTTGTGCTGTGCCTCACATGGCTGGCCAGGCACGGTGAGAAACAGCAAGAGAATTCCTTTCTGGCATGTTCTCCAGGGGGGCAGGGCTGCACTTTCCCAAGATGATTTTTATTGGCTCTTAACGACTGCAACTCTGAAGGGTCAATGTTCTCACCACAGGAAGCAGGGAGCAGCACTTTTCTGCTGTGCCTCACATGGTTGTGCGGGCACGGTGAGAAACAGCAACAGAATTCCTTCATGACACCTTCTCCAGGGGAACAGTGCTGCACTTTGACAGGGTGAGCTCTGGTTCTGCATGAGTGCACAAGGTTTTGGTCAATTTTCTCACCACAGAAAGCAGGGAGCAGAACTCTTGTGCTGTGCCTCACATGGCTGCCAGGGCAGAGTGAGAAGCAGCAAGAGAATTCCTGCCTGGAACCCTCTCCAGGGGAGCAGCGCTGCACTTTCCCAAGCCATGTTTTTTGCTTCTGTATGAGTTCTAAAGTGCTGTGTCAATTTTCTCACCACAGAAAGCAGGGAGCAGAACCCTTGCGCTGTGCCTCGCATGGATGCCATGCACGGTGGGAAGCAGCAAGAGAATTCCTTCCTGGCACCTTCTCCAGGGGAATTTCCCAGTTCCCGAGAGACTCCTGGCACCAGCTGCAAGGGGGCTCCCAGCCGAAGGGAATTGGGGTGGGAATTGGTGATGTCTCCTTTCCTTAGGCATGTTAACACTTTGGAATAACAATTGGATGCTTCGCTTCTGTTGCTCTTTTATCATATTGCTCACAGTAACTGCTACTGGTTCCTTTTATCATATTGCATGCTATTTTCTTTTATTGTAATATAAGAAACTGCGTTTGATATATTCCATCATTTGATAGATTTGATAGATTTGATTATATTTGATGTAGAGTTCAGCTTTGCTGTGTATCCAGTCAGTCAGCAAAACATAATTTGGCGTAGTCGGCATCGTGTGAAGTAAAACTCTCTCTATGTAAGAAGAAAAAATGTTCCTCGACTTGCTATTGGCAGGTGGGAACCATTGCCTTACGGTGTTTGGGCCAGAGTGGTCTGGTGGTGCTGGGCAGTTGGGCCGTGCCAGGGACAGAGGGACGGGGGCAGGGGAGGGGGCGGGGGGAAGGGGTTTAGGGACGGACGGGTGGGAATGGATGAAGGTGTTTAGGGATGGAGCGGGGTGTGTGGGGGTGGGGCAAGGATGTGTGTTTGTGGGAGTGGGTGTGGGGGGGGTGGGGGTTGGGGGGAGGTGGGTGTGTGTGTATTGATAAACCGGGGGTGGGGGCGTGGGGGGGGTTGAGGGGGTGTGTGTTATTTAGAGAACAGATTGGGGGGCCTGGGGGAAGGGTTTTAGGGACGGACGGGGGGTTAATGGAGGCCTTTAGGGAAGGACCGGGGGGTTGGGGGAAGGATTTTAGGGACGGGCCGAGGGTGGGGGAGGGCTGGACCAGGGTCTGGGGGAAAAGGTTTTAGGGACAGGGCGGGGAGGTGGAGGTGGGGGATGATTTCAGGAACAGCCAGGGTGGAGGAGGGGGTCAAGGGAAGTCTTTCAGGGTTGTTTGGGGGGAAGGATTTTAGGGACGGATGTGGTGTCTGGGCGGACGTTTGATGCCACCGTATAGATTCCACTGTATATACGTTTATGTCCAGGGATTCTGTTAAGGGAAGGCTGCTGGCTCGGCAAAGGGACAAGATGTCTGAGCTCCCCAGTTACCACACTGATTTGGTGTGTTTAGCTCTACGTTAAACACACCTGCGCACAAAGGTTAGGCCAAGCTGACTCTCTAAAGCTGTTAGAAGTGACAAATTAAGGGACCTCTCATCCAGGGAGTCAGCCTTGGGAAGGATGGGGAACAAAGAATGGATGGGGAAAAGATCTCCGTTCTCTTCAGTGATGCAGAAAGAGCCTCTGGGTGAGGACGTTGTGGCCACAGGAGGAGACAAGCCGATAGAGTGCTGCGATCCGCAGAATGTTGGTTGGAAGTCGGGCAGAGGTAATTGTTGTGGGGGGAGATCGTGACCTCTGACTCAGATAGCCCCCCGAGAGAGGGCAAGGCCCCGCTTGGGGAGCATGGGGAGCTAGTAAAAAACCTCAGCAGTGCTGTCTGAGGGTGTGTGCTCATTTGTATTAAAGCAAGAAACTTGTAACCCATCCCGTGCCTGACTGAAAATGCATGTGTAATGCGCTATGAGTGTGCAAGTGCTCTGCTGTCCGTAGTGCGTGCCCTCGAGTAACTGGGTGAGCACGCTCAGAGGAAACATTCCCCCGTGCTCCCAGCACTGCCATAAAGAATGCCTGCCTTCTGAAACTTGCAAGCAAGGCTTAGAGGGTTTCTCTCCATGACCGACTTTATGGCATCATTCCCACCATACTGCAGAAAGCAAATCTTTTATTGTTTGGTGGTGAAAGCAGCTTGGGCAGTGTCACTGATGTGCAGCACTTTTTTAACCTCAGGTCTAAAGTGCCACCGGTCCCACCGTGGGGTACATCCTTCCTCAGGCTTTCACCAAACGGAAAGGATGCATCAAACCCACCCCACAAACACGTCCTGCACTTTTTTTATCTTTCCTGGAACGTGGGGACATGACCCTGCTGGGCCATCAGTGCCACCTGCCTGGGAGCCAAGATGGTGCCTTTGCATTCCAGGCTAGGAACTTACCTTCTTTTTTTCCTTTTCAGTGACTTTAGAGCCATCCTTAGGGAGGCTGGTTAAGCTGGTTTACTGCACAGCTGGTCGCCAGTGGAGGGAAATGGTAAGCTCCGCTGTTGCCTTTGGTGTTTACTTGTTACTGTGTCGCTCATTTGAGTGATCTTCTCATGCCCCGGCAAGCAGAAGCTATCACTCCACTTTAGGCCTTGGTCTAATAGTCATGCAAAGCAATATTGAAAGTCATTCTGAGGTCTGGAACAGGCCCCAATATGCATTTTATAAAAGTGCTTCTTGGCTGCTGTTTCTCTTTGTATGGGGTTTTTTCCCATTTCTCCAGACTGCTGAAGCTCTGAAAGGCGCCGATGAGCTGCTCTCCCTCAGTTTGCTCCTTTGCCTTTGGGGAGTGCGGTTCATGTTTTCTTCATGGCTTTGCAGAGGAGAAAATCCATGAATACACCACCTTGCTTGACATGGTCTTGCTGGAAAGTGGTCGAAAGCTTATTGCTGCCCCATCTTGCAAATGGCATACATTCTGGTTCTCATTTGATGGGCAGCGTGTCGGCTTGTCAGTTGACTGTAGAACAATTCAGTTGCTCAAAGCAGCAATGCTGATAGGGAGAGTTTACGTACTTCCTTGCACAAAGCGGTTCTGGGCTTTTTTCCCTCTGTGTGTGTTTCTGTGCAGACATGTGCATGAAACACAGGTGTCTCTCTGTGCCACAGGTGGGACTGATGACAGCTCTTTATTTCATTTCAACTAGAATTTAAGCAAAGATTGTGCCTGCAAAAGAATTAGAGCAGCTGTCCTTGTTTCCCAGAGCAAGCATCCAGGCGCTGGGGAGCAGTTGGCAGGATCAGAACCTGAGCCTGCTCTGGGTGGTAAATCCTCAGGAGAGGAAAGAGAAACCCCACTTTTTTCAATACAGGTCTAGTTCCCTTAATATTTCGAGCAGCAGAGGGGGGTGAGATGGGGCGGTGTGGTGGCAGGAGAGGGACAGGAGAGGGACAGAGGAATGAAGAGAACAGGGGTGGAGCTGGGCAGGGAGTGGAGGAAGGAAACCCCTGCTGAAGAGCCAGCAAACCATGAAGTATTCCTATGTGCTAAATTTCATCACACCAGCCTGTTTCCACAGCAAAGGCTCCAAAGTTGCCCAAAGAAGCAAGGAACAGAGCAACTGGTAGCAGTGATGGCAAACACGATGGAGTTCTTGGCCGCATGAGGAAGTAGATAACCACTGTAGGAAGTTCTGCGCCCTACCCTGATGGAAACAAATCTCTGAACCATTTACGGCAGCTATTGCGTAATTTTTCTGTCCGTCTGACTATCTATCTATCGATCAATCTTGCAGAAGACTAAGTTGCAAGAACTTGAGAAATACACCTCTGTTCCCGGTAATAATAGTAACCCTAAGACTTAACCCTAAGACTCAACCTTAAGACTTAACCTTAAGTCTTAACCCTAAGACTTAAATTTAGGACTTAACCCTAAGACTCAACACCGAGACTTCACCCTAAGACTTAACCTTAAAACATAACCCTAAGACTTACCACTAAGTATTAACCTAAGACTTAACCCTGAGACTTAACCTTAAGACTTAAATTTAAAACTTAATGTTAAGACTTTACCCTAAGACTTAACACTAAGACTTAACCCTAGGACGTAACCTTAAGACTTTAATTTAAGACTTAACCTTAAGACTGAGACCTAAGACTATATGCCTAAGACTTAACCCTAAGACTCAACCTTTAAGACTTAAACCTAAGATTTAACCCTAAGACCTAACCTTAAGGCTCAAACTTAAAGATATAACGTTTAGACTTAACCCTGAGAATTAACCCTAAGACTTATCTTTAAGATTTAACCTCAAGACTCAACCTTAAGGCTCTATCCTAAGATTTAACCCTAAGATCTAACCTTAAAACTTAACCCTAAGACTTAACCCTGAGATATAACCTTTAAGACTACTTAACCCTAAGACTTAACCATAAAACTTAACCCTAATACTGAACCCAAGACTTAACATTAAGTTTTAACCCTAGGACTCAACCTTAAGACTTAACTTTAAGACTTAACCCTAAGACTTATCCCCAAGACTTAACTCTAAGAGTTAACCCTAACACTTAAACTTAAGAATTAAACTTTTGACTTAACCCTAAGACTCATCCATAAGACTTAACCTTAAGACTTAACCTAAAGACTTAACCCTGAGTCTCAATCCATAAGATATACACTAAAGACTTAACCCTATAGACTTAACCTTAAGACTTAACCCTATGATTTATACTTATGGCTCAACCTTAAGACTTAACTTTAAGACTTAAGCCTGAGAATTAACCCTAAGACTTAACCCTAAAACTTAACCTTAAGATTTAACCTTAAGAATTAAGGTGAAGGGTTAACCTTAAAGGATGAAACTTAAGACTCAACCCTACGTCTGAACCCTATGACTTAACCCAAGACTTAACCTTAAGACATAAACTTAAGACTTAAGCCTAGGACTTAATCTTAAGACTTAACCCTGAGACTTAACCCTAAGACATAACCCTGGAACTTATCCTTGAGACTTAACTCTGAGACTTAACCCTAAGACTTATCCCTAAGACTTAATCCTAAAACTTAACCTTAAGAGTTAACCGTGAGACTTAACCGTGAGACTTTACCATAAGATGTAATCCTATGACTTAACCGCAAAACTTAACCCTGAGATTTAACCTTTAGGATTTTGCCTTCAGACTTAACCCTAAGACTGAACCATAAGAGTGAACCCTAAGACTTAACCTTCAGACTTAATCTTAATACTGAACCCTAAGACTTAACCCTAAGGCTCACCGTTCAGACTTAGCCCTAAGACTTATTCATAAGGCTCAAACTTAAGACTTAATGTTAAGTCTTAACTCTGAGAGTTAACCCTAAGATTTAACCCTAAAACTTGTCCTTAAGATTTTACCTTAAGATTTAACCGTAAGTATTAACCTGAATAGTTAACCTTAAAGATTTAACCTTAAGACTTAACCCTGAGACTTAACCCTAAGACTTAACCTTAAGATTTAACCTTAAGACTTAACCTTAAGAGTTAAATTTAAAACTTAACCTTAAGACTTAACCCTTAGACTTAACACTAACACTTACCTTTAAGACTTCACCTTAATATTTAACCCTAAAACTTAAACCTAAGACTTAACACTGAGACTTAAACCTGACTTAACCTTGAGACTTAACCCTTAGACTTATCCCCAGACTTAACTACAAGAATTAACCCTAAGACTTAACCTTATGAGTTAACCTTGAGAATTAACCGTGAGATTTAAAGTATAAGACTTAACCCTATGACTTAACCGTAAAACTTAAACCAAAGACTTAACCTTAAGATTTAACCTTATGACTTAACCTTAAGACTCAACCCTGAGACTTTACACTAAGACTTAAATTAAGATTTAACCTTAAGACTTAACCCTGAGACTTAAAGGTAAGATTTAACCCTAAGACTTAACACTAAGATATAACCATGGGACTTAACCCTGTGTCTTAACCCTAATAGTTAACCCTAAGACTTAGCCCTAAGACTTAACCCTAACAGTTATCCCTAAGACTTAACCCTAAACTTAACCCTAAGATTTAACCTTAAGTTTTAACCTTAAGACTTAACCATAAGATTTAACCTTAAGAATTAACCTTGAGACTTAACCGTGAGATTTAACCTTTAAGACTTAACCCTAAATCTTAACCCTGAGACTTAACCCTAAGAATTAACCTTAAGGCTTAACAATAAGATCTAACCCTAAGGCTTAACACTAAAACTTAACCCTACAAATTAACCCTAAGTCTTATCCATAAGACTTAACACTGAGACTTAACTCTAAGACATAACCCTGAGACTTATCCCCAAGACTCGACCCTAAGGCTTAACCCCTAGACCTAAACTTAAGACTTAAACTTAAGACTTAACCCTAGGACTCAATCCGTAAGGCTTAAACTTAAGAATTAACCCTGAGACTTAAACTTAGGACTTAACCCTAAGACTCTAACATTAAGACTTAGCTCCAAGACTTATGCCTAGGTCTCAACAATGAGACTTCAACCTAAGACTTAACCTTATGGTGGCCAGGTTTTCCAAAACGAAAGCAAATGTACTATGGTGGAGGTGGATCCCAGGGGTCTTTCATGTAACTAGAAGTTTTTTGAAAAAGAAAAAAAAAAAAAGGAAAAGGTATGCATGCATCTCTCTTCTTAAAACAAACATCTCTACAATGTTCCCATAACCTTCAAGGAACATACCTGACACTTCCTTGACTGGGTTGTATTCACAGCAAGACTGTACCATCATAGCCTGTACCTTATCCTCTTTGGTAGCATTGTCTTCAGCCAGGTTGTCAGTCTGTTTAACAGGTACTGATTATTTGACACTCATGTTAGGCTACAAATAGGCTCTCTTTGTACCTTACATAAAGACTTGTTTAACCAATCCGGTTTTCTTCCAAGCGGACTGAAGCTATGTGTAGAAAAAAGCACACCACCAGCATTTTGAAGCTGGCCTTTAAGCTCCAGACTGGTTGAAGAAGCTAGCCACGGTACATTTAACTGGGATGCATGCAAGTAGCATTAGTTATGTTTTGCAGCATTAAAAGGACACACAACTTAAGAGTTGTGGCAGATGCTTTTGCTTGCTGAAATTCAGCTTCAGACCCGGAAGCACTCAAAGGAATCAAGCTTTTGATAATCCCTTAGCAAGGGATTTAAGAATTTTCTGTTGGTACTGGATTTTCTGTTGGCTTTTGTCTGCCCACAAGCTCTGCTCCTGGCCAGGAAAAGGAGTCCTTAACAGCAGCTATTGCCAAGTGCAGTGGAACTGCAGGTCCAACACGTACTCAGAAGCTGCTCTTTGTTGATCTTAAATCATTCCAAAACCATCCTCAGCACTCCTTTTCAAAACAATCGCCCTTTGACACCCAAAAGGAAACCTTTGGGATCAGCGTGTCCCCAGGGAGGGCTCGACACAAAACCTCTGCGCAGACCTGCTGTCCTGTGATGCCTGCCAGCAGAGCTGGTGACGCGAGTGCTCCTTCCCCGTCTCCGCTGAGGATACTAAGGTTAGCAAAGCCCTCCTGTTTGTCTTGTTGACAGGCGTGCTCAGCCTGAAAGGCGGTGAGGGAGCGCTAACCGGCAGCCCTGCCAGCCAGCCTGAAGGGCAGGGGGGATGTGAAAAGCAGCTTGGGGCTGCCCGAGAACTAGCACAGGCATTTACGGAGGGAACGCGCGGGAGCAGGGTGTTCTCTCGCTTTCACTCGCTGGGAATGTGCAATCCATTCCTTCCCCCGGAATCTCTCACCTCTAAGTGAGAGACAGTCAACGTTTTAACTAATGTTTTACAAAATGCCTCTTTGTAAATACCTACACATACATACACATACACGTTCTGTTAAAGTCGCAAAGAGTATGTTTCCCAGAAAAGAAGTACCTGAATTTTGAGAAATTTTGAAGACTCTTTGATGGCCATCTGAATTGTGGACCGCATCATCTGATTTGTGGACCCCATTTTAAACTCTATTTAAGGAAAAGGAGGTATGGGAATGATACCACTATGGAAACAGACAGTTAGGCACTTCACAGGAGTCAGAAAATGGTGCGTCAGCCACAGCTGGTGACTACCAGCTCCAATATTTTGAAGATTAGGAAACTATTTCAAAAAACTTGTTGACAAGTCTTTCCTAGAATTGTAATGCTCTTTCTAAGAAATCGTTCACGCGGTGCATTGCAAGAGTTGAAAAGCCCCTCATTCTTCTTCCTTGCAAAAAAAGAGAAAAAAACTGTTTACAGTTCTCTTCCTCTTCATTGTACTCCTCATTGTCATCTTCACCACTGTAGATGACAGTGGTGAAGACGTATATCAGTGCAGAGCGTGTTGGTCTTAAAATATTCTCTGGAATTCTGCGTGATTATTTATGATGGGCTGGATGCAGAATCCCTTCCTGAAGACCCCGTTGCAATGGGGCATCTACAGCAAAGAACATTCTATTTATTTGGTTAGGAGGGAACTAGAACATGAAATCCAGGTTCAGACCAGCAGGCACAGTTTTTAAATCATTATCAGGCTGAAGGAACACTTAAATGGACAGATTATGCCTTTTAGGAAAACTTGTCTGTGGTGGCTGGCAAAAACACTTCTTCCAGCTACAGAAAATCTGAAAAAAGATGGACATGACCTCCTCTGCATGGACAGGGGAGGCACTGCTGATTAAAGCCTTTAGATAGCATACAAAGCATGACTAACCCCTGATTTCTCATTTTTATAAAAAAAGGAGTAGTCTAAGGAGTTCTATAAAAAAGAAAGAAATGTTGTGGTTTATCTGTTTTTAAGCTTTTTGTGAGCTTTCCCAATCTTAATGGCTGTCCATTGCACGTCTAGTTAGAGCTCACAGAACAGAAGCCACTCTGTGTAGCTGTACCCTCAGCCCTCTGCACTACTGGCTTCTGCAGAAGCAGCAAAGGTACAAAGAAAAAAACCAAAACTCCGTTGGTGAGGGGTGTATGTATTTACCTGACACAATGTTATTATTGTCCAAGGAATTGCATTTTAAAGACTGATCTTCAGTTTTTGAAAATCACAGGCCGTCTTTACACTGCAGCACAGTGAAAATGTCACAGAGGTACCTTGGTGCCAAGAACCCAGCTCATCAGAGTGGTGGGCTTCTCCTCTGCCTCATTTAACCTGCTACCTCACAGACCTTGTGCTGGCCAAGTTCCGTGGTTCCCAGTGATGATCCCAGATTGACCGGGAGCTTCTACCCATTAGGTCTTAGGGTTGAGTCTTAGGGTTAAGTCTTAAGGTTAGGTCTTTAGGTTAAGACTTATGGTTATGTCTCAAGGTTAAGTCTTAGAGATAAGTCTTAGAGACACGCTGTAACTCGCCAGTATACTTTATTTATTGAGAACTAACATTAGAAAGACACGGCATAACCACAAGTCAATAATATCTACTAATGGTGGAGGAGAGGTCTGTCTTGAAGAAGGCTGGAAAACATGACCATTCAAACCATGCTGACGCAGCTGATACAGAACTGGACTGGACGAATACATCGATGACAGCAACAATGCTGTAGTCAGGCTTACATTTGAATATCTGCATTTGTAATCAGATCTCTGTCCTCCATAAATCTGAGGAATACAGCAGTAATACCTGGAGCACAGAGAGCAGCTTAGGGTGAAATCAAACTTAGAAAGGTAACTACTAACATTTGGGAACGTGCTCAACTGCTTTCTGAGCTTCAGGCTTGGAAAAGATCAACTGCTCCTTCACCGTCCTGGCACAAAAGGCAATACGCTTTAGGACGTTGCTCTTTTTCTCTTGCCCGACACAGGCATTGTCTTTAGGAAACTAATAGGAATCACTTAAGAATGAAACTTCTTGTTTGCACGGTTTGCCAGCTGGCCACTCTCAGTCTTTCCTCTGGAGACAGCATGCAGCCCCGCCACCCCCACCCCTCTGGGGTGTAAGAATACCCTGCCCCCCCCGCCCCCAAACAAAGGAAGCAGTCAAACACTGGGACTCGGACTGCTGGCAGATGGGAAGCAATTACCAGTTCACACTGCAATGTGTCTCTCCGTTTACTCTAAAAGCAATACAAGCAAAAGCATGAAATAAGGAATCTCTCTGCATAGAGGAAACAGGATGGAGAACTTGACTCTCAGAAAAACCAACCCCAAGAACAAACCCAATTCAAACGTCTGAACAGCTACCACTGTTGGACTTTGAATGCCACGTCCCAGCGGGCTGAAAAATCTAAGTCTGCTTTGGGACAGATACATTCAAATCTGCCCTGTCACAACACAATTTAACAGCAGCTTTAACAAGAAAGAGACAACCGGAATGCCTCCGTAACCCAACAGGCACAAAGAAGGTGAACACACTGAAACCCCTCCCAAAGAACACAACGCGTTATGGCTACTTACCCAAGGTCTGTCTTGCCGGTAGCTTTAACTCCTCTAACAGGGACTCTCCTAACAGTTACCGATGAGTGCCTTGGAATCAGGGCATTGTCATCTGTGTATTCTGAAAACAACATCAATACAGAGAAAGCACCAGTCAGTTCGTAAGAGTGATATTAATATGTCATGACATAGCACTTCAGGGAACCCTTTACGGATAGAAAAGCAACATTTTACACACAGCGTCATGCTTTTATCATGTCCACACACTCACGGTACCTTTCCAGAAATCTTCAGGTCTGATAGTCAAACACAAGCAGCAAAATCTTTTCCATTTGTTTTGAATCGTTTCAATGCCAACAGCAAAATGGTCTCTAAAGTCACTAAAGCAGAGTCTGCTAAAACATGAGGCTCTTTCCTGATCTAACTTTCATTGCTTTTGCTCCTGTTAGCTTACAAAACCCTAGAACATGTCTCTATAATAGCGAGCACGGAAGAGGACACCCCCACGCCGCCTCCCACCTTTTAAAACACATCCCAACCATCCATTTTGCCTTCCCACCATCTTCAAAAAGAGTCCACCATCTCTTTTTTTTCCCCCCAGTGATGTGTAAAATCCTGTTTACTTTTAGCTTCTATTAGCATTGCTTCTATTACGAGATTTCCGTGATCACGCGGCTCGGAAAACTCTGAACAAGTTGGCCATCTTCACTCAAGGTTCACTGAAGGGTCTTTCCAAGATCACGTCACCATTTAGTCAGGACTCCTGCACAAAGTTATAAAACCCACTACCATATCTCCACAGGGAGGATCTCCAAGAACCCCCTTTAGGCAGGACATCCAGGCCTAGTTCTTTCCTTCATCTTCTGAAGGTGACTTTAAACACGTAGATGCTGTTCAATAAAAACGGAAAGTCACGGTTATGTATAAAACCCCAAAATCTGGCATACACATAAATGACACCGAAATGTATTCCTTAGCTTTGCTCTGACAACCGCTGGGGGATTTTTGCATTTTCACGGGGAAAACACCCTTACAAAAGTTCCAGTAAGCATCTGTGTCACAACCTGTACGTCTGCCTCTACCTGCATGTCTGTCTCTACTGCTGTATATGACACGCGATCCCGTAACACCCCCAAGACCCCTAACACCGTGCTGTTAAGTCTCCTCACAGATACTCTCCTGAACCTACTTTACCTATCTGTAGGTAAACAGCGTGTTTAGGTCCAACCACTTGAAAGGCTGGGGCCAAAGTTACAGTTACCGCAGCAGGCATGTTATTCTGTTTAAGTTTTAATACATCAAACAGGGAGAGGAAAAAATCCTATGAGTACACATTGTAACGACAAGACTGTTGTGGGAATGTCACAGAACCACAGGAAAAAAGAAAAAAAACCCCAACCGATAAAATTTGAATGTTTAAGGAATGGAGATGGTTTCCAAGTCTTTGTATTTCTGACAAGTCATATTCCAAAGTCTTTAATCACATGCAAGCTTTGCCAGACGGTAGATTACCAAACTGAAACAGCACACTCAGTAATACAAAACCATTACCGTCTCTGAGAATCAAGCACCATTTCTCAGATTCAAAAGAACTTAGGGTTTCTCTAAGAACATTTCTAGGTATATTCACCATAACTGATCTGCCATAAAACTTCAGTACTGCCCTGACACCGTTTAACACGCAGTACCACGACAAAAATGCACCGTTTGAAAGAAATGAAGAAATGATGCTCAATAGCATCTGAATGAATGTGTAGCATGGTGCAGCAAAGAAGCTGTATTAGCAAGAAATGCCAAGTATACTTTAGACAGAACACTCGTCTACAAGATGGCTTTCCAGGGTCTGCATAGATTCTCACTCACAGATACACTCTTGATCCAAAACGTTGCTACTGAGCAGTTTCTGCGGCAGCCAAGCACCGCTTTTCCAATGCGGTGGAGTAAAAGTAGCTGAAGACAAATTTCAGTCACCAAACCCACTTTTTTTTCCCCTTTAAATTAGCCACCCACTCCTTTTCTATCACGTTCAGCCTTCTCTGCCGGCTTTCAAAGAAATCCGGCAGGTCTGTGATGACAAGGCATTGTCCCACATTCCCTTATCGTTTTAGCTAGAAGGGTTCCCAGAAACCAAACCCCTTCCACGCGCGGTGTCGCACACGGACCCCGTACGCTGCTGTGCCTGGCTGCGCACACAGCCCTGACGGCAGCTGCCAGCGCACAACCACGGAAGAGCAGCTCTGAGGCCCCAGCACAAGTCACCGCTGCCGGCCGTGGCCCAACCGCCTCACTGGCCGCCTGCGCCATCGCCAGCCGGCCGGTCCCCGGTCCCCGCGCCCGCCGCCCCCACGCACCTTCCATGGTCTGGGCGTTGGTGACCTGCAGGTCGCAGTGGGTCGCCTTCAGCCTCTCGCGGCCCATGATCTGGCGCCTGAGGTCGCGCAGGGAGATGTGGGGGCCGTGAAAGGTGACCACATCGGAGTTCAGCCTGGAGGAGAACTTGTAGTGGACACACGACATGGCCGGGGCCAGGCGGTGCCCGCTCCGCGATGGCACCTCACGCAGCAGCTGGCCTCGCGGCCCCCACAGCAGGTCAGGGCCCACCGAGGGGCTGGGGCCAGCAGCGCGGGCTGAGCCCGCCGGCTCCTCCTCGCAGCCCCGGTGGGAGGACGATGGGGACAGGCCCTGGCTCGGCCTCCGCTCCCTCCTCGCACCAGCGCTGCCAGGCCAAGCTGCTCGCTATGGCAACCCAGGCGGCTCCGCATTGTGACAGAGGGGCTCAGGGGGCCACTCAGCGCCCCTGGGGGAGGGGCCTTCATCAGCCCCGCCTGGGCCGCCGGTGTCCCTGCTGTCCCCCAGCCTGTCACCGCCCCGTGCCCTGTCACCCCCCAGGGCTCCGGTGTCCCTGCTGTCACCCCCTGGGGCCTTCACCATCCTGCGTCACCTGTCAGCCCTTGCGCCTGTGGGGGCTCTCCCAACAGCCCTGGGCACATCACCGCCCCGTGCCCTGTCACCCCCCAGGCTGTCACGGCCTGCTGTCCCCTCCTGTAACCCCCAGGCTGTCACGGCCTGCTGTCCCCTCCTGTCACCCCCCAGGCTGTCACGGCCTGCTGTCCCCTCCTGTCACCTCCCAGGCTGTCACGGCCTGCTGTCCCCTCCTGTCACCTCCCAGGCTGTCACGGCCTGCTGTCCTCTCCTGTCACCCCCCAGGCTGTCATGGCCAGCTGTCCCCTCCTGTCAACTCCCATGCTGCTACTGCCTGCTGTCCCCTCCTGTCACCCCCAAGCTGTCCCCAGCCGCTGACCCTTCCTGTCACTCCCAGGCTGTCCCCAACAGTTGTCCCCTCCTGTCACCCACCAGGCTGTCCCCTCCAGCTGTCTCTCCCTTCACCCCCCAGGCCTGTTACTACCAGCTGTCCCCTCTTGTCACACCCAGGCTGTCCCCACCTGCTGTCCCCTCCTGTCCCAAGGCAGCCTGGGGGAGATGCTGGGGCTCTGCCGAGTGGCACTTGGCTGCCTGCACCGCAGGGACAGCGCAGGGAGGGGACATCTCGGGGTGTCGCAGTGTTGTCCTTGTTGTACTCCTCCATGGTATTAATGATGGTTCCTTTTGTAACTGGCTTTTATTCACTCTGTCTGACGGGGCTTCCTCTGGTAGAACCAGTGCCAAGAGGGAAAAAGGGCGCAGTCCAGTCGCAACGGGCGCGGTGCACACTGACTGTCATCTTTTGTAATGCTTCATAAAATAGCTTTTATTTAAATTCTGTATCTGCAGTATTTTTTCCAAAAATGTTCAGCTAAGGGAAGACGAGAGAAAGGGTGAGTCCGCTAGCACGAGCGGGGAGAGCCATGTGACCTTGACCTTGAGCGGGGATAACCACGTGACCTTGACCTAGAATGACAGCCCCGACTCTTCTCTCTGCCTCTTCTTGGATATGGTGGTGATCGTGGGTAGGAATGAGAGGGGGCATGACTAGATGATTGAGAGCAGCAGCGAGGGTGGGAAGGACCTGATCTTGACTTGCAGTAGGTATGCCAACTTCTAGAGCGAGAAGAACTGGCATAGGGAGACCTGGACCTTACAAAACAAAACGCAACACAAAGGAAATGAATGAAGTTAATTCAAAACAGTCACTCACACCATTTTTTTTTCTCCCAAATTTGTTTGGGTTTGGGTTTTTTTCCTCTCCATACGCTTATGTCAAAGCTTCTTTCAGCTGCTGATATACTGCTGCTGCAAACCGAAGAGCATGGCGGCGTGTAAAGGTTTCTGCTTACGAGCCAGAACGGCTGCTGCTGTGGTAGTGTAAAAACACGCAGGAAGGGTAAGTCTGTTCCCACTCACTTCTATCGCATGGACTGCCCTAGCTATGGATGGATTTCAGGGGTGTCTACTGGTCTCTGCTGGTACATGGACATGCAGATGTCTCACTACCCAGCATCCACCTGCAGCGCAAATCACTCTTGTTGCCGTAAGATGCAAAACAAGTGAGTCTCAATGGCTACAGCGCAGTATCAACTGTCAGGAAAGCAGGGTTTAGCCTGGAGGCAGTAAAGCTCCATTTGAAAATGCCAGCTTAGTCTATTTAACTTCACTACGTATTTGGCAATTTGTACAGCATGCAAAATGCCCCACTTCTAGCCAGTGGTAGCCAAATTCTGCACATACCTCTAGCTCCAACCAAGGCCGGTGACTGCATTTCAAGAAAAATCCTAGCTAAAAGCTTCTAAACTCAGTCTCCAGTAAGCTGACGGAATGCCACTACTCTGGGAAAGATACTGACAGCATTACTACAGAGAGCTCTTCAGATTCCTGCCCAAGGGCTTTTTAAGGACAGAAGACAGCAGCTATCTTTAGATTTTTCTTCACGAGTTATTCCACGTATGTTCATTCCTCCTCCAACTTAAGATTTCCTTACGCAAGTCTGATCTTTTAATTTGTAAGAAAAATTTAAGGATGTCAGCAGAATCTGAGCAAAAGGCGCCAGTTTGCAGTCCAGGTTGCAATCCGTCTGTGCGAGATTAGACGACAGAGGCAACAAAGGCAATTCCTCTCACGTATCTCCTCCAAAGTGCTTTGAGGTAACAGTTACAGTCAGAGCACGGAGGCACAGGAATCCACACCTGTCCAGTTTCTAGCCTCCTCAGGGCTGTCAGGAGGCGAAGGATGTCACTACAGAGAAGCTTTGGCAAAAGAGACACCCGTTCCTTCTCAACTGCTGCCCAGTTATAACTATCAGTCACCTGTAATCCCTGCCATCTTTGAGCTAGTGACCTACATGTGGAGCTCCCATCACTGCTCGTCCCTTGAACCATCCAACCCACCTCAGGATAGAGAGGTGGACTGGAACTCCTCCTGATTCTTCTAGACAATCTGCTTCTCCGTTAGGGACATGCAACGCAATTACCTGGGAAATGAATGCCTGCGCTCCTCCTGAAACTCCTCACGTGCCACCAATTCCATAGAAGAAGTGTTTGTGAACGCTTCGGGTCTGGGCTTTTTCTCTTCCCTGTTAAAATCAGTTTGACCATTATTACAATTATAGTTGGATATTTATTCCAAACAGACACCAAAATACAAAACACGGCCAAGATGAGAAAATGTTTACTGCATGTAATGCCAAACACGAACATCCTAGTCAAGCAAAACGAGTTTAGAATTCCCCCAGGATTCAGGGAAAGTTCTACAACTCCATTTGTCTTGCTTGAGTTTTGCACATTTACCATCTGCAATGAAAAGGTCTGTTGGATAAAACACGATGCCATTTTTGCTTCTGCCAGATGCACTTTAGTGTAACTGCAGTCCAAGGTGCTAACGAAATACCAAAGCGCAAACCCGTGCAACTTCCTGGAGCCAAACACTTACTCCTTTTGAAGCCTCCATTGTTCCCGTAAAACTCCTCCCTAGACAAGGGAGGCCAACGGCATCCTGGCTTCTGCCTGAAATACGGTGGCCAGCAGGACCAGGGAAGGGATTGTCCCTCTGTACTCAGCCCTGGTGAGGCTGCACCTCCAACACTGGGTTCGGTTTTGGGCCCCTCACTACAAGAAAGACACTGAGGTGCTGCAGCGTGTCCAGAGAAGAGCAACAAAGCTGCTGAAGGCTCTGGAGCACAAGTCCTGTGAGGAGCAGCTGAGGGAACTGGGGTTGGTTAACCTGGGGAAAAGGAGGCTGAGGGGAGACCTCACTGCTCCCTGCAACTACCTGAGAGGCAGCTGTAGTGAGGTGGGGGTCGGTCTCTTTTTTTCCCAGGTAACAATTGATAGGAGGAAAGGAAATGGCCTCAAGTTGCGCCACAGGAGCTTGAGATGGGATATTCGGGAAAATTCCTTCACCAAAAGGTTTGTCAAGCGTTGGAACAGGCTGCCCAAGGAAGCGGTTGGGTCACCATCCCTGGGTGTATTAAAAGAAATGTAGAGGTGGCGCTTAGGGACCTGCTGTCATGGCAGACTTTGTAGGTTTAGGTTAACTGCTGGACTCAATGATCTTAAAGGTCTCTTCCAACTAAACCTAAATGACCCTGTGATTCTATAAAGAAAGTGCTGGTGTCGCTGGGAGGGTATTTGAATGAGTCGCTGGCCGTGCTGTTGGCTGATGACATGTTTGCAGGAGCTGGGGGATATTCTGGAGCGGGGCGGGGGTATACCCAGCAGATGGAGGCTGACCAGGTGGAAACTGAGGAGGTAGTGGTGGTGGTGGTACCGCCAGCGGGAAAGGAAGCGCCTGGGGTGGGGGAGGATGCAAGGGAGGTGGAGGCACAGGTACAGAGGCTGCTGTTGATGATGGCAGTGTCGGGGCCTGAGTCCTCTGGGTACGTGTGCTACGTGGATGTCCTCCATTTGAACTTCCAGAGAAACCCAAACCCGCGTGTCACTGTCACACTCTGCCCTGATTTTAAAGAGGAATGTGAATGAAGCGGGAGCACGGTGGCGAGCCCTTCTTGTTCTCAACCTGAGCATTTTTCTGGCAGCTTCCTGTCCATTTGAGCCTACCCTCATTTCTGGATCCTCACACTTGCCTTCCACATCCTCACCCCAAGTAGTTGCCTCAGGCTTCTCCCCCTACATTCAGCTTTGTGACTGTGGGCAGAGGCTGCCCATGCTTAAAGGAGACTCCTATCTCCCAGGTGCCAGGTGCCCACGGCTCCTCTGCCACTCCTCGATACACTTCCTACTTCACACTTCCGAGCTTCAAAGTACTGCACAGATATTAACCAAGCTTCTCTCCAACTTCCTTTCAGTTCTTCCCCACAAACTTCCTAGGTTGTTGCCTCGTGATGATCTGTTTGGCCTGGTCTTGTCCCTGAACTGTTCTTTCCTTGCTTACTGAACCTGAGAATTTTAGGTATCTCTGGGACGGATTGCTGTGTTTTCTTTTGATTTATCTTTAAGATTTTATAAACACGATGCACACTTATAATCTATCCATAACAAATACATACCAAAAGGAAGAACTAACTGGTAGGGCAATAACAGCAAAAAGAGATTCCTCTCTCTCCAACGGAGAGAAAGCAGCTTGGCTATTTGAGATGACTAGACTAAAGAAATTCAAAATGGTCATAAAAAAACAGCACTGACTCTTCCAACAATTTGCTCCATCACTAAGTCATTAAGAATCAAATGTTGGAGGCTGACTTCAATTGGGAAATCAGTTTCTTCAGCCCTATCCAGCCAGTAAGTAATTCGAAAGGGTGGCTTTGCACCTCATCCTGTCGTTATGTTTAATTTTGATATATACTTACGGTTTCCTCCAAAAGCGTTTCTTTTTCAGAGTCTACTTTTGGGTCACATACTGGAGTTTTATTTGTAATCGTTTTACTGCAAGCACAGATCCCCTTTGTTAGAGCCAACTCAAGTTGAGCCACTTAAAAATGAATTGCCACTTGTATTCTCCACAGCTATCTGTGCATACGCATTTCATTATAAATCAGCTACTGTAGAAGTAATGTAGGTGTTACAGCCTGGTTTAACAGGTTACAAGTCGTCAGAGACTGAATTTCGGTGAAATACTTACAGTCCCCAGCCTGGTCTGCCACCTGCTGAGCGAACTGCACTGGCTCTCATCGGATGACCTTTTGGAGTGGGGAGAGGAAAAAGAAATAAATCCCATTCAGTTCATCTGAAGATAATTTTTTTAGAAGAAATTCTAAAGTTACGGTCACTCACCAGGTGTGGGTATTTTTAGCTCTTGGGGGCCCAGAAGACATGGTACTGCCGGTTGTCTTGCTACAGGAACCGGAAAGCCCTTGTGAATAAATGCAAACAGTTGGAAAATAAGCTCTAATAAATACTGTATTTCAAAAGCATATGTTGAAATAAAACTTAACAGACCGCTGACTGACAGAGAGGAAGATTTAGAAAGTTTGGTGGCAGTCACCTGAGCAGCAGGTGTCACAGTCACAAGTGGTCGTGCAGGCGGTGACGGCGGCTGTCGCTGCTGCTGCTGCTGAATCTCCTTATGGAGCCCTGTTGTGTAGCCGGTTCCATTGTGGAAGTTGTTCACAGCCTAGAGGCAGAAGAACATGGACAAAAAGATCAAAGTGTCAGATTATGATGACAATAGATGAAGAAAAGCCTCCACAGGGTAAAATGACTTGTATAGTCCTGTGCATGCTATCAAGCCTAGAGTAAAGCAGCACACAGAGATAGGAACACATCACATGAAACACTGCTATTAAGGACTGGTAGCTCAGAGTATCTGTAGTTAAAGGACTTCAGTGTTAACAGCGAATCTGAGAGGCAGGCAAGCATGTTTAGACAAAAGTTTGACCTGAGTTTGCCTGATTATCTCTAAAGAGTTGTCAGCTTCTGTAACAACAGACAATGCATTTGAAAAGTAAATGCAGCCTTATTCAGTTTATCCTTCTTTAAGGAGATGTCAATAATTTCCTCCCTTTCAGCTTTTTACAAACAGACTTACCTTACAAACAGCTGATGAAAAAGTCACCACGTTACCTGGCGCAGGAAGTTGTTGGCAACTAAAGCGTCAGGAGAAACACCTGTCTGATGACACGCCGGGCAAGTATGTTCCTCCGATTCCAGTAAAGCTGTTCTAATACCTGTGTGTAATTAGAAGCGTCAAAATAGGTTTCAGCCAAAGTAGGGAACTCTTTGGGGTTCTCATCAATTATAAGAACACACAGACGATTAATGGCTGGATATGGTCTTGAATGGAGAGCATGAAGCTATAAATGGTCATTAGTGTAAAAAATGCCCAGTATGCAGCAAATCGCTATACAGTTTTGACATTTCCCTGTTGTAACAGCTGAAGACCATAGAGTGGGCTGTGTCCTGATGTTTGGACTAGTCTTTTTTCTACTACCGAGTACAGCAAGAAGCCACCAACATCAAGGCTAATGAACAAAGCACATCTCAAAAAGCCATGAGTCGGTTCGAGTTTTGAAGGTTTAACCAACTCCTGTGGCAAAGAATGTAGATTAAATGCCCGACTGCCTGTTTGTGGCGGAGCAGAGTCAGTCACCAGAGCTGGCTCTATAGTTGTGTATGAGAGAAAGAGCTGTGGACAAACTACGTGCATTCCATATCTAATACTGTATTCACCTGCACAATTATGCACTCTTCTCGTACTCGACCTTCCGCATGTGAAGAAGATTTGACTAGATACACAGAAAGGGAAAAAAGCTCTTTGGCCTTTGGGTTTGATTTTTCCCCCCCCCCCCATTACGGAGAAGAGGCCTTTCCTACTCCGGGCGTACTGAAGTATGAAATAGACCTGGTAGCACAGGTGATCTCCTATTCCTGCTTTCAGAAGATCTGATGTGGTGTTTTGGATTAAAAAACACGGGAGGGGAGTTTACTCCTTACATTACATTACGCACTTACATTCGTCACAATAACTTGCTCCACAGCATGGAATAAGCACTGCATCCGTCACTGGATCTTTACAAATGGGACATAACAACTCGTTTGGAACAGGCCTGTCTGCGGAGGAGGAGGAGGGCTCCTCTGGTAAAAAGGGTGGCTTTTCCTTTTTCTCTCTAGCATAAGCTTCCCTGGAGGGCAGGTGGGGAAGGAAAAAGAAAAAAGTGAAAGATGGGAAAGGAAAAATTTTCCAAGCTTTGGATTTTATCAAACAAAGGTAATAGATGGAAGTCTTCTCACTCCACATTGGCTTTCTACAACGTAGGCATTTACGCTAAATGACTTCTCTAGAGCCACACTATCAGAAGAAGAAGGAGGGGGGAACATTTTTCCTTCTGCAGAACTCTCCCATCCGTTGGATCAACTACGAAATGAGCTCAGACTAGAAAAATAATTGCTTGACAGCTAGAGAGCAGGGGAAAGGAATCCCACCTCTCCTTTGCCAGAGGGTAAGTGCAAATTGCTGGATCAGGGTAAAGTTCGTCCCCAAGTAATTTCATTTTGTAAATGAAAGAAGTCTGTGCTACAGCTTCTACAACAGGAGATCCATGACAGAAAAAGGGAAGTGCTACCGAGTGCACTTTCCAACAGCCACTCCTGTCAGCACACAGCAGTAATTTCTTAGTTTATAGCAACAGGAACACTTCAGCCCGTTTCACACATGAGATTTGTTAAAAGTCAGAGGAGGAGGAAATCTCAGTCCAAGGGCTATTTGTTAAATTTTGCAAGAAGCCTTTGAAACATAAACCAGAAGCAAAATGAGCATTCAGAGAGAATGATGCCAGCTGGAAACACTACTGAAATGCCTTGCAGAAATACAGGTTCTTAGCATACCCCAAGGTCAGCCAGCTTCCCGGGGCATGAACAGTAGGACTACTCTATTTCAATATGGGAAAGTATCGCAGATTTTAAGGTTAAGATACGACGGTAGTGCTTCCTCCCTCGTAATTAGAGGCTGGCCACCTCAGCTGCATTGCCACTCAGACATTTACGCATGGTTGCTCTCATTCGCATTTTGGTCGGTCCGATTAATTCCATACTTACGCATTAATAGTTGGTATCGCGTATTTCCCAGCCTTTGTCAGCATGGCACCTTTTGTGTTGGGATCCTTCACCTCCACCAGGAAACTCCTTGGAATTCCGGTGCTCCTTTTAATTCTGCGAACAGGCTCCACATTTTTGTCCTGTTGAGAACAGCACACTTAAAATGACGTTTCAGAGATAATTTTAAGCAGCGAAAGCCTTTAATCCCCTCCTTTTACCTAACATAATGGCTGCTCGACTCAAACTCCTGCTTTCCCCAACGAGCATAGCCAGGACGTACCACAGGTTTGAGCAGAGTTTTGAACCCAGTCGTCATTCTTTGGCTTAACTTCAGGACCCTTCAGGGTGAAACAGCCCTTTGCTCACCGTCCGCTCAGAGCAGAGGCACAAACCTGTTCCCCCTCCAAAGCCCCTGGGCAACGTGTGAGAGCTTAATTCAGGGTCTCCAAATCAGCCCCCATGGAAACTTACATTCACATCTATATAGGAAGGCTGAATTCATCCCTCCTGCACGTACATTCAGGGACTGATGTTAAACGGCATGAATATTCAGCCAGAGGCTTCTGTAGTTAAAACTGACAGATACTCAATAGACGGGGTCGACAGAAACCTCTTGTTTTTAGAGGAAATGCCAACAACTTTGAACTGTCATTAGAAAGAGTTAGAACCAGGAACATTTCCAGTACTATTGAAATAGATACAAATATCTATGAAAGTTCACTGAGAAAGATCCATGGACATCTTTAATGTCTGTGACCTAGAGAAAAAAAAAGTTTCACATTTAGAATTCCAAGTTTCCCTTGAATTTGGGAGGGCTTTGCAACATTGCCATGTAACATTTCGCCCCGAGAGAAACAATTCTTACTGGGAGTGTTCATGTCTTTGTCACATAAATGCCAAGGTAAAAAACCCTAAGAGCTCGGTAACACCAGAGGCCTGCCCCAATCTTACCCTATTTACCGGGCAGTTCTTGGCATAGTGGCCAGGTTTTCCACAGCAAAAGCAACTGGATGATGGTGGAGGCAGACCCAAGGGTTCCCTCAAGTAACTAGAAGGTTTGGGGGAAAAAAGGAAAAGGTATGCATGTGTCTCTCTTCTTAAAAGAAACATCTCCATACTTTTTCCATAACCTTTGAAGATCACATTTGATACTTACTTGGATGGATCGTATTCATGGCAGGACTGTATCATCATCGCCTTTATCTTATCCTCTTCGGAAGCATTGGCTTCAGCCAGGTTGGCAGTCTGTTTAACAGGTAATGGTTATTTGACACACACATTAGGCTACAAATAGGCTCTCTTTGTACCTTACATAAAGACTTGTGAAGCCAATCCAAGTTTTGTCCAAGCGGACTGAAGCTATGTGTAGAAAAAAGCCCACCAGCCAGCATTTTGAAGCTGGTCTTTAAGCTCCAGACTAGTCAAAGAAGCTAGCCATGGTACATTTAACTGAGAAAGATGTGTGCAAGTAGCAGTATTTACATTCTGCAGTGTCAAAAGGACACACAACTTCAGAGTCGTGGCAGTTGGTTTTGCTTGCTGAAATTCAGCTTCAGACCCAGAAGCATTAAAAGGAATCAAGCTTTCTATAATCCCTCAGCAAGAGAAAAGATTCTTTTCAGCAGACATCTGACCATCATGTGCTGTAGGCAGTCCAAACCGCACGGTTCCGCCCCCTCCCCCACCGCCACTCGCTTCTTCATAGGAAGTGACTGAACTACAATTTTTTTCCAGTTGGCACTGTCCTTTTAACACGCAAATTGTAATATAAACCTTACGCAGAACTAGATCTACGAACTATGGAAGCCAGATGGGTTTTTTTACACAGTACTTCTTCAAATGTTTCTATTACACACTAGTCCAGATACAAGCAGGGTCAAAGGGGGTGACTGTAAATTATTTGGAACTTCAAGCACCTATCCTACAGACCAACTGCTCATGTTTTCCTTTTTACATGCATTCACTCACGAAAGCAACCAACTAGTTTCCACATGTTATTTCATCTAGCTGTTCCATATATGCAGGAACATAATCCAGATCTCCATCTATGAAATCATTTCCAGTAACATTTGCAGAGAACTTTTATAGACACTTGACTGATTTGTCTGAACCCAAATGGTTTACAAAACACATCCAAAACCCACAACACATTTCTAGGAACAGACCACCATTCAAATATGGCATTCAATACATAGTCATAACAAAGCAGAAAAGTTCTTACTACACATTGCCTCCTGTGCCAGCCTGCACTAAAGAGGCTAGGGTAACAGTTCGGAGCTGCTTTGTTACCTATCTCCGTATTTCTGAAATCTTTGAATTTCTCAAAAGCTTGGACAGTTTTCCACATTTTAGAGTAAATTTCACATGACTTTACAGAACCAAGGGACAGCCCTGAGGGAGACCAATGTCTTTTGGTGGCTGCTTCCCAAACTAATTCTGCACACACCTCCACCCCCACCCCCACCCTGCCGCAAAATGTTAATTAACACAATTAAATTTATTAAGAAAATAAATAAATGCAGCGAGCGAGGGAAGACGTTCCCAGTGGGAAGGATTTCTTTCTCTTGGACATGAGCTCTGGCCTTCATTTTCAGAGGAAAGAACTAGCTCCTCTGCGTTAGGCCCTGCCTTCTCTAGTCTTTGTAACTTTAAAGACTATGCTTTTAATCACTTCTGTGGCTAGCACTACGCCTCTTTACCAAGTGCAATCACTAGTGTTTCCCCAGACAACGTTACACGTTGCTGAGCACAAAATACAAGCAGTTCCATTACAAAATATGCTTTCAGGCGGTCACGTCTGCTGATGTGCCTCGCATAAACACTGGCACAGTCCTATCAACAATTAGGTGCACTTGCACACTTTTCACAGTCTGCATGTAAACAAATTAGGTTGCGTCGTCCTCTATCTGTATGCCACAATTCAAGCAGTCCCGCACCATTCAAAGAATGGATCTGTAACTGTAATGACTAAAAATTCAAAAACAGCCATGCAATTGTCCATGTTCCAGAAACACGTCTGTTCCGGCTGTTGCAAAGGCCCTAGAAATGTCCATGACTTACAGCCAATTAAATCCTGCTGTAAAAATGGTGTTAGTTTCCAATGAACAATGAGCGGGACGTATGAAAAATGGTAAACAGCTTCTGAAGTGCTGCTTCTTTGTGTCTCGCAGATGAGTAACACTGCAGCATTACACTGAGGCCAATAAGGTGCTCCCCTTCCATCTTCCCAAGCTGGGAACTACTCTCTACAGGATAGTATCAAAGTAACATTTTAAAGTTAGGAGAAACACTCTGAATTATTAACAATTAATGTTTTGCTCATATTACAGCAGTTATCCAGCTAGAGAGCACAGTGTAAGGTTTGAAAATACAAGGATACACACCCACACCCACCCCTTTCTTTTTAACACGATTTCACAAGCAAGTACATCTAAGCATACCTTAATAAGCTGGGCCAGAGAAAGAGGTGCGGAAGGGTCGCCAATCTATTCAGAAAAATTAAACACATACTCAAGTTCTACAATCAAAACAGAGCAATAGTTCACCCCTACTGCTGTATGAAAGCCTGCGCTATATCCTCTGAGTGTCACTGGAAGAGCCACCTCCAAGCCAGTGGAATTTATACTTGTTCAAAACAAAGTCCAAACCTTAAACAGCTTAAGTAGGCCTACGTTGTTAATGAGAAGAAACTAAAGCAACCAACCCCTCCTGAGATCAACCTATTGCTCAGAATACCTCAGAGGGGGACCCTTGTCAAATGCTCACAACTGCTTAAAAGACGGAGGGTTAAGGAAGCTGTCCATTTGCAGCTCGAAAGGATCTAAAAAAATTATTTCCGTTTATTTGAGTAGGAAGTGTCACTACAGGAAACATTGTCAGTGCAGTTTATAAATTAATCAGTTAATAGCTCATCATCTACTAAATGCACACAAGTATGATTCATGAATGCAGTATAGTTTTTGCGCTGTCTTTCATTTACTTTAATTAGACCCCAAGTTCACGAATTTCTAGATTAAGTTATCCTAAGAGCTTACAAAGTGATCAGATCCAGTGACCTAGAGCTCATGTAATGCCTCACTCCATTCTAGTGAAGAACAAGCAGTTATACTTACAGATGAAAACCAACCACCACCACAAAGTAATGTTTGTACTATGAGGGCTATTTTGAAATGCATCGTTGCACGTAGCATACCCCCCAAGGGCCAAGTGGAGATCTAGGCCATTACTAGTCAAGTGTCTCCTCGAGTTACTTATTCATGTCTTAGCAGCAGAACAACAGTGTTTTCTGACCGGAAGAAAAATGCTGCCCCTTTTCCAAATGTAAATTCAAAGTGGTGGCGTACTGAAGAGTGGCACCAAGTTCAGTGGTGCAAACCTTGAACCTACAAGCTCTAAAAATGAGCATACATTATCGGTACAACACACAGTCACACAAGAAATATTCTAGCCTATTCAGTACGAAATGCAATGCGTTACTAGGCACAAATACCATTATTCACATTAGAACCGCGCAAATGTTGGCATTGCTCAGTTTTCACTATGCTGAATCAAATACATTGGATTTACAGCATACACTATGTTTCACTGGAAAATATGTTTGAGATATATATATTATAAATATTATATATAAAACATATATATTTTATATATTTTTATATATATTAAAAAATTAGTACAAGGCTACATTTCTTAGACTTAGGTGCAGCATGTAGCAAAAAGTTTCAGCTTGTGTTTTTACATACCTCTTTTGATGTTCTACTCGCTGGCCCAGTTCGACTTCTAGAAGAAGAAAGAAAGATGATCAGAACTTAAAATAAAGCACTCGTAACCAACATAAAGCAGGGAAAACAGTTTATAAAACCTGAACATCAAAACATTGTGTACTGGTAGTCTTATGAATACGGAAATTTATTTCTATACATAAAGTGTGCTCTCCTGGTGCATTCAGTGCAACTGAAATAAAACCCAAAATCCCATTCCTTCTTTGCCCCCAATGACTCTAAGGTACAGAATACAGCAGTGCAAGAAGAAGTCCTCACATATTTTCTTTCTGCTCTCTAAGTACCAAAACTGTGAAGACTGTGCTACATTTTT
Organism: Falco peregrinus; assembly: GCF_023634155.1. Classification (NCBI taxonomy): domain Eukaryota; kingdom Metazoa; phylum Chordata; class Aves; order Falconiformes; family Falconidae; genus Falco; species Falco peregrinus. The sequence goes on along the minus strand of NC_073734.1, from coordinate 348,166 downwards.
CTGTTCTTAAATAGTCAGCCATCCAAATACGAAGGCACTTTCAGGCAATCTGTATAGCCCCACTACCACAAATAGGTACCAGATAGAGCACTTTGGTTTCTACACTCCTCTGACAAAACGAGAACAGTTGTCTGTAGAAAAGTGTTTCTTGGTGGAAGCCCAAGCACTGTGTTCAGGTACCTACCATACTTAGCCTAAAGTGACTACAAATAGCAGTAGAAACATCACCTGAAAGCAGTTCCTAGGATTTTCTGAGATCGAGGAGGCCTGTGTTAAAAAAATAAGAAAAAAAGTCTTGATTACCAGAACTTCCTTTAAGATCATCTTGAACATGCTACAATATTTTAGGGAACACTTATGACACACAAGCCCTTGCCGAGATTCCACATACTCATTGGTCTGTACCTGCATGCTACTCATGAATCAAACATGCAACCGCCCATCTAGTTAACAAACAACTCATACCTCATCCAAAGCGTCCCACGAGCAGAGGCAACCCAAAGGCTGCTGTGCAAGTCCTGCACAAATAGAAAGGCTCATACTTCCTGACACTGCTACACCACCACCAGGCTCGCGAGTACAGCCACGTACCTCCTGAAGATGAGGAAGCGCGAGGAAAAGCTTTAGATTACCACACCATGGTTTCTTCATCCACTTGCCTTGAGGAAGATACTACAAGGTGACTAACACATTCCTGAAGGCCTCTCCACCATGACAGCATGCATTCACCATTCCCAAACATTAACAGCTCTACCAGTTGTTTCCACAATGGTTCCAGCTGAAGGAATAGAAAGCTGACCTGCCTGATCCATTTGCAACTTTAGCAGAGCAGCGGCATTCATCCCTTATCCCCACGTGCAGGTGCTTCTTGGATCTTTGATGCTAGTGGCACCTAGCCTCTCATTTTAGGGCAGCATTCCAACACCAGGAGAGGGCGTCATCCAACCAGAAATGGAGGCTATATTGACAAGACAGCACTAAGCATCCCCATCTAAATTAACCCCCCAAACAAGGCCATGCTTAGCAGCACAGTGCTGTGGCATCCAGAAACTCTTGGTAGTGCCTGAAAGCACTAATATGCCCAAAGCTTACAGGAGAGCCACATAAATTCAGGGGGGTTTGCTTGCAGATGCTTCATGGGTACTAGGATGCTGCTGTACTGTTTGTTTGAGACACGCTGAAACTTGCCGGTATACTTTATTTATTGAGAACTAACATTAGAAAGACACGGCATAACCACAAGTCAATAATATCTACTAATGGTGGAGGAGAGGTCTGTCTTGAAGAAGGCTGGAAAACATGACCATTCAAACCATGCTGACGCAGCTGATACAGAACTGGACTGGACGAATACATCGATGACAGCAACAATGCTGTAGTCAGGCTTACATTTGAATATCTGCAATTGTAATCAGATTCTCTGTCCTCCATAAATCTGAGGAATACAGCAGTAATACCTGGAGCACAGAGAGCAGCTTAGGGTGAAATCAAACTTAGAAAGGTAACTACCAACATTTGGGAATGTGCCCAACTGCTTTCTGAGCTTCAGGCTTGGAAAAGATCAACTGCTCCTTCACCGTCCTGGCACAAAAGGCAATACGCTTTAGGACGTTGCTCTTTTTCTCTTGCCCGACACAGGCATTGTCTTTAGGAAACTAATAGGAATCACTTAAGAATGAAACTTCTTGTTCGCACGGTTTGCCAGCTGGCCACTCTCAGTCTTTCCTCTGGAGACAGCATGCAGCCCCGCCACCCCCACCCCTCTGGGGTGTAAGAATACCCTGCCCCCCCGCCCCCAAACAAAGGAAGCAGTCAAAAACTGGGACTCGGACTGCTGGCAGATGGGAAGCAATTACCAGTTCACACTGCAATGTGTCTCTCCGTTTACTCTAAAAGCAATACAAGCAAAAGCATAAAATAAGGAATCTCTCTGCATAGAGGAAACAGGATGGAGAACTTGACTCTCAGAAAAACCAACCCCAAGAACAAACCCAATTCAAACGTCTGAACAGCTACCACTGTTGGACTTTGAATGCCACGTCCCAGCGGGCTGAAAAATCTAAGTCTGCTTTGGGACAGATACATTCAAATCTGCCCTGTCACAACACAATTTAACAGCAGCTTTAACAAGAAAGAGACAACCGGAATGCCTCCGTAACCCAACAGGCACAAAGAAGGTGAACGCACTGAAACCCCTCCCACAGAACACAACGCGTTATGGCTACTTACCCAAGGTCTGTCTTGCCGGTAGCTTTAACTCCTCTAACAGGGACTCTCCTAACAGTTACCGATGAGTGCCTTGGAATCAGGGCATTGTCATCTGTGTATTCTGAAAACAACATCAATACAGAGAAAGCATCAGTCAGTTCGTAAGAGTGATATTAACATGTCATGACATAGCACTTCAGGGAACCCTTTACGGATAGAAAAGCAACATTTTACACACAGCGTCATGCTTTTATCATGTCCACACACTCACGGTACCTTTCCAGAAATCTTCAGGTCTGATAGTCAAACACAAGCAGCAAAATCTTTTCCATTTGTTTTGAATCGTTTCCATGCCAACAGCAAAATGGTCTCTAAAGTCACTAAAGCAGAGTCTGCTAAAACATGAGGCTCTTTCCTGATCTAACTTTCATTGCTTTTGCTCCTGTTAGCTTACAAAACCCTAGAACATGTCTCTATAATAGCGAGCACGGAAGAGGACACCCCCACCCCGCCTCCCACCTTTTAAAACACATCCCAACCATCCATTTTGCCTTCCCACCATCTTCAAAAAGAGTCCACCATCTCTTTTTTTTCCCCCCAGTGATGTGTAAAATCCTGTTTACTTTTAGCTTCTATTAGCATTGCTTCTATTACGAGATTTCCGTGATCACGCGGCTCGGAAAACTCTGAACAAGTTGGCCATCTTCACTCAAGGTTCACTGAAGGGTCTTTCCAAGATCATGCCAACACTTAGTCAGGACTCCTGCACAAAGTTATAAAACCCACTACCATATCTCCACAGGGAGGATCTCCAAGAACCCCCTTTAGGCAGGACATCCAGGCCTAGTTCTTTCCTTCATCTTCTGAAGGTGACTTTAAACACGTAGATGCTGTTCAATAAAAACGGAAAGTCACGGTTATGTATAAAACCCCAAAATCTGGCATACACATAAATGACACCAAAATGTATTCCTTAGCTTTGCTCTGACAACCGCTGGGGGATTTTTGCATTTTCACGGGGAAAACACCCTTACAAAAGTTCCAGTAAGCATCTGTGTCACAACCTGTACGTCTGCCTCTACCTGCATGTCTGTCTCTACTGCTGTATATGACACGCGATCCTGTAACACCCCCAAGACCCCTAACACCGTGCTGTTAAGTCTCCTCACAGATACTCTCCTGAACATGCTTTACCTATCTGTAGGTAAACAGCGTGTTTAGGTCCAACCACTTGAAAGGCTGGGGCCAAAGTTACAGTTACCGCAGCAGGCATGTTATTCTGTTTAAGTTTTAATACATCAAAGAGGGAGAGGAAAAAATCCTATGAGTACACATTGTAACGACAAGACTGTTGTGGGAATGTCACAGAACCACAGGAAAAAAGAAAAAAAACCCCAACCGATAAAATTTGAATGTTTAAGGAATGGAGATGGTTTCCAAGTCTTTGTATTTCTGACAAGTCATATCCAAAGTCTTTAATCACATGCAAGCTTTGCCAGACGGTAGATTACCAAACTGAAACAGCACACTAAGTAATACAAAACCATTACCGTCTCTGAGAATCAAGCACCATTTCTCAGATTCAAAAGAACTTAGGGTTTCTCTAAGAACATTTCTAGGTATATTCACCATAACTGATCTGCCATAAAACTTCAGTACTCCCCTGACACCGTTTAACACGCAGTACCACGACAAAAATGCACCGTTTGAAAGAAATGAAGAAATGATGCTCAATAGCATCTGAATGAATGTGTAGCATGGTGCAGCAAAGAAGCTGTATTAGCAAGAAATGCCAAGTACACTTTAGACAGAACACTCGTCTACAAGATGGCTTTCCAGGGTCTGCATAGATTCTCACTCACAGATACACTCTTGATCCAAAACGTTGCTACTGAGCAGTTTCTGCAGCAGCCAAGCACCGCTTTTCCAATGCGGTGGAGTAAAAGTAGCTGAAGACAAATTTCAGTCACCAAACCCACTTTTTTTTCCCCTTTAAATTAGCCACCCACTCCTTTTCTATCACGTTCAGCCTTCTCTGCCGGCTTTCAAAGAAATCCGGCAGGTCTGTGATGACAAGGCATTGTCCCACATTCCCTTATCGTTTTAGCTAGAAGGGTTCCCAGAAACCAAACCCCTTCCACGCGCGGTGTCGCACACGGGCCCCGTACGCTGCTGTGCCTGGCTGCGCACACAGCCCTGACGGCAGCTGCCAGCGCACAACCACGGAAGAGCAGCTCTGAGGCCCCAGCACAAGTCACCGCTGCCGGCCGTGGCCCAACCGCCTCACTGGCCGCCTGCGCCATCGCCAGCCGGCCGGTCCCCGGTCCCCGCGCCCGCCGCCCCCACGCACCTTCCATGGTCTGGGCGTTGGTGACCTGCAGGTCGCAGTGGGTCGCCTTCAGCCTCTCGCGGCCCATGATCTGGCGCCTGAGGTCGCGCAGGGAGATGTGGGGGCCGTGAAAGGTGACCACATCGGAGTTCAGCCTGGAGGAGAACTTGTAGTGGACACACGACATGGCCGGGGCCAGGCGGTGCCCGCTCCGCGATGGCACCTCACGCAGCAGCTGGCCTCGCGGCCCCCACAGCAGGTCAGGGCCCACCGAGGGGCCGGGGCCAGCAGCGTGGGCTGAGCCCGCCGGCTCCTCCTCGCAGCCCCGGTGGGAGGACGATGGGGACAGGCCCTGGCTCGGCCTCCGCTCCCTCCTCGCACCAGCGCTGCCAGGCCAAGCTGCTCGCTATGGCAACCCAGGCGGCTCCGCATTGTGACAGAGGGGCTCAGGGGGCCACTCAGCGCCCCTGGGGGAGGGGCCTTCATCAGCCCCGCCTGGGCCGCCGGTGTCCCTGCTGTCCCCCAGCCTGTCACCGCCCCGTGCCCTGTCACCCCCCAGGGCTCCGGTGTCCCTGCTGTCACCCCCTGGGGCCTTCACCATCCTGCGTCACCTGTCAGCCCCTGCGCCTGTGGGGGCTCTCCCAACAGCCCTGGGCACATCACTGCCCCGTGCCCTGTCACCCCCCAGGCTGTCACGGCCTGCTGTCCCCTCCTGTCACCACGCAGGCTGTCATGGCCTGCTGTCCCCTCCTGTCACCCCCATGCTGTCCCAATCTGCTGTCCCCTCCTGTCATCCCCAGGTTTTCACGGCCTGCTGTCCCCTCCTGTCACCTCCCAGGCTGTCATGGCCTGCTGTCCCCTCCTGTCACCACCCAGGCTGTCACTGCCTGCTGTCCCCTCCGGTAACCCCCAGGCCTGTCCCTGCCTACTGTCCCCTCTGGTCACACTCCACACTGCCACTGCCTGCTGTCCCCTCCTGTCATCCCCAGGCTGTCACTACCTGGTGACATAAGCTACATAAGATAAAAAAGAAAAAAGAAAAAAACCAAAACGAAAACCTGCTTAGGTGAACACCAAAACACCCACGACTTTCTCAGACTCTTCACTACCCCACATGTGAGTCAAGGGACAGGATCTCCCAAAGGCTCTTTTGCAGGCACTTCCTGAAGACACCCCCACCCCCCACCCCACCCTGCTTTTCTACAAGTGCACAAAGAGGTGAAGAAGAGTTTCATGTTTAAGTTAAAGGAGGCAGTTTCTGAAATTAGCTTAGGTGAAAAAACCAAGGTGGTGTACTCATGGATTTTCTCCTCTGCAAAGCCATGAAGAAAACATGAACCGCACTCCCCAAAGGCAAAGGAGCAAACTGAGGGAGAGCAGCTCATCGGTGCCTTTCAGAGCTTCAACAGTCTGGAGAAATGGGAAAAAACCCCATACAAAGAGAAACAGCAGCCAAGAAGCACTTTTATAAAATGCATATTGGGGCCTGTTCCAGACCTCAGAATGACTTTCAATATTGCTTTGCATGACTATTAGACCAAGGCCTAAAGTGGAGTGATAGCTTCTGCTTGCCGGGGCATGAGAAGATCACTCAAATGAGCGACACAGTAACAAGTAAACACCAAAGGCAACAGCGGAGCTTACCATTTCCCTCCACTGGCGACCAGCTGTGCAGTAAACCAGCTTAACCAGCCTCCCTAAGGATGGCTCTAAAGTCACTGAAAAGGAAAAAAAGAAGGTAAGTTCCTAGCCTGGAATGCAAAGGCACCATCTTGGCTCCCAGGCAGGTGGCACTGATGGCCCAGCAGGGTCATGTCCCCACGTTCCAGGAAAGATAAAAAAAGTGCAGGACGTGTTTGTGGGGTGGGTTTGATGCATCCTTTCTGTTTGGTGAAAGCCTGAGGAAGGATGTACCCCACGGTGGGACCGGTGGCACTTTAGACCTGAGGTTAAAAAAGTGCTGCACATCAGTGACACTGCCCAAGCTGCTTTCACCACCAAACAATAAAAGATTTGCTTTCTGCAGTATGGTGGGAATGATGCCATAAAGTCGGTCATGGAGAGAAACCCTCTAAGCCTTGCTTGCAAGTTTCAGAAGGCAGGCATTCTTTATGGCAGTGCTGGGAGCACGGGGGAATGTTTCCTCTGAGCGTGCTCACCCAGTTACTCGAGGGCACGCACTACGGACAGCAGAGCACTTGCACACTCATAGCGCATTACACATGCATTTTCAGTCAGGCACGGGGTGGGTTACAAGTTTCTTGCTTTAATACAAATGAGCACACACCCTCAGACAGCACTGCTGAGGTTTTTTACTAGCTCCCCATGCTCCCCAAGCGGGGCCTTGCCCTCTCTCGGGGGGCTATCTGAGTCAGAGGTCGCGATCTCCCCCCACAACAATTACCTCTGCCCGACTTCCAACCAACATTCTGCGGATCGCAGCACTCTATCGGCTTGTCTCCTCCTGTGGCCACAACGTCCTCACCCAGAGGCTCTTTCTGCATCACTGAAGAGAACGGAGATCTTTTCCCCATCCATTCTTTGTTCCCCATCCTTCCCAAGGCTGACTCCCTGGATGAGAGGTCCCTTAATTTGTCACTTCTAACAGCTTTAGAGAGTCAGCTTGGCCTAACCTTTGTGCGCAGGTGTGTTTAACGTAGAGCTAAACACACCAAATCAGTGTGGTAACTGGGGAGCTCAGACATCTTGTCCCTTTGCCGAGCCAGCAGCCTTCCCTTAACAGAATCCCTGGACATAAACGTATATACAGTGGAATCTATACGGTGGCATCAAACGTCCGCCCAGACACCACATCCGTCCCTAAAATCCTTCCCCCCAAACAACCCTGAAAGACTTCCCTTGACCCCCTCCTCCACCCTGGCTGTTCCTGAAATCATCCCCCACCTCCACCTCCCCGCCCTGTCCCTAAAACCTTTTCCCCCAGACCCTGGTCCAGCCCTCCCCCACCCTCGGCCCGTCCCTAAAATCCTTCCCCCAACCCCCCGGTCCTTCCCTAAAGGCCTCCATTAACCCCCCGTCCGTCCCTAAAACCCTTCCCCCAGGCCCCCCAATCTGTTCTCTAAATAACACACACACCCTCAACCCCCCCCACGCCCCCACCCCCGGTTTATCAATACACACACACCCACCTCCCCCCACCCCCCACCCCCCCCACACCCACTCCCACAAACACACATCCTTGCCCCACCCCCACACACCCCGCTCCATCCCTAAACACCTTCATCCATTCCCACCCGTCCGTCCCTAAACCCCTTCCCCCCGCCCCCTCCCCTGCCCCCGTCCCTCTGTCCCTGGCACGGCCCAACTGCCCAGCACCACCAGACCACTCTGGCCCAAACACCGTAAGGCAATGGTTCCCACCTGCCAATAGCAAGTCGAGGAACATTTTTTCTTCTTAAATAGAGAGAGTTTTACTTCACACAATGCCGACTACGCCAAATTATGTTTTGCTGACTGACTGGATACACAGCAAAGCTGAACTCTACATCAAATATAATCAAATCTATCAAATCTATCAAATGATGGAATATATCAAACGCAGTTTCTTATATTACAATAAAAGAAAATAGCATGCAATATGATAAAAGGAACCAGTAGCAGTTACTGTGAGCAATATGATAAAAGAGCAACAGAAGCGAAGCATCCAATTGTTATTCCAAAGTGTTAACATGCCTAAGGAAAGGAGACATCACCAATTCCCACCCCAATTCCCTTCGGCTGGGAGCCCCCTTGCAGCTGGTGCCAGGAGTCTCTCGGGAACTGGGAAATTCCCCTGGAGAAAGTGCCAGGAAGGAATTCTCTTGCTGCTTCCCACCGTGCATGGTAGCCATGTGAGGCACAGCGCAAGGGTTCTGCTCCCTGCTTTCTGTGGTGAGAAAATTGACACAGCACTTTAGAACTCATACAGAAGCAAAAAACATGGCTTGGGAAAGTGCAGCGCTGCTCCCCTGGAGAGGGTTCCAGGCAGGAATTCTCTTGCTGCTTCTCACCCTGCCCTGGCAGCCATGTGAGGTACAGCACAAGAGTTCTGCTCCCTGCTTTCTGTGGTGAGAAAACTGACCAAAACCTTGTGCACTCATGCAGAACCAGAGCTCACCCTGTCAAAGTGCAGCACTGCACCCCTGGAGAAGGTGTCATGAAGGAATTCTGTTGCTGTTTCTCACCGTGCCCGCGCAGCCATGTGAGGCACAGCAGAAAAGTGCTGCTCCCTGCTTTCTGTGGTGAGAACATTGACCCTTCAGAGTTGCAGTTGTTAAGAGCCAATAAAAATCATCTTGGGAAAGTGCAGCCCTGCCCCCCTGGAGAACATGCCAGAAAGGAATTCTCTTGCTGCTTCTCACCCTGCCCGGGCAGCCATGTGAGTCAGCACTAAAGTTCTGCTCCCTGCTTTCTGTGGTGAGAAAATTAACCCCTCACATTTTCAATCATATAGAGCCAAAAAAAGCCTCACCTTGACAAGTGCAGCACGGCTCCCCTGGAGAAGGTGCCAGGAAGGAATTCTCTTGCTGCTTCTCACCCTGCCCTGGCAGCCATGTGAGGCACAGCACAAAAGTGCTACTCCCTGCTTTCTAAAGTCAGCAAAATTGACTGTCCACAGTTGCACTGATGTAGAGATAAGACTTTCTTACTCAAAAGCAAAACCCAAGAAACCACGTACCCCTGGGAACCCCCTTGTCCTTCCGTGTGGCTGGTGACTTCCCATGGCTCTTCCACAAGGCAGGACAGATAACCACGAATTTGGAAGCCCACGTTAGTTCAAGTACACTTAGTCCTCTGACAGTCACTACTTATGGGCCAGCGGTCCTCTCACCCCTCCACAGATCTGCCTGTTAGTCCTCTAGCAGTCATTCCCCATGGAGGGACCACAAGTCCTCCACACCTACCTACCAGCTCACCAGAAAATAGTCAGACCACGCCAGAAGTGACACTGCCTGACCTGCAGGAGATCTATTAGACCAGTAACGATGGTTTCAAGACAGAAAAAACACCACCATCCACCAGCACAGCAGAAAAACAACGAGAAGAAACTTCGTACACAAACCAAAGGCACCCATCCAAACCCCACAAAGGCAAAATAGCTGAAAAAAGGCACTCTCCACAAAAAAAACAACCACACAGATCACAAGATAAGATAAAAATGCCATAACCCCAGGAACACAGGGCCAACAAACACAGATTCTGTCCATAACAGTAACACACTTTGACACTAACTCGCTTGACCTCTGACATACTTGACCTTGTTGCCCCCAAACCACAGCACATCGTAGCCCTAAGGCAACACAAAACGGAGCACAAAGTCCCTGAAGATCTCCGCCAGGGCAAAAGCAAAGCACAGAGCCACACAGGAGGGGGGGTTGGAAGGGACCCGTGGAGGTCCTCTGGGCCAAGCCCTCTGCTCCAGCACGCTCGCCTCGAGCAGGTTGCTGAGAACTGTGTGCCCTTGGCCTTTGAAGATCCCCAAGGACAGAGACTGCACAACCTCCTTGGGCAACCTCTGCCAGCATTTGATCGCCCCGAGGGGGAAAATTTGCCATTTCTATCTCTCCTTTCACTGTACCGCATTCCAGAACAGCCATGAGATGACAAGCTCAGGCTTGAAAGCCAGTGCTGTGGCTGGCCTGAAATTCTGTCCCCCTTTTTTTCATCCACTAGTAGCTAAAGGAGGACAAAGAAGGATTTCTTTCAAAGGAGAACGTCTCTTTTCCTCTGTCCTTCTTCTCTACCAGTGATCTGGATTCTGAGTGCTGTGCCACTGTCCTAATGGCTGGGATAGGGATACTTCTTGTAGGACAGGGAGGAGGTGACAGTGGAGATGATCAGGCTGGGGAAGCTGAAGGAAAACGCAAGCAACTGGAGTTGCCTGGAGCAAGAGTGGCCAGCTTCCGAGCTAGGTCACCTCGTGTCCTCAGCTCCCATGCAGGAGCTGAACCACACACATGGACTGCAAAGCAGTGTGACCCATAGAAAAAAGTTTGCTTGGCTCGGGATCGCCCAGGGGCATTTAACTGCAATTCCGCCCTTGTCAGCAGGAAGGAAACATGCCCTGCAAGCACACACTGAGGCACGACACCTTGCCCGGGGCTAAAGGGTACCTCAGGAGACCTACATGGGACCCCCCAGCACCTGGATTGCTGGCTGGAGGATGCGTAGGTCAAAGGACCCTGATGGGAGCCCTGCAGGCTCTCATGCATTGGACCAACGGGCACCTTCCCTTGTCATACAGAGCATCCTCTCGGATGCTCTGGACAGTTTCTGGTAGATCTCTGGAGAAGAGCTTCTCCCCAGGCCTCTCCCATGGGCTTGCTCACCCCCGGAGCCCTTCCCAAGCACAGCCCCAGCAGGTGGATGCAACCGGCGTTGCAGGGAAGAACAAGCAGCAGGCACCACAGTCAGCACTGCGGGAAAGCTGGGACCCCAGACACCCACCCAGGCTCTCCAATCCCAGCCTGGCCCACAAGAGTGCCTTTATCTCCCTTTCCCAGAAGTGCTGAATTCCCCTTCCAGCATTAGCCACTGGACCCACGCTGCTTCTTGCTGCAGTGTACAACAGCCACAAGAGAATTTGCTAGATGTCTCTGATTTCCTGCATTTTTCCTGAACAGGGCGGGTGTGTAACTCTCTGAATCGCTTCTATTTGAAGCAAGGCATTGCTTAGGGTCAACAGTGAAACGAGACACGGGCCATCAAAAGCTGACTACTTTTCCCCTTCTTTGCCATGGTCATGGCCTACCCCACAGACTCGCCCCTGGCCGTGTCGGCCACCGGCTGGGTGAAGGTCATGGCTAACCGGGCAGGGGCTCCTGTGTGGCGCTCATCCAGCCCTGATTGCCAAGGGTGAAGCCTTAGCACCCAGGTGGGATAAAGCCTTCCCAAGCAAGGGTGGTGCTCCAGGGGCACCACAATTCCTGCCGAAGCTCACCACACATTTCATTTCCCTGTGGCGCCTGGCAGGACACGAGCGGCTCTTGACTGCTGCTAGTCCCCCCGTCTTTTGGTAAAAATGGAAGTTTTTCCTCCTGCTGGGCCTGCTCCAGTTCCAGCGCCTTGGGGCCTGAGGCCTGGCACGGCCTGTGTGCCAGAGGCCTTCCGACCGCTAGGCCGGCCTCCACCAAGAGGAGTCTGCCTCAGGCCACAACGGTCACCTCTAGGAAAAACGGCTTCTTTTATCGAGCAGGGCCCTGTCCAAACCCCAGGGCAAAGCGCTGGCCGCAGGCGCAGGGAGGTGGCCCTTGCCCCCTGCCCTGTCCTGCGCGGGGCTCCCCGGGGCGAGGCAGGCCCGGCCATACTGGAGAGGGCCCCAGCCCCGCCCCGCAGGCCCCGCCCACTTTCCGTTGGGCTCAGACCGTTGGTCACGGGGAGCCCACGGCCACCACAGGCAGCAGGGCAGAGCCGTGCTGGCACGCAGCGGCGCTGGCAGGAGGCAGCCTCTGGCCCAGCAGCGCTGCCACAGCACCAGCACCCCGCTTCCCAGCCTCGCCGTCGCCGGCTGGGCCCCCTCCTCGCTGCACGGCCAGGGCCCTCCTCTCCCGGGCAGGATGGGCCAGGCCAGCTGCTGCTGCGGCTCCAGGTGGGCTCCCCCCGGGCTCGGGGACACGCGGGCACAGCTGGGCCACGCAGCACTGGCGTTGCTCATGCCCGCCGCTCTCTGCTCTGCAGGGAGGCTCTCAGCGACGCCGAGCCGGTGCTGAGCGCGGACGTGCGGCTGACCCGGGGCCGCAAGAGGAGCGAGAGGCGCCTGCTCCTCCTCCACGAGGAACTGGTGGTCGCCAAGTTGCGGTAAGACCCTCAGAGCCCAGATCCTTGCCCCCAGCCCCGGCCCAGGGACACCCTGGCACCAGCCCCAGGCCCCGGCCCCTCGGTGCTGGAGGCACCAATGTCCGTCCCAAGGGCAGGTGGGGGACAGGGCTCTGCGCGTGGGGACCCAGCCCAAGGAGCCCCCCTCCAGCTCAGTGCCCGCCTCTGCTCTCTGCAGACATGGCACCAGCCTGCGCCCACAGCTCCGCCTGGCGCTGGACCAGCTGTGGGTGCTCAGCAGCGGGAAGGAGGCTGCGGGGCAGGAGGGACAGGAGGAGGAGGAAGGCACCGATGAGGACAGCACCTCTGTCATCCTCGCCTGGCCCACCGGCTCCTGCATCGCCACTTTTGGGTGAGTCGTGGTCGGGCAGCAGAGGTTCCCAGCCGTGCCCACGCCATCCCATGAACACAGGCCTCTGCCTTGCGTGCAGAGCTGGGCAGGGAGCAGGCAGCCCAGTGGAAGGGAGGGAGGGATGTGGGATGTTTCCCCATCCTGCATCCCCTGGTCACCTTTTGGTCCCCAGAAGGGAAGGGCAAATGCAGCCGCTCAGGCAGGACAGAGCGACCCAGGGCTTGGACAGCGCCTCTGTCCTGCCCCACAGCACAGGGCTGAGCAGGCACCCACCTTTGCCCAGGGCTGGGGGCAGCAGGGCCTGACGCTCTCTCTCCTCTCTATCTGCAGATCCCAGGCACTGAAGGAGCTGTGGGTGGCCACGCTGCTGGGGTAAGCCGGGGGGATGCTCCAGGAGAAGCTGGATGGACGGGGGAACACAGCCCCCAGCTGGGGAAGGTGCCCCCGTGGCTGGGAGCAGCTCTCGGGCACAGCTGCCTGACAAGAGACAAGAGACGGCTTGGGGCTCACCCAGCTCTCTCCCTCTCCCTTCCCGGTGCACAGGACACCAGAAGGACGCACGGGAGCCCGCGTCACCCATCTGACATCCATCAAGCTCCTGGAGAGGGAGCTGAGCCGCCACCACGCCGTGAGTGTCTCTCTGCTCTGGGCCCTGTCCCCAAGCACTGCTCCTGCAGCCGAGCAGCAGAGCCATGGCTGCTCACCTTCTTCCCCTCCTTCTCTCCTGCCCAGTGGAGGACACTGCGCGCCAGGAGCCTGGAGAGGCTGATGGAGGCACAGGCAGAGGTGAGAATGGCTGCATTGCACCTGCCTCTGGCTGCGCCGGGATGCGCAGGGACTGGGGTGAGCTTGTGCGGGAGGGACAGAGGGTCTGATGGTGCCACTCAGGGAGCAGAGAGTTTTGGGAAGCCAGCAGCACGCCAGCAAGTTCTGACTGGTGACACTGGGAGGAACCCTGCCACATGGGGAAGAGAGCCCGGGAGGGCAGAGGGTCCCAGCTCTGCCGCGCTCAGGCTGCTGGTGGCCCTTTCTGCTGCGGGGCTGCTCTCCAAGCACAGCCCGATTCTTGGTTCTTGCAGGCTCATCCCAAGCAAGGGCCTGCGACGGCCCCATCTGCAAACGCAGGGGGACTTTGCCCCACACCAGGTGAGTTTGGGAAAGCAAGGCAACCTCCTGCAATGCTGTGCTCACTTGTCCCCGAGTGTCGCCATGCAGGTTGGGCAGCCCACGGAAGGATGTCACCTGGACGGACAAGGACAACTGCTGGGCAGTGCCTGCTGGATATGCTTCTGCGGGGACACGGAGCCTCTGCTGCTGCCCGCAGCTTGCAGGAGGGCAGGGCGAAGGCTGGCACAGGCTGACCCCGTGGCACGATGGCTCTCAAGAGCCTCTAAGTCAACACCTCCGAGCCACAGCCGCGGTTCCAGCTGCTGCCTCCCTGCCCATCCTGCCGCACCACACAGCACCGTGCTGCCGGCAGGGCAGCGCAGGGCAGGGCAGGCGCTGGGACCGCTGGCCTGGGGTCTCCATTGGTGGTGTCTTACTCTGTTTTCCTCTGCAGCAGGAGGGAGCAGCAGCGGGAGCAGCACCAGCAGGAGGAGGATGGGGCTGCCCTGGCCCTTCGCCCTGCGGCGCACCCCGGCCGCTGCCCAGGCGCCAGGGCAGGCGGGCTCCAGCTGCAGCAGGGCGCTCTTTGGGCAGCCCCTGGCAGCCCTCTGTGGGGAGGACAACACGCTGCCCCGGCCCATCCAGGTAAGCCAGCCTGGACAGACGGGGTCCCCAGCCCTCCCTCCGGCTGCTCTGGAGAGGGCCTGCGTGTCCCCAGCAGCTGCGGCGACAGGGCACTGGGCTCTGCACCCCCAGAACCTGCTTCTGGTCCCAGACCCTTTGTGGCGCTTAGGCAACCACGTCTGGGGCAGAGCTCTGGTCCTTGCCACCGCTTGGTTCTTCAGCCAAGCAAGTGGCCTCCTGCCTCTCCTGCAGGAGCTGCTGGCTGTCCTGCGCCAGCAAGGACCAGCAACGGAGGGGATATTCCGCAGAGCTGCCGGTGGGACAGAACTTCGGCAGCTGCGCGAGGCCCTGGACCGCGGCAAGGACATCGACGTAGGAAGCCAGCCTGCGCTGCTGCTGGCCGTCATCTTGAAGGTGAGCACTTCTGACGTGCAGCTGGAGGAGCTCCTGGCTGGCCTGCAGCGTTCAAAGGCTCACCTGCAGCCCTTGGCATTGCAGGACTTCCTGCGAAGCATCCCCACCAAGCTCCTCGTCGTCGACCTCTACGAGGACTGGATGGCAGCCATGGAGAGGGCCAGCAAGCAGGCCAAGGTGGAGGAGCTGAAAGCGTAAGTGTGGGCAGCAGCCTGCCTGGTGAGCAGGGACCGGGAGAGTTCTGGGACCTGCCTGCAAAGGCACGGGCTCCTCAGAAAGCTGTCTTTTCGGGCAGCTGCAAAGCTGTGCAACACGGCCGCTGGCTCCCACCCGCCTGGGGCCAGCTGCGGGGACGGCTGTGGGCACCCTCTGCTTCATCAGCCTTGTCTTCCTCTTCCCTCAGGGTGGCTGACAAGTTGCCTGCGGCCAACCTCCTCCTCCTGAAGCGGCTGATGGCCCTGCTGCAGCACATCGGCCACAACGCAGCCACCAGCAGAATGAGCTGCAGCAACCTGGCCATCTGCGTCGGGCCCAACCTGCTGAGCCCACCCAACGAGGACCTGCTCCCGCTGCAGGCCATGCTGGCGGTGACCGAGAAGGTACGCCCTACCCAGCAGCCAGTGCTGCCTTCCCGGCCCATCGGAGCTTGGCTGTTGCGAGGTCCCTGGCTGCCTCCTCCCTTGGGCCAGTGCTGGTGGGCTGGGTGCCTGGAAGAGCAACCCCCAGCCGCAGCCGCCTGCGCAGGCGAAGGGTCAGCAGTGGGAAAGGCTGCTTGACATGTCTGCAGGCACCTGGCTTGAGACCAAGGCTTTGATGTCTGCAGGTGAACGTGCTGGTGGAGTTCCTCATTGAAAACTGCGGGGACATCTTTGGGGAGGAGGTGGCCGGCCTCTCCCCTCCATCAGCCGAGGAGGTGCCAGCACCCATGGACAGGGGCACAGGTAGGAGGCGGGACTGAGGCTTGTCACAGACACTGGGGCTTGGGATGCCAGAAACCTCAACGCTGACGAGACAAGTGGTGTAGGGCTCGGCTGGGCTTTGCTTAGGTGTTCTTGACTTCCAAGAAGTCGCGCTGCTGCACGTGCTTTTGCTTTCCAGAGCTGCGGTGCGAAGAGCAAAGTGGCCCTGCAGGCACAGCAGAGACCCAGCGTCCGGCAAAAGCCTTTCTGGATGCAGCCGCCTCTGTGCTGGACATCGACAGCGGAGCTGGGGGAGACACAGGGGCAGGGCCCAAAGCGGCAGAGGTACGGCAGCTCCACAGACGCTGGGGCAACATGTCTCAGGTGGGACAGTAATTTCCCAGGAGGCCAAGCAGCCGCTGGGCCTCCTCCTGGCAGCCGCTCTCTTGTGCCTTTGGGGTTCCTCCTCTCCCCCCAGAGTGGTGCGTGCTAAGGAAAACTGGAAAGGCTGTTTCTGGAACGCACTTCATGAAGTATGATCTGCTTCATCAAACAAAACATACCTACAAAATACCCACAAAAGGACAGAAAGGAGTAGCTGCCACCTTGAGAGGGCTTTTGCTCAAATCCTACTCCGTCGCAGCTTCATCAAGTCTAGGCTGCGTTGGCTGGACTGTGCAAAATGTGCACGATGCAAACCAGCATCTCCTCTGTAGAGCTCATACAGCAATTTGGCAGTCAGGCCCTCACTACCCCAGGCTGTCACTTGCCACCCGTTACCTCCCAAGTTTCTGGTTTAGGCACCTCCAGATTTGCCTCCAGGCACCCCCGAGGGCACGGCAGAGTCCCTGGCACGCCTGCCACAACTGACCAGCCTGCCCCAGGAAACCAGGTAGGAAGAGCTCCCCTTGCCTGACCTGAGAGCTCGCTGCAGGGGCTTGGGGCTTTCCCCATCTCATCACGCTGTGGGATGGAAAGGTTTGCAGGCTCCCACCAGGAGAAGGAAAAGTCAAGGAAAAGGAAGAGAAAAGAAGCCTGGGCAGAGGAGAGGGACAGCCAAGCACAAATAAAAAGGAGAAGAGAGGAAGCGATTTTGTGGACCCAAACCTGAGAAAATGCAGGAAGCTGCAGCACGTCAGGAAGGCCAGGTGCGTACCACGCGCTGCTGCCCATCTTTCCCAGCCCTGAACACGGCCCTAACTCTTCCCAGCTGGCTGGCAAGGGCCGGCGAGGGCTGGTGCTGAGCAGGGTTTGGGATGAGCCCCACGGCAGCTCCCCGGGGGCTCCCCGTCGAGCCCTGCTGCGCGGCACAGGGGCACTGTCAGCATCCCTGCGCACGCACAGCTCCCTAGGGACATCACCCCTGGGGAGAAGGCACCGGAGCTGGCCTCGAGTGGAGGCCAGCAAGAGCTGTCCCTTCTGGGCCATGAGGAATTCCTCGGAAACAGCGTCCCCCAAAGAGGGGGGAACCAAATCCTGCCTCTTCCTGCCTCTGGGGGCTTATCAGAGCTTTCTGACTCTGTCGTTGCAGGTGCCGACTGATTTTCACCGGCTGAACCGCTGTGACTCCTGGGCCCCTGCAGCTGCTGTTGACAATAAAAGAATCTTTTCCCTCTCCTGACTGTGTCTGCCATAGGGTCTTGTGGAGTGGGGAGCGCTTGTGCTGGGGTGGACCCTCGGGGAGGAGATTGGGATGGTCCCTTGCCCCAGCACCCTTTCCAGCGGGCATTGGGGCTGAGCTGAGGGGCTTTAGGAGGAAAAGCAAAGCACAGAGCCACACAGGAGGGGGGGTTGGAAGGGACCCGTGGAGGTCCTCTGGGCCAAGCCCTCTGCTCCAGCACGCTCGCCTCGAGCAGGTTGCTGAGAACTGTGTGCCCTTGGCCTTTGAAGATCCCCAAGGACAGAGACTCCACAACCTCCTTGGGCAACCTCTGCCAGCATTTGATCGCCCTGGGGGGAAAAATTTGCCATTTCAGTCTCTCCTTTCACTGTACCACATTCCAGAACAGCCACGACATGACAAGCTCCCTACAGCTCTGGCAAAACCAAACTGGGTGGAAATCAGAAACTGGTACTGCTGTATAAGCAACACAGCCTTTAAACCCAAACCAAGGGTTTAATTCTAAAGGTCAGCTGTTGGAGCACCATGAGGCTCTGGTGGGACAGCTCTGGAAAGAGTTAAGCCTACGCATCTTCAAAAGTTCTGCTCACCTTGGAAGAGGCCACATATGCAGGGCTAGCGCTGCCCGTACCCTGGAAGGTTCATTTAACCCTAATTTCTAAATAGCACTGCAGATACCATTTGAAGGGCACAGCACTGTCTGCCTCTGTCTCACTAGGAGCAAACACTGACCCGCTGGCTAATTATTCAGCTGCTTTGGGGGGGCGGGGGTGGGGGTGGGGGTGGTAATTTGCAGTAGATTTAAAAACCACCCTCTTGCCAATTCAAGTCTGCTCCGACTTCAGTGAGAGCAGCTGGGGAGAACTGCAGTCAATGCTGACATGCTCTTCAAAGCCTTCACTGCCCCCAGCCTGCACGGTTTGCTCAGAGAGCAACAGAATTGCCCGTCAGCCAGAACAAGGAACAGAATCACTAAAGCAGCATCCCCTCATCGGCACTGTTTTTAAGTTTATCTCCTCCGTGTTTTGCTGTCTCTCCATATGGCCGTTTTGTTAATAAAGGCAGTGTCGCCAAAGGCTTGAGGTAATAAACAATTAAATTAGTAAATGAAAAAAATTGTGTGCTAGAGGGGAGAAGCCAGTATGGGAATGGGAACTGCGTGTTCTGCCCTTGCTTACACCACACCTGACCAAGAGCCTTTATACATTGCCTGAAAAATCAGTTATCTGCAGTGAATCCCAGTGACAAGACAAATAGTTACAGCTTTTTTTCTTTTTTTAAAAAACAAACAAAACTTGGTCTCTTCTGCAAGGTCAGCTCCAGTTGAATGTGACAGCAGCGCATCCCTGGGAACGCCGAAGGGGATCTGCACTGAGCCACCAGGCACCCTCCTGAAGACGACGCAGCTGGCTGTACGACCGCTGCTGGAAACCAGGCAGCAGCGAGCTTCACCTGGAGCACAGGGCTCTGGATCAGGGAGGTCAGGGACCAGGCTGAAGGAGACAGGACCCCGCATTACGACTGTCATGCGAAGAGGAAATCCCAAGGAAGGTCTTCTGCCTCCTCCCTCGTTACAAGGCGCTGGGAAACCATTTGCGCCCTGTGGCAGCACATAACAGACCCAGCACGGGGGTTATGCAGGCAGAAAAAAGCTGCCACTGATTAAGAAAACTTACACCCTAGGCCTGTCTCTTCTTTCCTGATCACAGAGACGTGACATGCAGCTGCCTTCTGTGGTGCCAAGAGATGTCAGCCTTAGCAGCCACATAAAACATCTCCGAGAAGACAGCATGACAAAGAACAAGTAGGAAATGACCTAAGAATGATGCTTTTTCCTTTCTGCAGGGAGAGCAAACACTTCCATCAGTCCATAACAAGCCTTTGGCACTTGTCAATACGGCAAAAATCAGGCACTTAGGGAGGCAGGAAAAGAAGATGACAATGGAGCAAGGAGGAGAAACAGCCACATTTGTCAGCAGGTTACATCAGCCCCCAGCTAAGCTGCAACAGCTCCTTCATGTTGACTCATTCCTCCAGTCTTTTTTTACCCAAGACAGACACAAATCCTCCCCTTGCTGGATCCAGAGGATTCCCTAACACGCTGGGCTGCCTGGCAGCTGGGAAAGCAATCTGACAGGGAAAAGCACACCCGACAGACACAGGATTTGACAGTGTGAGCACAGGACGACACACTGGTCCCAAGGGTCGCAGATCTGCAGACACCCTGGCAAGCAGGGATAAGCCAACCGAGGACGCAGGTATGCAGTCCCTACACCCCTCTTCCAACCCAAAAAGCCCCGTCTCAACACACAGATTTGGCGGGTTTTTACTTATTTTCTTCTGGTGGCAGAGATACTCCCTCCCTGCTGCTCCCTGCAACTGAGAATAGAACAGACACAACTCACCCAGCAGAGAGGAGAGGGGTACAGGGAAGCTGGTGCCTGAGGGGGACTGCAAGGAATTCCTGAAGTCACTTTCCCAAAGTGAAGTTCACCACAAATCATGCTGGCTTGCTCAGGTAATGATCTTGTCTCCCACAAAGCCAGCAGCAAGCTTGCCTTAACAGGAAGAGCAATTATCACTCGAGGGTTAAGAGTACCACCGGGGTGGCAGCACGGCCACCTGCATTACAGCATTTTCCTTTTCTGTTTCAAACAAGACACCAGCCTTTCGTTTGCCCTGTTGCCGCCCCTTCAATTAACCTCATTCAGTTTGTCAAGCTGTCCGTCAGTCTGCATAACATTCCCGATGCAACGCTCCTGTGAAAATTTCAGTCGATAACTCGCCCTTTCAATTGGAGACCATGATCTCTGAGCCTCACAGCCACCGTTTGCAGATTGGCCAACAAATGGGAGACAGGGAAATGACGGCTCACCACCCTGCAGCAACCTCCAAGCAGGAATCAGAGCAGCGGCTTTGGCGCTTTAGAGGACACAAGGCTTGGGTTCAGGGACACGGGGGAATGAAGGATGCCCGTGTCACCCATCAGCTGGGCTAAGGCACAGCCCAGCCTGCTCCGCTCTCAGGTGGACACGTGCGCGTCACCCTGACACCCGACTGCATCTCAGGCTTTATCTCCACAATTATTCAGTCCCCTCTGCTTCCCGTCAAGGAGCTGCCAGGCAGCGTAAGGCAGCCAAGGGCAAAACTTCAACTGGGGCAGCAAAAGAGCGGCAGAGCAGGCAGCTGCTGAGGGCCAGGGCGCAGCTCGGGCACATCTCGCCCACGCCCGCGCTGCTCCCATCAGGCAGCCTCAGCAGCACCGTGCCCGGAGTCTGTCTGAAGAGCCTTTGGTGAAGCGGCTGATGGAGCAGGTTCCCAGGACCTGCCTCCTGGCACGTCTCCATGAGAGCAGCAGCTGCCCTGAAAAGCAGAGATGCTCACCATGGGGGAACTCAGCCCCGTGGAGTCAGCAGGGGGGATCATCACACACACAGAGTCACAGAGCGGCTGGGGCTGGCGAGACCTCTGGAGATCATCTGGTCCAAGCCACTGCTCAAGCAGAGCCCGTCTTTATTGCAGGGAAAGAAACCGTCCCTGAGCCGCCTCGTGTTACTGCTCTAGTGACTGATCAGCCCCAGGACTGGCAGAGATGGCGGTGAAGCACGACAGGCTTTATTGCCCAGTCCCATGGGTTAGGGCCCTGAGGCAACGGAGGGGCAGATGTACCCTGCAAGCCCCCCGGCTACACCGCGAGCTGCCCGGGGAGGAGGGAGGCATTGCACCGGGACAGCAGGACCCGAACAGCTCTGCGGGTCACTGCCTGCGACAGGCATGCAAACCCATCATTTCAACACCAGTACCAGCCATCCCTGGTGGCTTGCTCTCGCCACAGATGGAAAGCGGGTTTTCATGGTGGATTCAAAGAAAGCTGCCCTGGGAATCCCTCCCCCACTTGGAGGTTACTGTTGTCCCCCAAACAGCTGGAAAAGCAGCAAGGAGGAAATTCGCCCCCCTCCCCCTTGGCCCAGGAGGCTGAGCCTGGCCTCTCGCACGCTGCCTGGTGCTTTACCCGCAGACCCAACCAAGCCCACAGAGCCAGGCCTGGGTGAACCAGCTCCACAAATCCAGCCCACCTAGCGCGGAGCAGAACAAACCTCCCCCCAACCCTGTTTTTAAGCCCCTCACAGATCCCACCTCCAGTGAGCGGCACATCCCACCCAGCGTCTGCACGGGAGCCCTCCCTGGCTGCACCAGCCCTGCGCCCCCCGCCAGGGCAGCGACCCAACCTCCTCCTGCCACCTGCCACGCAGCTTGTCAGCTGCAGCCTCCATCAGTTCAACGGCCTTTCCCTGCGGCTGGCCTCCGGAGATGCTCTGCAACGCGACGGAGCCCACACGCTCTGTAGCTACACAACCCTTACCGTTATATTTTTGTGCAACACCACAGCTGGTTGGGCCCCCAGCGGGTGTGAAACTCACCTCACCACAGGCAGGCTGAGGACAAACTTCACACCCCAGACTCTGTCACAAACAGCAGTCTGACACAAAGCAAACGCAGACCTAATGGGGAAAGCGTCGGGAAATCCATGCCCTTCCAGGAGCAAAGGGCCACAGGGGCCTCTTGATCTCAGAGCTCCAAAGACACGACTCTCCGTTAAATACCACCCAGAAAACAGAGGGAAAACTTGTAAAGATGATCCAGACTCATTTCTGCACAAACATCTATGCAAGCTGTCTGTTTTACTGAGGGGTGCCCCAGCTAACACTGCCCCCAGAGCCAGGCTCCTCTCGCTGCGTTGGGACGGAATATCTTGCTTTCTCTCCGAGACAGCAATATGGGAACGTTGCATGTAAAAATCAGGCCACAAGCTGCTACAGACCAGTCAATTTTCATTGGGAAACAGCCCCACAGATACTTACCATCTCTACACAGAAGGAAGCAGGGATGACAGCCTGATTGGAGAGGTGGAGAGTTTTGGACGCATCTTGTAGGACTTCAATACTGCTGGAATTTATCTCACTCAGATGCACGTAGACAACCCGTTCTTCTCCAATGCTCACTAAAGACACATTCTGCTCCAGGAAGCAGGTAGGAAAGAAAAAAGAAAAGCAGGGGAAGTTAAAAAATATGAGACAGCTCTAAGTGTCCTCCTCGACTGGGCGATAAGTACGGCTGTTGGAAGTTTTCAGTGTTGCAAGGCTGACACAGAAGGCCTGGGGCAAGTGCAGGCTCGGGAGTGACCCCATCTGAAAGCCACAAGCTCCCGTTCTCAGGGGACAGAGAAACCCTGGGTCCCACGCTCTCCTTTCCAGACCTCCTCCACAGTTAGCTCTCCTTTCTCTGCCTTGTGCCTGCTCCCGCTCCTTCTGCCGCTCAGCCTTGCCCCAAACCTCCCTGACCGCTGCTGCTGCACAGCGACACTTGGACAGTTACTTCTCTGACATTCCCAAAAATGCACCTCTGAAAACCAGCACAAGCCAGAAGCGAAGCAGGCTCTTCAGAGCAGAGATCGTGCAAGTTATGGCCTCTGATGTGTGCTTATGTGTATTCCTGGTATGGCATGAATAACAGGCATTAATTATTCATTACATCATTCAAGTGGTGTTTTTTCTCGACGGTCACAACCAAAAGCTTTCTCCTTGCAGAACTGGCACAGACTACTGGAGGAGGAACACAGATCCCTTTGCTAAACCACCTTCCCACATCATTAAAAACAACGAGAATTTGTCCACTCTTGCGGTGGATTTCACTGGTTCCAAACACCTCAACACTTCAACAGGATCTGAATGCATAGAACTCCCAACACTGACCAGACGCCGTAGGATTCACTGGAGGGCACAGAGTACGATTTAACCGAAAAAGAAACCAGCTTCCACGATGTAAAACCTTTAATGATGTCTGGCTCAAGGAAGTGGTATTGACCGCTGTCAGAATCACCAGCCCAACTCAGCCAGAAGCAGCAGCATCCAGAAATGCTCATCCCTTGGCAGGGCACTGCTGCGTGCAACTAAGAGCCAAAAACCTCACCTACCAAGGCTGGGGCCTCCAAAATAAGGAACTGAAGCCATGCACGATGATGCACGTCTGGGCGATGCTGCCCAAAGCTCCCGGGAAGGAGGAGCTGCAGGGAAGAGCTGCGCCTCGCCAGCCAGCTCAGCTTCCCGGTGACAGCGGGACAGCAGCAGCAAAGGCAGGGCAGAGCCCTTTGGGGATGAGCGGAACAACATCTGGAGGATGCCCAGGAGAGCTGCCTTCTGTCAGCCTGTGTACTAACACCACGCATCCTCACCACCAAGGAGAGGGCTTCAGAAACGCTACCCCTTCATCTACAGGGTTCTAAAAGGGACAAGGAAAATGCCATGCAACAGCGTTACAGGCAACATGGCACAGGGAAAGGCAGCAACAAGCGATGGCAGCTCTGCCACCAGTAACGCCAGCGCTGGGATTTACCAGCTCCTTCATGCAGATGCCACACGCCAGACTGGAGCTGGCACGCGTTCACCTGCAAACAAAATACCCGACAACGGAGCTGTGGAGGGACTCTGCACAGCCTGGATGAAAGATCTGTACCACGTTCCGCCTGAAACGGTGGTAAAGACCAGGCATCGACACTGGGCACCCCAGCCTAAGGCAAGAACGAGCTTTGAAGTTCTACTGGAACACACTGCAGCGATTCCCAAGGTCAGACTTGCAGCCGTACGGGTAGGATCTGCCACCAGCGCAGGACACGTAACAAGACAGCCAGCTCTTCTGCCAGCCCAGAAAGCTTTGGGTGCGTCAGCTACCAGGGAACTACTGGAACTGCACTGCAACCAGAAGACAGACCTATAGAAAATGCAACGCATCTAGTCCTTTCTTTAGGCACAGCTACGCTTCTCCAGCTGAAATGCTCGCCCTTTGGGCAAAACATTGACACGTTCACGTCCAAACAGAAAAGATTAAGGTAAGGTCAACTTTCAATTTATAAATTGTTAGCCCAAGCGTAAAAGCTTTTCAAGGTACCTGTAGTTCAAAATCCAGCTGACATTTAAACAACTGGTTATTCCAGTGGGGAGAAACCCTCCTCTTTCGGGGAAGCATGCCTTCTGTTTGCAAGCAACTGTTTTGTCAAACTTGAGACTTCCCTGCAAAGCCTGCATTGCCTGGCCTTGCTGTTGACTGGTTTACATGCACACCCCCAGCAGCCAGGGCTGAGATGACCAGTGGCATCCAAGGGATTTGGCATCATCGTTTCAATTCGGTTTATAAAAAGTTTATATCCCTGCAATTGTTTTCAAAATGTCAGCCTTCCTTTCTGTTACAGAAAGCTTCACGTTCTCGGGAATCCTCTGATATCCCCTTCCGTGCTCAGGGAGAGGACAAGACATTTTAAAACAGCTGCTTCAAAAGTTAGTATCCTTTTAAATTAAAGTTTAATTAACTAAATTTGTTCTCGATTTCAG